>NC_090938.1:154348898-154682231 GCF_040938575.1 Ambystoma mexicanum | reverse complement strand
GGCAGCGCGCAGAAGGATGCGCTTGTGCTTTTTATGGATGCTGTCGGGACTGACAGAGAGGATGCGCAAACCCTCTGTTCTCTCAGGTCAAGACGCGTCAGGAGTGCCTGGCAGGAGACTATTTTAAGAATACTATGTGACTGGAGCAAATTGCTCACATTAAAGAAAAAAAAAACATGGTTTCGGTAAAAAATTGAAGTTAAATCCTTTTTTATACAGTCAACACAGATTGGTAGAAACACCTGCAGCAGATTTGACAGTTCCACCTTGCCAGCAGCAGCAAAGATGTCTTCTCGGGACCTGATACTGTTGACAGGGAGGCAGACTCAAGTGTGTGTTTGTGTCTGTGTGATTAATAACACAAAGCCTTGCGTGGCATTTGGGCATATGTGCATTGCCGATATTCTGAGAAGAGTACAGACGTCAAAAGAGAGCGCTTCCGGGAAAGACAACCCTCCTCTGCTTCGTCATGCATCCTCTCCTGGGTGTTGTCTACATCGAGAGGGACTGGCTACAAAATTGGTATTTACCTCGAAATAGGAAAGGAACACGTTCTGCTGCACCAACCTGAAAATACCAATTTAGGGACTGACTACAAGTTTGGCGGTACTGGTAATAAATGCACGGCCTCATCTACAAAGCGTTTTTCAATAGGTTTGTGCTTTTCTAAAACGCTTTTGTAAATCAGTTCCCCAGTATGTTAGAATACCAGGGGCCAGCTTACCTAACATTTGCAGCAGTGCTAAAAATGGAGCAAACGCTTTGGTAATACAACACTGAGCAAATAGGTTTGTCACAATCCATATTATCTACAACTGTTTGCACACGGCCAAAATTAATCAGACTGTTTTTGTACTATAGTTGATGAATAACAAAAAAAGAAATGTGTTTACTACATATGACGCAGCCTGCTTCAATTGTTCCCTGGTGAAAACACCCTTTAAATAATATCGGTTGGGGCTAAACCTGTGAGCTCCATTCCATATTTTCTAAGCAGAAAAACTGGTGCAAATGAATTTGCTCAATTTCTTTGCACAAGTCCTTTGATAATTTGGCCCCTGATATTTTACCACTGGTCCAAACTACACGCTTTTTTACCAAAACTCATTTTGAACTTCTTTCGCCCAGTAGTAACTACCACCACGGGCCAGATTAGAGAAACTTTGCACCAGTGCAAGTGTACGATTGCACAGAATTAGCAATAGGGCAAAACTTCACCTATTTTTAAAAATGATGGGACATAATCGGGGTCGAAGTGTACAAAAAGAAGTAGTGGAACTATTTTCTCTAGTAGCCTGCCCCCTCTCTCCACAAACTCCATCACCACGCCCCCACCGATTCACAATACAATCCTCCAAACACATGCACCTGCTGTTTAAGGAAACCTTAAGTGCAGTTCACTGAAAGTGCAAGTCTCAACTTTCTTCCTACACTTTTATTTTAAAACGAAATCATTCCGGAGTGATACAAGTTCCTCTGAGAATTTTTGTTTCTTATAAATGTTTGGGCATACTGAAACAAATGTGCTGGTTTATCAGCTCTATCACTAAATCCGTGGCCAGTTCGCAAAATCAAATATTGCCTTGGTGTACACAGACGAAACAGGATCATCGATTTTAACCATGTGTCGCCCTTTCCAAGAAGAAAGGATAATTGCAAGATACAAAAGGGGTAATTCATTGAATTTAGCGCACAAGTGGCGAACGCAGCTGGCGCACAGTGTGCGTGTGCGAATCTCTGCGCCAGCCGCGTGCGCTAAAATCCATTTCCGCGCACAGTGTACTCATGGATTTTAGCTACCAAAACCAGCCGTGGCGCACAGTGGCGCAGCGAACCTGCAGCAGCGCCAGTTATGCCCCCAAGAACGCCCCTCGCGCAGGGAAAAGCCATCAAAATCCCCAATCCAGCGCAAAGGACTGCGCTAACCCTGTACCAGCATGGCAAGCGGGGTACGTGTATTACTGGGGTTCGCGGGAAGTTTCACACGCGATTGGCCCTGTGCGAGCGGGGTACGTGTATTTCAGGGGTGCCGGGAAGTTTCACATGCGATTTCAGCAGGGTACGTGCATTACAGGGGTGCGCAGGAAGTTTCACACGCGATTTCAGCATGGTACGTGTATTACAGGGGTGCGCGGGAAGTTTCACACGCGATTTCAGCAGGGTACGTGTATTTCAGGGGTGCAGGGGAATTTTCACACACGATTTCAGCAGGGTACGTGTATTTCAGGGGTGCGCGGGACGTTTTACACGCGATTGGCCTGGGTACGTGTATTTCAGGGGTGCGCGTGAAATGTTACATGCGATTTCAGCAGGGTACGTGTATTTCAGGGCTGCGCGGGAAGTTTAACACGCGATTGGCCTGGGTATGTGTTTTACAGGGGTGCGCGTGAAGTGTTACACGCAATTTCAGCAGGGTAGGTGTATTTCAGGGGTGCGCGGGAAGTTTCACATGCGATAGGCCTGTGCGAGTGGGGTACGTGTATTACTGGGGTTCGCGGGAAGTTTCACACGCGATTTCAGCAGGGTACGTGTATTACGGGGGTGCCGGGGAGTCCTACACATGATTTGGCAGTGTGGGTCCTTGCAGGTATTCCCTGTACACCCTCCACGGCCCCTGAAGGCAGCCCACACTAGAGGGGACTACCCCGCACCCCTGGTCATGTCCCGCAGGCAGCCCATCCACCATGGGCATGCACCCCAGCCACGCCACCTGTCTGCTTGCACCACTGATCACCAACTCATGTCCCCTTGCACCCCCACCCCCCAGCAGTGCAGGGCACCTGCTAGAAGGACCCCACTCATGTCCCCCTGCACCCCCACCCCCCAGCAGTGTGGGGCACCTGCCAGCAGGCCCCCACTCATGTCCCACTCATGTCCCCCTGCACCCCCTACCCCCAGCAGTGCGGGGCACCTGCCAGCAGGCCCCCACTCATGTCCCACTCATGTCCCCCTGCACCCCACCCCCCAGCAGTGTGGGGCACCTGCCAGCAGGCCCCCACTCATGTCCCTCTGCACCCCCACCCCCCAGCAGTGTGGGGCACCTGCCAGCAGGCCCCCACTCATGTCCCACTCATGTCCCCCTGCACCCCCACCCCCCAGCAGTGTGGGGCACCTGCCAGCAGGCCCCCACTCATGTCCCACTCATGTCCCCCATGCAGCCCCACCCCCCAGCAGTGTGGGGCACCTGCCAGCAGGACCCCACTCATGTCCCACTCATGGCCCCCTGCACCCCCACCCCCAGCAGTGCAGGGCACCTGCCAGCAGGCCCCCACTCATGTCCCCTTGCATCCCCACCCCCCAGCAGTGTGGGGCACCAGCCAGCAGGCCCCCACTCATGTCCCACTCATGTCCCCCTGCACCCCCACCCCCCAGCAGTGCGGGGCACCTGCCAGCAGGCCCCCACTCATGTCCCCCTGCACCCCCACCCCCCAGCAGTGCGGGGCACCTGCCAGCAGGCCCCCACTCATGTCCAACTCATGTCCCCCTGCACCCCCACCCCCCAGCAGTGCGGGGCACCTGCCAGCAGGCCCCCACTCATGTCCCCCACAACATGTCATCACGATCCACAATCATGGGCCTAATGGCCACCCAAATCCCACCCCACGCCACCCCAGTCGAAACACACAACAAAGTATTACATACACCCCACATTGAAATCCCCATCACATGAAACATCCCAAATGGCTAGTATGCACATCAATACATGTCCATCACACACACACAAGGGGTGCAAGTGAATGAGAAAACATGCATCGTGAAATGCAGGAAAACAAGGAAAGCATACCACACAATGAAGTATCAAATAAAAATGTATTAGACACAAAAGCAAGGGAATGAAATGAAATCACACAATAATATAAATAAAAAATAAAAAGCTGCATGTCCAAAATATAAAAAAGAAGATGTGTAAAACCAGAATAAAAATCAATCCAAAAGCAAATGGGTCCAAAGAATCTGTCTGTCAAATCAAATCCAAAGTGAAAAAAAAGAAAAATCCATTGATCCATGTTTAAAAAAAAGGCAAATGAAGTGAAATCCATTGTGGAACTATATACAAAGTACAAATCCAGGGTCCATGAGCCCAACCATTGAAAGGAAACCTACAAAAACCCTACATAATGAACAACTATATACAAAAAGGTGGGGCATTGTCCAAGCGCCCCAAATGAGAAGAAAAACAAAAGCAAACCTAACACCATATAACTATTTACAATGGCAGTGGGCTAGTCCAACAGCTCACTTTCTGATTTCCCTGACTGTGGCAGGGATGTGTCCTCCACCAGTCTGGCCGCAGGGTCAGAGGCAGCTCTACAGGGCACCCAGGTGACACATGGGTGGGAAGATGGCATGCAGGATGACTGGCGCATAGGGGGTTCAGTTAAGGAGGGGGTCAGAACAAGGTCCAGAAAACGGAGGAATCCGGCCCTGGTGAGCTGTCCCAGTGGGTCAACGCGATCAACGAGCCATGCGAGAAGACGTTCAGTCTCCTCATGAAAAGACTGCAGGTCAGCTCGCATGGCACGTTGACGCAACGCCACCCCACCCAGGACAGGCTCAACCCGGTGCCGAATAGCCACATCCGCAGGCAGAGGAAGGCCAGTTGGTGTAAGCCGATCCCCTCCCTGAGAACGGGTCTGGACGTAGGCATCCCTGCTGGTGCGGGATGATGCAGTGACAGGATCGGGGACAGGATTACACACAGGCACCTCCGCGGCGGCCTGTGCTGCCTCCTGTCCCTGCACTGCACCACTAGCACCAGTTGAATCCCCACCTCCAGACCCCGTCTCTTTTCCTTTGCGTGGCCTCCTCCTCCACCAAACCCCCCACCAACCTGATGACTCCATGCCATCTTCCTCTGTCGGACCCTGTGGGGTCTCAGCTGCCCCTTCTGCTGCCAAGGAGTCCAACTCTGACCTCCGCCTCTTGGACCTACCCTCGGCAGCTGTGGCCTGGGACGCGGCACCGACTCCTCACTCCCTGACAAGATCACAACCTGGGAGGGAAGCCAGCCTTGCGTCTCCGGCTGGTGGTGCGATCCCTGCCGCTGGGCTCCACAGCACCCTCTCCGCCCTGTTCATCAGTTGATGCTGCAGACAGGGAGAGATAGGAGACAGGCATCAGGGCACTGTACAATGGACTGATACACACATGACAGTTCGACATGAGTGGCAGTGTCAAACTTCAGACATGGCATCACAATCCCCAACACACATGTCATTTGAAATCACACACATGAGCTATTCCACAGCCATATCCCAACGGCCAGCACCTTCCATACACATACAACAGCATGAGCAGCCAAAGAAGAGCCAGACATCACATGAAACACAGGGAGTGTACTAGACATGCACACACACCACCACACTTACATGCATGTGTGCACCTCCACCAACTGTCACAGTGATGAGATTAGCATCCATGTCACATCTGGCAATCAGCCTTCTACATATCAGTGTCATATGCATCCATGTTGCATCACTGTTGCACCCTTGTCAAATACACACACATGCACCTGTACACGGTGCAGATACATGTAGCTGGAACCAACATCCATGTGTGACACCACTACCATGCCAATTTACATACACAGTCATTCAAACATGTGTGCTCACACATATGCATTTGGCCTGCATGCTTACCCAGCCATACACCATCCATGTGTCTCACACATGAGAGCTCTCACATGCCCAGTACATACACATCCATACATGGCCCTACAAAACCACATGTGCAAACTGCACACTACTGGCACACCACCACACGCACAGCTTCCAATCAGTATGCATGTACACTTACCGCTCGACTCCAGACGGGTCTGCCTCTCAAGGACCTGGACGTGGAGCGCTGGGCATATGCGTTCCAGGATCCTCATCTTTTGTTCCAACAGGTGGCCCCGGCGTCCCTTAGCATCCACTGCCTTCAAGAGGCGCCGGGCCTTGTTGAGGGTCCTGGACCTGAAGTCCTCCCAGCGCTTCTTGACATGTTGGAATTTGCGGACTGCCACCCCCTCTGCGTTGATGGCAGTCACGATGTCCGTCCAGATCCTGGTCCGTCCTTCCTTGTCAGCGTGCGTACTTCCGAAGAGGGCATCATACTGCCCCAGGACTTGCTCCACCAGGACACCAACTTCGGTGTCAGTGAAGCTGGTGGCCCTCTGCCTCTCTGGCTGGGGGTTGCCAGTGGTCTCAGATGGTGGTGTGCCCGACATGGCAACCCTAGAGGCAGGTGTGGGTGGACAACTGGGTCCTTCGGCTGGGCTGTGGAGCGATGGTATCCCAGTCGGGAGTCTTCAGTTCCAGCAGGGGTGGTCCCAGCAACTGCACCGCTGGCTGATGTGCAGGCAGCAAATTGCAGGGCACATGGGCAGCAGGCAGGCAGACAGCAGCAGATGGCAGGTGGGAGCGTGCTCGGGGCTCTGGGGGGTAGGAAAATGGCCTTCAGGGCAGGAGCGTGGTCTTCCGTGTGTTTTCGCGTGGCCAGCTTGACACGGAGTGATTTGGCACGTGAAAAAATTGCACGTTAGTGTGTAATTCGAGGAAAGACCCTTAGCGCGTGAGCGCGTCAGAGATTTCATTGGACCAAAGGCCCTTCGTGTGCAAGCGCTTCTGTGACATGAAGCGCTGGGGCGTGCACAGGCGTTTCCCCCGTGACGTGGGCATAGTGGATTAGCGCGCGCAAAATAAATGCACATCCCCGTGTGAATGCGTGTAATCCGAGGAAAGGGCCTACGCGCGTAAGTGACGTGACACGCGCGGGCGTTTCCCTCAGCATGGGTTAAAGGTGAGCGGGGCCAGCAGTTCGCTGTATGTGCCTTTCGTGGAGACCGACGTGTGTTGCTGCTTCGTGTTGTTTCGCGCGCCATTACAACTTCACAGCTATCAAGGACGTATCTCTTCTTTTTGCGGGGGTATTGGCTACGCGTGTTCTTCTGCATCGCGCTAGTCAGACGGTGAGTCGCGCACGCAATTTTTCCCACTGCGGGTGCCCCTGTGTATCGCACCATTTTTAATGTCATAGTAGCCTGCGTGTCCCACGCGTATGCGTTTTTCGTGTTACTGGGTGCCAGCGCGTACTGCGGGAGGTTGATTCCACGCACGTGGGCTGCAGGGTTGCGTGCACGGTTTTCCAGCAGTTTTGGGGTGCCTGAGTGTTGCGTGACCCGTCACTACATCACCGGGGTCACATACAGCCTTGCAGGTGCAGGGGGGCTGTTAACATCTTGCTTCCCACCCCCTTCACCCCAATTGCCCAGGTCAATTGTGGTGTACACCTCCCATTGGCACTACTCCATCTGTGCGTGCACTACTACATCTGTGCCATGGTTGGGAGGACACCAAAGGTGAGGGGTGCCTCAGCTGGGCGTACTCCTCGTGACAGGCGTAGTCAGGGATATGGCCGGGGTGACCAGGGAGTAGGGGGACTCCAGGGTTTCCAGGGAAGCCGTAGAGGGGGAAGAGGCAGGGGTGCGCCACTTGAGCACAATGTCGTGCCATGTGTCAGTGCAGTCATGCCACCACCCCCTGTGGTTCCGGGAGATGCAGCTTCTGCATCTGGCCCTGGCGCCTGTGTGACCCGGCAGTCTGTTTCATCGACTGCCACGGGCCCAAGGGTAGTGGTAGCTGCAGGTGCAGCTGTGGACACCGCCACCCAGGCTCAGGGTCTGCCAGCGCAGCCTGCATTGGCACTTGAGGAGCTGTTACGCTCACCTGATTCCCACGGAGGCGCTGGCCTGGTTCGCGCTGCTGTGACCTCTTCTAAGGTGATGCGCAGGGTTCGGAAGACGGACATGACCGGGCCCCCAAATCTGGCTTGTCTGGCTCGCAGAAGTATCCTTCTGTAGGCGAAAATAGGGGATTAACTGTCTGCAGGGTAATGCAATCGGCCTCCCACTTTCCCCTCTCACCCTCCACGAAACCCTTCTGTGATTCCTCGTAGCGTCTCACCTTAGGGTCTGGAAGGACGAGCTCTCCATCCTGCTTCTGATGCAGGGGCGCATTGGTATCCAGTTACTTCACTGGATTTTCGGATTGGTGAGAACCAAACTTGCTTGGCTTCCAGGTAAGTTTTTTGATAAGAGGTTCCCATTGTGTCCATGCATTAATGTACTAATGCTAGTGTCTTTTTCCCCATAGGGGCCGGGGTACGGAATGCCGGGGAACAGGCACCAACCCGAGATGAGAGGTGAAATCCTTGTAGAAATCAGGTAAGTCTTTAATGAGCGTTTTTTGGTAATGTCTTTTCATTCGCTCATTAACGCTGATGTCTCTTTTTCCCCTTAGGGGCCGGGGTCCGGAAATGCCAGGATGCGGCGCGGACCCGAAATGAAGAGGGAATGAATCAACAGGTAAGTCTTAACATGGAGATTTAGCTTTCCTTATTCCCTTCTCTCTCTCACCTTTTGTTCTGGTCTTTTTCTCCCTAGGCGCTGGGGAGTGACTGCGAATCCGGATGATCGCTGCTGAACATGGAGGCGCCCTGTAAAGGTGAGTGGAATGCGGCACTGCAGCGATCGACGCGATGAGCTTTTAAATAAAAGTTTTCCTTTTCAGGATTGTCGGCGAGATTTCTCCGGGATGCGGATTTAGCAGGTAAGGACTTTTCCTTCTTCTGTTCTCTTCTTTTCTTCCTTTGCAGGTGATCCAGGATGCTGGCAGGCGTGGCAGAAGTCAGGATGCAGGAGCAGACACGGTGAGCGTCCAGCTGCTAGATGCAGAACAACGCGAAGCACGTGTGGCTGTTCGGGTGGGGTTTAAATAGCCTTGGAATAAGTTCCAGGTATGTATCTTTCCTCCAATCAGGTATGTATCCTTCCCCGACCACGCCCGGATGGTAAATTAGTCCCACAGGTAAAGTAGTTCCTTTCAGGCCTCAAGGAGGCCGGGATCCTGCAGCATGGTCTGCATCAGGTAAGTGCACCCAAGCACTCCCATAATGAGCCTGGCGCCTATGGCGCCAGGACTGATGTCTTTTATGAGCCTGGCGCCATAGGCGCCAGGGCACTGTCCAAAGGGCCCCTATATGGGGTTGCTGGGTCCTTCCTTGGGGACTGGATGTCCGCTTTCGGGGACGCAGGGCTTGAACCGGCTCCCCGGGAGCGGGCATCATGACAGCACTCCCCCCCAAGGCCCCTCCCAAGGTTGTTCCCTCCGGGGGTTTTGGTTTGTCTGGGAAGAGTCGGTGGAATTTCCTGACTAATCGAGGTGCATGCACATGGTCGCTGGGTTCCCACGACCTCTCCTGAGGTCCGTACCCCTTCCAATCAATTAGGTAGAACAGTTTTGACCTAAACATTTTTGAGTCTAAAATGTTCTTCACTTCGAATTCGGGCTCCCCATCTATTAGAATAGGTTCTGGAGGTTTGAGTAGTCGGGTTCCGGGTACCACTGGTTTCAGAAGTGACACATGAAAAACAGGGTGAATTCGCATACTAGCTGGTAAATCAAGTTTAACAGCAACTGGGTTAATTATTTCCGTAATAGAATAAGGTCCCAGATATTTTGGGTTAAAAGTTCGAGGCCCTTTGAGTGGTAAATGTCTGGTAGCTAACCACACTTGATCCCCAATCTGATACGGAGGTGCTTCACTCCGATGTAGATCAGCATTCTCCTTGTATTTTCTCTTGGCTTGTTGTAAATGCGTAGTTGCCTCTTTGAAGGCTTGGGTAATTGTAGAATGCAGATGTTCTACTGCAGGCATTCCGAGGTTCTGAGGTGAGTCAAGGTTTGAGGTTCGAGGGTGATGCCCAAACAAAGTATAAAAAGGACTGTGGCCAGTTCCAGAGTGTACCGAATTATTATATGCTATTCAGCTATCCAAAGAATGTCTTTCCAGTTGCTTTCAGATTGCTGTAACATACACTGTAAGTACTGCTCAAGGGTCTGATTTGTCCTCTCGGTCTGACCATCGGTCTGAGGGTGGTGACTGGTCGATAATCTTACGTCGATCTGCGCCATTTGACAACATTTGCGCCAGAAGTGGGAAATGAATTGGCTTCCCCGGTCAGAGATTAGTATAGATGGGAATCCATGTAGCCGAACAATATTTTTCGAGGAATTCTTTGGCTAGGACAGAAGCTGAAGGTAAACCTTTCAAAGGAATAAAGTGGGTCATTTTGGAAAACAAATCCACAATCACCAGAATAGTATTGTACCCCGAACAAGGAGGCAGGTCCGTAATAAAATCCATTGATAGGGTGTGCCAGGGTGCTGGCGGTATGTCTAGAGGTTGAAGGAGACCGGCTGGTCTTTTCTTTTGACTTTTATTTTGGGTGCAAACACCACAGGACATCACAAAAGATTTAACATCTTTTCGCCAAGAGGGCCACCAAAATTGTCGTTTCACCTTTTCCTCTGTCTTGGCAATACCGAGGTGTCCCTCTATTAATGTATCATGATAACCGGAAATAACTAGTTCGTGTAATTCCTTATGTGGCAGGAATTAGCGTCCTTGGAAATAAGGTAAACCATTATCTATGGTAAAGTCTGATCCCTTTTGTATCCATTCCTGTAAGGTTGTAGGGTCCAGGAGTTGTTTCACTCTGGCTTGAATGTCTTCAAGCGTCTGTAACTAAGTCATGCCTAGAATCCTCTGTTCGGGAATTATTGGTACTGGTTCTGAGTTTGTATCAGATTCTCCCATTCCAATTCGGGATAAGGCGTCTGCTTTGCCATTCTTGCAGCCAGGTCGATAGGTAATCACGAAATCAAATTCAGCGAAAAACAAAGCCCATCGGAGATGCCGTGATGACTGAGCCTTGGCGGTTTTCAAATACTGTAAATTCCGGTGATCAGTGATCACTGTGATGGTATGTCGAGCGCCAAGCAGATAATGCCGCCAGGCTTTAAAAGCGGACTTAATGGCTAACAGTTCTTTGTCCGTGATTGCATAATTAACCTTGGGTGCCGAGAATTTTCTGGACCAAAATGCTACGGGATGCAGTTGGTTGGTTTCGGGATCTCTTTGGGACAGGATAGCTCCCATGGCTAGGCTGGATGCGTCAGTCTCGACGACATAAGGGAGATCTGGACGCAGGTGTTTCAATATAGGTGCGGAGGTAAACTTAGCTTTTAAATCCTGAAAGGCCTGCTCGGCTTCTTCAGACCATTCAATACATTTATTTTTCTTCAAGAGTGCAGTAATGGGTTGTACCACGCGTAAAAATTCCGGGATAAACCTGCGATAGAAACTGGCAAAGCCGATCATGCTTTGAACCCCTTTTACAGAGCTAGGTGATGGCCATTTGAGGATGGCATCCACTTTTCTTGAGTCCATTCGGACTCCTTTGGGTGTCAGGATGAAAACTAGAAACTCGACTTCTGTGGTATGGAAAACACATTTCTCCAATTTAGCAAATAGTTTGTGTTGGCGCAGTTTTTCAAGTACTGCCCTGACGTGTTTTCTGTGATCAGATTCCGAAGAGGAGTACACCAGAATGTCATCGATATATACGACAACACAAACATCGATGAGTTCCCGAAGGACATCATTCATGAAGTATTGGAAGGCAGCCGGCGCGTTACACAATCTGAAAGGCATCACCTGGTACTCGAATAATCCGTATTTAGTACGGAAGGCAGTTTTCCATTCGTCGCCTTCTTTAACTCGTACCAGATAATAAGCCCCCCGGAGATCTAACTTGGTGTATATGCAAGCGTCCTTCACCTGGTCAAGGAGTTCAGGGATCAGAGGCAGAGGATAACGGTTTTTAAACGTTATCTGGTTCAATGCGCGGTAATCGATACAAGTTCTAAGGTCGCCTTCTTTTTTGGGCACGAAGAACAAAGCCGAGGATGCCGGGACTTTGACGGGCGAATAAAACCATTAGCTAGGTATTGATCCAAATATTGTCTCAAATGCAGATTCTCAGGTTCGGTAAGGGCATAAATCCTGCTACAAGGGGGTTGTGCACCCGGCACCAGATCGATTTGGCAATCGTACGATCTGTGAGGAGGTAACGTGTTGGCCTGTTCCTTTTGGAAGACGTCCTGAAAGTCTTGGTATTCCGGAGGTAGTTGCATGGAGGTAGAGGCTACAGATGCTAGATTAATCTTCAGGTTTTCTGGGTAGCAGGTTTGTGTACAATCCGGGAAGGTTATTCTCTTAGCTCGCCAATCAATTTGAGGATTATGTGTCTCTAACCAAGGGATTCCAAGAATAACCTGAAACTGTGGAGCCTTGATTACATCAAACACAACACCCTCCCGATGGCCGTCAGGACCAATAAGAGTCACCTCAGTAGTGGTTTGTGTTACCGGTCCAGAGGCAATTTCAGTTCCATCGACTGTGGTGATGACATCTTTGCTGGTTTTAGGACGGAGAGGGAGGTTAATCCTAGAGACCAATTCACGATCCACATAGTTTCCAATAGCCCCACTATCGATGTATGCCTTTATTGCATGCAACCGCTTAGGCTGTTCTGGATCTACGAGAACCATTGGCACAATGAAATGCAAGGTCTGAGAGTTAGTTTTCAAGCTCGGCAAGCGGACCCCTACACTTGTCGGGCAGAGTCGTTTCCCGAAACAGAGTCTTCATGGTTTTTATCAGCGGCTCCTACCGCCTTTCGGGGCGGTTTTGCCGGGCAATCTCGTAGAAAGTGTCCAGAATTCCCACAATAAAGACATAATTTTAACTGCCGCCTCCTTTCACGTTCCTTTTGAGTTAAGGGTCCTTTAACCCCTCCAATTTGCATAGGCTCAGAGACATCAACTCCCTTGGGATTAGCATGGGTCTTGACCAACACCCGGGTCTCAAACCTGGACCGATCTGCTTTTCTGTTTTGAAGTCTGTGATCCAATTGGACCACTAAGTCTATATACTCTGTGCATTCTTGGGGCGGATTTACAACTTGGGCCAAGACATCTTTAAGTTTTCCGCGTAGGCCTCGATAAAACAACGTGACTCTTTTATCCTCTGGCCATCCCGTTTCCACAATTAGTCTATTAAAGGTTGCAATATAGGATAGGAGGTCCTGATTGCCCTGTCGCAGGGATAGAAGTTCGTCATCCAGAGCCTGCCCCTGAGAGTGTCGAGCAAATAACCTTTTCATGCTTGCTTGAAACCTTTGAAAATCACGGAGAATCGGGTCATCTTGAGTAACCAGTGGAACTGACCAATCGGCAGCGCAGCCGCTGAGATATGACAATACAAAGGCTACCTTGGTCTGATCATTAGGGAAGGCCCCAGGTCTGCATATGAAGTGCAAACAACACTGATTCATGAATACGGCGAATCGTTTGGGGTCCCCAGCAAAGCATTCGGGTGGGGCCAGCGGCATGTGTCCAGGTAGATTAATCTGCACAAGGTTACTGGAAACCACGGGAGCGGGGTTCCCTCCGGAACCGGGTAGAGGAGTTTGCCCAGCTTGACCTTGCAAAAGCTGTCTGGCCAGGTCATCAGTTCTTTCCTTTGATATTATTAATTCCCTCCTGAGGGCATTAGTCTCTTGACGAGCGGCATGTACTTCGGCCCATAATTCCCCCAGTAATTGGGCCAACTGATCAGTCTCAGAACTTTCCATAGCGCCTGGGTGGGAATTTGTAGGAAGGCTTCGCATTCTGTTACGCTCACCTGACTCCCACGGAGGCGCTGGCCTGGTTCGCGCTGCTGTGACCTCTTCTAAGGTGATGCGCAGGGTTCGGAAGACGGACTGGACTAGGCCCCCAAATCTGGCTTGTCTGGCTCGCAGAAGTATCCTTCTGTAGGCGAAAATAGGGGATTAACTGTCTGCGGGGTAATGCAATTGCCTCCCACTTTCCCCTCTCACCCTCCTCGAAACCCTTCTGTGATTCCTCATAGCGTCTCACCTTAGGGTCTGGAAGGACGAGCTCTCCATCCTGCTTCTGATGCAGGGGCGCGTTGGTATCCAGTTACTTCACTAGATTTTCGGATTGGTCAGAACCAAACTTGCTTGGCTTCCAGGTAAGTTTTTTGATAAGAGGTTCCCCTTGTGTCCATGCATTAATGTACTAATGCTAGTGTCTTTTTCCCCATAGGGGCCGGGGTACGGAATGCCGGGGAACAGGCACCGACCCGAGATGAGAGGTGAAATCCTTGTAGAAATCAGGTAAGTCTTTAATGAGCGTTTTTTGGTAATGTCTTTTCATTCGCTCATTAACGCTGATGTCTCTTTTTCCCCTTAGGGGCCGGGGTCCGGAAATGCCAGGATGCGGTGCGGACCCGAAATGAAGAGGGAATGAATCAACAGGTAAATCTTAACATGGAGATTTAGCTTTCCTTATTCCCTTCTCTCTCTCACCTTTTGTTCTGGTCTTTTTCTCCCTAGGCGCTGGGGCGTGACTGCGAATCCGGATGATCGCTGCTGAACATGGAGGCGCCCTGTAAAGGTGAGTGGAATGCGGCACTGCAGCGATCGACGCGATGAGCTTTTAAATAAAAGTTTTCCTTTTCAGGATTGTCGGCGAGATGTCTCCGGGATGTGGATTTAGCAGGTAAGGACTTTTCCTTCTTCTGTTCTCTTCTTCTCTTCCTTTGCAGGTGATCCAGGATGCTGGCAGGCGTGGCAGAAGTCAGGATGCAGGAGCAGACACGGTGAGCGTCCAGCTGCTAGATGAAGAACAACGCGAAGCACGTGTGGCTGTTCGGCTGGGGTTTAAGTAGCCTTGGAAGAAGTTCCAGGTATTTATCCTTCCTCCAATCAGGTATGTATCCTTCCCCGACCACGCCGGTATGGTAAATTAGTCCCACAGGTAAAGTAGTTCCTTTCAGGCCTCAAGGAGGCCGGGATCCTGCAGCATGGTCTGCATCAGGTAAGGGCACCCAAGCACTCCCATAATGAGCCTGGCACCTATGGCGCCAGGACTGATGTCTTTTATGAGCCTGGCGCCATAGGCGCCAGGACACTGTCCAAAGGGCCCCTATATGGGGTTGCTGGGTCCTTCCTTGGTGACTGGATGTCCGCTTTCAGGGACGCAGGGCTTGAACCGGCTCCCCGGGAGCGGGCATCATGACAGGAGCCCTTGGAAGATTTCTAACAGGCCAGGAGGGAAACCGTAGGGGCACGCAGGGCTGCCCTGACCAAGACACGTGTCCCTGGGGCAGTTATGTCATCTGCTGCCCCAAACAGCTGGGTGTTGGCAAGTGCAGGGGCAGATGCACCCAACAACACCCCGGTTGTGAGTCTGCCAACCAGGACAGTTGCGGTCAATGACCCTGCCACAGCGGATGTTGCTGCACAGGGTCCATTAGAGGGCACCCAGCTGCCACTGACAGAAGTCAGGCCTTTGGTCATCCCTCAACCTGCCACTCCCTTGGCTCAATATACCGAAACCACTGGCCATACTGGTCAGGGCGGCATTACCCAGCCAGGGTCTGAGCCACAATCCAAGAGGAGGAAGGTTGCACCTGCAGCAAAGGCTGGGACCTCACACACAGCCACGACCTCCTGCACGTCGAGGAAGAAGCCTTTCTGCAACCAGGAACTGGACTTCCTCGTGGGCTACGTGTGGGGCCACAGCAGTGACATGCTAGTGGGTGCCAATAGTCAGACTTCTGCTGCCCAACGTGATACCCACTGGAAGCATGTTGCAGAAAATGTCAGTGCAGCATTGGAATGACATCAAACGCAGCGCTAAGGCCAAACGTGCCTCAAATTACAACTTGACTCTGGTGACTGGCGGTGGGCCTGCACCAGAGGAGGAAGTCCTCACTCCGCATGAGTCACTCGTTGCGGAGTTCATACCATCTGAATCGGTCGAAGGAGTGGGAGAGATGCCGGACTTTGATGCCCAGTCCAGTGAGTGTTGATGCGTGTTTGTTGAGGGCGTGTGTGTTTTACTTGTGGGATGTGTTGTGCATGATTGCCACTACATGTGACGTGTACATGGTTCGGATGTGCAAGTAATGCATTGCTTCCGTGATGCATGTCTGCTCTGCTGGATGGTGGACATGTGGAGCAGACGGGAACTGTCGGCATCAACACTATTGCAACCTACTCACATGCTGGTTACCAGTATGCCCCTCCGGTCCATGTCCCAGCTCACTAGCCCTTCTGCATGTAGCGTGGGGTGACCTTCCGCTCAGCCCAGGCACAATGTCATAGCATGACTGATGTGCATGTGTGTTCTGCCTGCATGCGGGTACTCCATGTATGCATGCTCCCTTACCCCTCCACCCCCCGCTCTGCACCCTAATTCCACATTTGCACTGGTCTGCTTCAATATTGCCGTTGGGTACTTCCCTGTTAATGCGTCCTGTGTACATGCCAACTTCCCGCAACCAATCTGCCAGACATATGCTGTGTGATACAGCCTTAGTTCTTGATGCAGGGTATCTCACTTGTACTGTGCAGAGGTCAGATGAGTGCCCATTCATGCTCCATGTGCATTGCACGCATGCCCCTATGTGTCCTTGACTGGATGATCACTGTAATACATGTCCTGGGTGACATACATTGCATGGCATTTCATCAGCCTTCCCATGTCTACTGTGGCTCAGTACTGCGTTGTACACATGTTTAGGGTCTGACAATCTGGGTGGGTCACAGGCCTCAGCTTGTTTAATGGCCAATGACTCTGTGCAACTGGTGTAGTGTCCTCTTCACACGTGGGTGGTCTCCAGCCGTTTCATCATGTGTCTTGCTTACTGTCCCATCATCATTTGCAGTGTTGTCACTTGACTCACATGAAGCTGTTGATGCTAGTCAACACTGCCTGTCAATGCACAGGTCTATGGTCAGCCTTTTGATAACATGCTAGGCATCCATGCTTTTGCACTTGGGTGGAGGAGTGCTTTGCTTGTAGATATGCTACCCATTGAATGCACATTGCACATGATGCCTGAAGTTGACCTTGCACTGCCTTCACATTTTCTGACACACACCATGAAGTACTTGTACATGTAGGTAGTGACTAACATACACATTGGCTGCACTGCATAGACCCACTTCAATGCAAACTGCCACCTTTCAACAAGTCTGATCACAGAAGCAATTCCAAGTTGACCCAGCATGCATGCCAGGTTCTATTTTGTGTGTCACATGTCTGCCTGATGTTGTCGTCATGTGTGTGTGTGTGTTGTGTGATTCTGACATGTGTTGTGAACTTTTTTCTCTCTATTTTTCAGATGATGACGCAATGGAGCCAGAGGATGGTGTTGTCATGCCAGGCACAGGGTTGGTATCACTACATCAACCCAGCACATTTGGGGGTCGTGGGGTGGCAGGCCACGAAAACCCCCAAGTGCTACAGGCCATCTTGTCTCTGGCTGCCTATGAGTCCAGCCCTGATGACGACTCTGACGTTCATGTCGAGTTGGATGAGCATCAAGTCCATGTGTCAGGGGTGAGTGATTCTGATGTGGACACTCCTCTGTCCGTGGCACCTGCACTGAGGGGTCAAACAGTCTTGGAACCACTGCCCGTGGTGGATCGGGACGCAGGGTCAACCTCCACACCAGTCACTGATGTGCCTGGG
Source organism: Ambystoma mexicanum (assembly GCF_040938575.1). Taxonomy (NCBI): domain Eukaryota; kingdom Metazoa; phylum Chordata; class Amphibia; order Caudata; family Ambystomatidae; genus Ambystoma; species Ambystoma mexicanum. The sequence goes on along the minus strand of NC_090938.1, from coordinate 154,664,799 downwards.
ACATCACGTCGATGGGGGCATGTAGTCGTGCAGCCGTGGGCGGTGCCAACACGACGAGGACAACCGGTCCTTGGGTCCCGCAGGGCTCAAGCACAGCAACGCGGTCGCTGCGCGCAACCGCTGTATACTGAGTGGGAGAAAGACATGACTGCCAATTCAGAACGGCAGGGGGCAGCAATGGAGAACATCGCTGAGAGCATGGAGCGTGTGGCCCGATCCGTGCTCCCCCCTGCTAGGCAGGTGCTTCTCCAGCAGCAGGCGGCACGGTCCACGGCCCGCTCGCTCAGGCTGGGCATGGCGGCCTCAGACACGGCACGCCAGGCTGAAATGTCGTCTCTGCGTCAAGCAATTGCTGCTCACGCAGAGGCACACATGGAGGCCCTGAGGGAGGAGTATGCTTCCCTCAAATCCACTCTGGCTGTCCTTCTGATGTCCCAGAGGGAGCGGTCAGAGGAGAGGTTTGCACAGCTTGAGCGTACCATCTTGGCTGAGCTACAGACTTGCCGGGAGGTGCAGCGGTTGTCCAGCCAGGCCTTGCAGGAGGAACTCCGTGTTACACATGCTACCTTGCAAGAGGAAGCATGTGTATCACAGGAGGTTCTGCCTGCAGACCTACGTGTCATCGCCACACAGAACCAGGCTCACCCGTCCGGCAGACTTGCTGCCGATGAGGGGCAAGCTGCGGGTAGGCGTGGCCAGGCTACTGTGCCACGTCCTCCTTTCCAGGATGAGCCAGACTCGGACGACCATCTATCTCCCACATAGGTCGGGTTGTGCAGGCGTTGTGCCCACAGAGGATTTTTTTTTGGCTCAGCATCATCGCATGTGGGTGTTGAGCAGCGCCCTGTACCTCCCCCCTCCTGGGTGCCCTCCCCGGGTCGTATGTGGCCATTTTTGATTTTTCTTTTAGTTTAGTTAGTTAAGTTTCTGTTTGATAGTTAGTTTAATTAGGTAAAGTAGGTTTTTCGTAGTTAGTGTAATTAGTTAATATAGTTTAAAATTGCTTGTCTATTGTGCTTTCATGTGACAGTGTGGTGCTTTGTGGCTTTTGAAAGCATCCACTGTCTTTTCCAGCTGGGCCCTTCAGGCTTGTCTTGTGTATGTGTTTGCTGCTTGGGGTCCTTGACTCACATATGCCACTCCTGCTTCCCTTATCCATGGGCTCGCAAGGATGGTTCGGTGTTACAGCCTATTACACAAGGGCTTTGGACTGTCATATCTGTGGTATGTCTGCTGCTGTAGAACTTGTGTTAACACCCCTAGTGGGGATGATTGGGGTGTTATTGACCACTGTTCTGCTTTTGCTAGATGGGGTGTTTCATGATTCATGTGTACATTCATTGCTATGCATTGTGTAGTATGTTTCTTATCTTTACTGAACATGTGCTTGTTGCAATTCATGCCATAGATAGTGTGTTCCACACTTTGGCTGTGAAAGACGGACTGTAGTGTGATTTCTGATGTACGTCTCTGACATGGTCCAGTGATGTGATGCCTGAAGAGACACACAGAGATGAATCTAATGCTATAATCATGTGTTTCATGCCCTTTCTGCAGGGGGATGAGCCTCCAGACCACCTTTGCCAGCAGACATGGGCCATTGGACGTCTGGAATCTGGACACGTTTGGTGGTGCCCACATGCACATGTGTGCGCAAGCAGAGGCACAGGGATTGCAATCATACATCCGAAAACTGCTGACGTCTTTCAAGGGACTCCAGGCAAGGTGAGCAGCACAGGGGGGCCACAACACAGCAAACCTTCCACCAGGCCAGTTGCACATGCATGCTTAGTAGCAGCACTGAGGGTGAGCTTGGACGAATATTGGTGTTGAAAAGCACAATACAGCTCAGATGTGTTGGTGGACTCATGGCTAGTTGATTGCAAGGTTGTCTGGGGCACCTGCAGGAGCAGTGGCACATTCCCTCTGGTCCACCATGGTCCATTAAGGCACTTGTATCACCCAGGTAGCGTTCCGAGACATGGAAAGAAGCAGCTGACAGGGACAGACGGCAAGGGACAGACTCGGGTGCAGTGCATTTCATTTCCATGTAGAATTTGAAACATGCACTGCCTACTTTATTTGGGTCATGGTGGAACACAACTTGTTTGGAAGTCATACCTTGCTATATGCGTCTGTCTGCTTAACCAGGGAACATTGCATGTTGTGTGATTCGTGACACATTGGTGTTCAATTTGCCATGCACCCACCGGCGCCTGACTTACTGAATTGACTGTGTATGAACCATCACAGAGGTAATGTTACGTATGGGTACGAAGCATCAACACCAGATTGTCTGTTTGTAGAGTAGTTTGTTACTTTGGGGTATATTTGGTGGTGTGTTTGTGTGTTATGGGCACGCACAGATTTTTAACTGTCGCTCTCTTTGCAGCATTGAAGTGCACCTGTTACCAGACCTGAGAGTGCGCAGGCAGGATGCCAGCACTCACCCCAGAGATAAGTTTCTCTTTGGCTTCCATTTCAGTGAATTGCTGCTATGTTTATGATGAACAAGTTTGGTATGATTGTGTATGTGTTAATGTGAGTACTACATTCTTGGCCATTCCTTACTTTCCCGTGTCAATCCTACTCTCCTCTCCTGCCCCTCATTCCGGTTATCGAGTATGCCAACGCCTGTCCCGACTCCATATACCTGACCCTCCTTCCCCACCAGGGTCTCAGAGGCCTGTGTGAGTTTGACCTTGCAGCCACCCAGACCACGGTGGGGGTGGTTGGTTCGTGCCACTCCTGCACCTGTACACGGGAGCAGTGACAGTACACATCCGTTTGTGGTGCTTCATTCTATGTTATGTACCACACATGGTACATATCCTGTTGTGACATTGTTTTACTGTGCTACCTTGGTTGTTACGTCATTGTGGTAGTACTTGGCCTTTGGGAGGTACTGCTACTTCAAGTCATCTACTGGAGGCTGTTCTGGTTAGTTTTTCTGCCTGCAGGCTTTTTGCTTGGCTTCTGTGTTGGCCTGCTTTGAGTTCTCTTGGATGTAGTGTTGTTTGCAAATCAAGGTGGACTCTGAGGGTGCAGGCAACTTTTTACACACAAGGTGGGAGATGGTGACAAAGGGGAAGGGTGATCCTGTGGCCAGGTAAAATTCAAGGATGTAGGCTCCATAACCCCAGTGCAGTTGTTCAGTGGGTCATGGTGATTTGTGAGGGAGGGGTGGTGCTAGGTTGGTGATAGTTGCCTTACCCTGCAGTGTGATGGGCACCCTGACATTGTAATTGTGGTATCCTATGTACATGATGTGTTCTGCTGATCAATGCCTGTTCATGTGTTGTGTTTACCTTTCAGGTGTGAGGGGATAGTTGTGGTTTGACATGCTGGGGTGTACACATGGTGAATGTTCACATGTGATGTGTAGAGGACACTGATGGTCACTTGATTGCACATGCATATGTTGAGTGCATGTCCCTACTGACCCACACACTCGCACTCTAATGCACTACATGTACAACCATCCTTCCATGTCAATGTGTACACTCTGTTTTCCTTCTGGTGCCCACTGTGTCCCTGCAGCAAATGTCCTATGACCAATTGTGGATCCTGTACATGCCTAATTTGCTTTTTGATGTGGTTTGTCGCTTAGATGTGATGCTCAGGGTGTGCATCACACGCAATGGCTGTTAACTGTGCTGTGCACTGAGCAGTGTGTTGCCGGAGGTGGACACGGCACACAGAAGCTGCAGTGTTGATTTTTCAATGCACAATGTGCATGTAGACAGGCATTCATTGTTATGTTACAACTTTGACTTTTGGAATGCATTTGGGTATGACTTCTTTTGGGTGGGAGGTTGTTGGTCAGTCATTTCATCTGATTCCATGTCAGGCATCATTGTCGGATGCCAATTTACATTTTTCACATGGCAATGTTTACCTTATTGGTACTGTGTTGGTGTATGGCTATTGCGTGCAATGCCATGTTGTGCTTTGGGAGGGTTTGAGTGACATACCAGTGATAGCCATGGGCTGTTTTGCAGGTGTGTGTGATTCACAACTTGCATGTGTGCCTTTTGGTCACACAGGATTGATTGCGTTTAAGTAGCTAGGGATGCACACAATGTGGCATTTCCATGGCAACAATCTCAGGGTGGTAGGGTTGTGACAGTTGACTGTCTCTTTGTCATCATCGATTGTCACCTGGTATTTGCTAGGCCTGTGTGCACTCCGCAGGGGTGGGAGTTTAGGTGAAAAATGTGTCCACAAGCTGGGTCCGGGCATCCTCGCCACGTGCCCTATCCCCACCCATGGGCAGCGCCTGTGCCTGTGGTTGGGGATGTGGGGGTACCACCATGTCCACCGGTACGCCCTGCCATGTTGCAACATTGTGCAGGACACATGCTGCCACAATGATCCTGCACACTACTGGGGGTGCATAGAGTAGCTGCCCAAAAGAGCGGTCAAGGGAGCGGAAGCGTGACTTGAGCACTCCGAATGTGCGCTCCACTATGGCCCTGGTTGCAATATGGGCCACGTTGTATCTTACCTGGGGTGGTGTGGTGGGGTTCCGGATTGGCGTCATCATGTGGTTGCTCAGAGGGTAGGCACTGTCCCCTGGAGAGGTGATAATGGTTGTGATTATTGGGGTTTGTGTATTTGTGTGTGTGTGTGTGACATGCATGCATGTGCAAGAGCATTTGTACTCACCTAGGAGCCATGTGTCGCCATGCTGCCCAGCTTCCAGGGCCCGGCTCAGGGCAGACATTCTGTATATGAAACTGTCATGGGTGGAGCCAGGGTAGTTTGCATAGACAGAGGTGATGATTCCCTTTGCATCGCCTGCCACCTGTACATTGATGGAATGCCAGTGCTTGCGGTTTCGGTCGATGTGCTCAGTGGCCCTAGGTGGACGTAGGGCCACATGGGTGCAATCTATGGCACCGAGCACTTTGGGGAAGTGTGCCACCCTGTAAAAATCCTGCACAACGGCCTGCCTTTCTGCGGGTGTTCTGGACATGTATATGTGCCTGCGGACTGAGGTGCGCGCTGTCATGATTGCCAAGACCTGGTGTAGGCAGTGTGACTGCGTGGCCTGTGAGACCCCCCCCCCCACTATGGCAGTAGTCCGCTGAAATGACCCAGTGGCCAAAAAATGCAGGACATTGAGCACCTTCTCCAAGAGGCACAATGCTTGGGAGCAAAGGGTGGGGGATGTAAGATCATCTTCCCACTCCCTGACCAGGTCTAGGATGATACGGGGTGGAAACCTATACCTGCCGCAGACCTGGTCATCAGGCATCCCAAAAAGGCTTGACCGTGGTGAAAAAATGCGTGCCCTGGCTATTCTCCTCCTCCTGCGGTGTCCCACGATCAGTGCTGCGACAAATGGGGCATTCATCGTAGCTGTATATACGTGTTTGTTGTTTGCGTGCACTTGTATACTGTGCGCGGGGACGCTTCCGCCTGCCTTCGTGTGGCGGACGCATTCACGCCTGTGTGCGTCTTTTGCCGTGCGCGGGTTTCCCGTATTCGTATCCATGAATATGGGTTGTTCGCGTGCGTGTGGGCGTTCCGTGTAGTTCCCTGCAGTACTTCCCCAGTTACGCCTTCTTTTTCACACGTTATTCCCCATTCTGCGTGTTACGCACACTGTTCCGAGTACTTTTGTTGTGTGCGCTGCGCTACGTGCGCTTTTGCTGTGCGCGTAGCGGATGCCGTTTGATGACATGTGTGCCCGCGTGCGACATGCACCGATTTGGCACAAAAACCAGTGGGAAACAAGCGCAGCGCCTTCCTTGAATCGCACGCGTGCGCGTGCGCTTGCATTCTCACACTTGCGCCACCTTGCGCCTGCTTGCGCTGGGATTTTCGGCGCACGTTTGTTCCATGAATCGGCCCCTAAATGTGTTCGTTTTGGGAATTAGAAGCTCTGAAATAAATAGGAAATTATTAAACTGTACACTGGCTCTTTTTATCTCTTTTTATAATTTTACAATGTTAGTTTTTAATGATCATCCCCAGTATATAGTGTTTTCACATGAACAATGTTATAATTGTCTTACTGAGCAAAGCACATTATCAAAATCGTAACTGTTTACGGGTTTGGCGGCTACCTGCCGGTTTTACCAGCACAGTTGCCGCCGGACCTGTAATGAGGCTCTATATATTTATTTTATTTATTTCATTTGAGCTCAGGGGCAATGTGCTCGCCTTGGAAGTAAGACGCCAGGGAGCACCACAGGTTCGATCCCCGGGTTCGCGCATAGAAACCTCTGGGTATAAAGCGCGTTATAAATAACCAATCATATAATATCATATAGCACCCAGACCTGTTAGTATCAAAGCGCTTGTACAAAGTAAGTGTTTACAGAACAAAAACAGATAATGAACAGTGCACGACAGGTGATACCTATTTGTTAAATAGCCATGTTTTCGTTAGTTTTTTAAAGACAGTGAAGGAAGGTTTCTTCTGGATGTGGTGTGGGGGGGAGTTCCACAGAGTGGGAGCAGTAACGCTAAAGCTGGAGCCCTCTGCTCCTTTGAGTTTGTAGCGAGGTGTCTGTAGGGTTAGTTTGGGGGAGTAGCAGAGAAAACATGTAATAGGCATAGGTGAGATACTTGGGATGAGGTAAGAAGGGGCATACTTGTGCAGGCAGCGGTGTGTGATGGTCAAAGCTTTGAATTCAATTCTTGCTTTTTTAGGAAGCCAGTGATCCTTCCATCTTGATGATGTGATGTGGGCTGAGAGTGTTAGTCCCAGGGCTGATCTCAGGGCCTTATCTTGTAGAAGTTGCAGTTTTGCAAGATTTTTGTCCGAGGTGCAAACCAGCACATTGCAGTCGGCTTACTTCCAATAATAGCTTGGGCGAGTGTCAGGCAATTTTGGGGTGAGATGAATTTCCTTCTGAGGGAAATTAGTTTGGCGGTGTAAGCTGTGGTAGAGGCAAGGGCACTGATGTGGCGGGACATATTAAGCTCTGCATCGAGGTAGACCCCAGGGTCTTAAGATGTTTAGACACTTGGATGGTGTTACCATCGATGGGGATGGAAGAGTAAGCATGGTCCAGGTTGCTTAGGAGACGTGCCGAGCCTACAATAAGAAGCTCAGTCTTCTCATGATTGAGGCATAGCTTGTGGGTAGCCATCCAGTTCTTGATAATACTGTAAGTCTGGTGGATAGTTGCATTGTCTTCGGCATTTCATTCTCTGAAATCATGCCTACAGAAGATCGCAGAGTCCTTTCTTGAGAAGGAGGATTGCGAGATCATGCTAAAGAAATACAACAAACATATGCAAGCTTTGGTGGAAGAAAATGCCCAGCTGAAACGGAAATTGGTGAGGAAAAATAATAACCATAGCATATGGTATAGTGGAGACCTTAATAAATCAAAACAGGAGAAACAAGCCAAAGAAAGGATATGGCGCCAGAACCCAATCCACATAAATAAAGAAAATTGGAAAAGAGTTGACCACAGCTATAGGAAAGGGGTTAGGGAGGCTAAGAAAAATTACTACAATAAAGAAATTGAGGCAGCCTCTAATACATCCAGCAACATCTTTGACATACTTAAGGGAATAGAAAAACCCAGGGTATTGTCACCACCACATACTCCCACTAGTGAAGACTGTGATAGGGTGCAGGAAGCTTTTGCTAACAGGATTCAAAAGGCCAGACACAACATCATCACAGCCAGAACCGAAGGACACAGACCTGTCACCCTTGTTGAAACCTCAAACTTGTAAGTAAGAGGGAGTTTAAGGTTCTCGCCCATATCTGAGGATGATTCATGTACGGTAATGGTTAAAATGAAACCAACTTCGCGTGCAGAAAATATTCTGCCCACCAAAATCATCTTGGAGAATAAAGAACTTTTCTCACCGGTTTTGACAAAGATAGTCAATGCATCTTTTAGTGAAGGTGTGGTGCCTAAGGACATTATGGAGGTAACTATTACCCCACTAGTCAAAAAAGCTGCGTTAGATCCTAAAGATCCTGGTAACTTACGGCCCATTGCAAACTCGAACTTCATTTTGAAGGTGTTAGATAAAATTGCTACAAATCAACAGCAACAACATGTGGAAGACCTGAAGTTAATGCATAATCAACAATCTGGCTTCCGGGCCTCCCATAGCACCGAATCCGCCATGCTGGACCTTCAGACACACATGTTGGGCTTGAGAGACAAGGGCAAAGCAGGCATTCTCATGCTCCTGGACTTAAGCACAGCTTTCGACTTGGTGGATCACCAGCTCCTTCAGGAGGCACTGTCTAAAATCGCAGGTTGTTCTCCCAAGGCACTGGCCTGGTTGTCATCCTTTCTGAAAGATCGGAGCACTAGAATACATTGGGGTGATAATTTCTCCAAGGCCGCTCCCATTCTATCTGGAGACCCGCAGGGAGCAAGCCTGTCACCTTTACTGTTTAACTTACACTTGAGAAGCCTCTACGAACTCCTTGAATACATCTGCGTATTCTTCACGAATTACGCCGATGACACGCAGCTTATTTTCGAACTCAAGGGTGATTACATCACCGACAGTGCAAAAATTACAGAGGTATATCAGGTGATAGATCATTGGATGCAACATCATTGGATGTGCTTAAACAATACTAAAACCGAATTAATGATCTTCGGAACGTGACAGACCAGAGCAAAGTTGGGGATGGAATATAAGAGCTTTACCATCAAAGACGCTATCATCCCGGTGATGCCGCATGTCCAAACTCTCGGGATGATGGTGGAAGCTTTCGATGTGTTCCGAGGTACAGGTATGCTACCTGCAGAAAAATAACGCCTATTATTTGCGCTTCTTGAGAGCAATAAGACCCTACATTAAGGAAGCTAATGCTGCGACAATTGCTAGAGCTATCATCTTCTCACGTCTCGACTACGGCAACGTTTTACTGCTAGGAACCACGAAGAGGGAAATGCAAAAGTGCCAAGTCATACAAAATGATGCAGTTCGCATAGTCAAGAATATCAAAAACAGAGAACATGTATCAACAGTGAGAAGAGCACTCCACTGGTTAAGAGTGGAGGATAGAGTTAATTTTAAAGCCATGACAATAATCCACAGATGCTTATATGGAGAGGCCCCGAGCTATTTTAAAAAACATTTCACTTTTTATATACCCTGAAGATGCTTAAGAGCAGCCGATAGGGGCACCTTGAATCTACCCAGCGCCAAGCATGCACTAGGGCAAGGAAAATCCTTCCCGGTGAAAGCAGTAATTTACTGGAACAAAATGCCAACAGAATTATGGCAAGAAGTGGACTACCAGAGGTTCAGGAAATTGCTTAAAACTTTTTTGTTCCAATTAATAGAGCAGGCTGCTCCCGCCAGCACCCATTCCTAGTTTCAAAGAAGAGTACTAGGTGTATCTGATCTTTCTTGGTTCCCGCACCCTGATGCCTGCGTGTTTACGGCGCGTTACAAGCAGACACATACATACATACATACATACATACATACATACATACATAATCTCCTGATAATGTGAAGAAAGACTTGCATATAGTCTATGGAATGTGCATTGCATCCAGGTGGTCATAGAGTGGCTTGGTGTAAGTGTTGTATAGATTAGGTGTGATGCAGGATCTCTGCGGGACACCACAGGGAACTGGGATAGGGTCAGCAGTGAAATAGTTTATGAAGACTCTTGAGGTGCGTTCAGTCAGGAATGATTTAATCCATTGGGAGGCCTGGTGTGAAAAGTGGAAGTTGGTAAGTAGGTGTTGGCAAAAGATGTCATGATCAACAAGGTTAAATGCCTCTGATCGGTCAAGAGGGTTTTCTGAGTCGCGGAAGTTGTCTAGTTGGATTTTGAGATCCAAGAGTGCTGTTTCTGTGCTGTGTTTAGGTCTGAAACCTGATTGTCTGGAGCCAGGGAGCTGGTGTTGCTCAAGGTGGACCTGGATTTGGGAGTAAGCGATGCGGTCTATGATTTTGAGGAGGAAGGCTACAGTTGTAATGGGTCAGTAGTTCGAGGGGAGGGTAGGGTCAAGTGAGGGTTTCTTAATGAGGGGAAATACCCAGGCAGTTTTGAGGCAGGTGGGGACATTGTTGGAAGCAAATGAGGCGTTCACCAATTCAGTGATCACAGGTGCTAGCTTGACTGCACAGAGTTTGAGGATGTGTGCAGGGCAAATATCGCCTTTACAATTGGACGGTTTGAGGTGTTGGATGGTAGTGGAAATAACTTCTGGGGTGACAGGGGTGAAGTGGAAGATTGGGCATTGAGATTGGGGGGGCCGGTCTGATGGGAGCGAGGGAGGGTAGCTTAGCAAGAAGCAGAAATTTCTTGGCATCAATTTTGGCTTTTAGGAAGTCAATTTCATTGGAGAGTGTGGTTTGAATGTTGGTGCACCAGGATTTGTGAATGTGTATTAGGGAAGGTGTAGGGAAGGGGTTTTCTAGCTTTATTTTGTGCTTAAGCAGGCCTCCAAAAACTCTGGTATTGAACGAGTTACCTTTGCCCATAATGAGGGAGGTTTTGTAGGTTTTGGGTGCAGTGAGGTAAACAATGAGATTAGATGGTAAGGGGGACTGCCTCCAGGTGTGCTCCAGGGCGCACATGCATTTTCAGAGTGATACAAGTTCCTCTGAGAACCCTTTGTTGGGTCTTCTACCTACTTTGGGGGTAATACGTTTCAGTGGAGCATGTTGGTCAATGGTGTGAGTGTGGGTGGAGATAATCAAGGAGTTGTCGGCTTGTGCGTCATTGACAGCGGGAGGTGGTCCACGGAGTTGTGTAATGAGGGTGGGTGAGAGTTTGGTTTCAGTGAGTCTGCTGGTGTTTTGCAGCTGAAGGTAGGAGACAGGGTGATGACAGAGTTGGGTGGCTGGCGAGTTAGAGGAAGCGCACACTCAATGCGTGATTGATAAGACCATAGCAGAGGTAAGATGTGTGTGATGTTATCAGGTGTGTTAAGGGAAAGGATGCAGTCCAAGGTACGTCCTTTAGAGCCAGTAGGTGAGTGGACAACTTGGGAGAACTGCATATATTTAAGAGAGGTGTGAAATCATTAGCCTTGGTGTCAGAGGCATCATTAAATCCAAGGTTGAAGTCCCTTAGCATGAGGAATTTAGTAGCCGGTTTGATCAGGGGTGAGAGAAATAAGGGGATGTCAAGCTCTGGATTGTTCTGATGGTTGGGATGGCGGTAGATAATACAAATATTGATAGTGGTTTTTGCGTTGAGAGTTAGTTTGGTCACAAGGAGTTTGTATCCAGGCAATGGGGGTTGTGGGGTGTCATGATCACTGGTATGGGTCACACTAACCCCCACATCCCTGAGCCCACTTCTACCCACAGTTTCTCCCAGGGTCATGTCAGTACCCATACCCCAGGGCAATCCCTCAAGACCCACCAAGTACGGGGAGGGTGGACCGCTCTCATGCACCTTACATGCTGCCATGCTCGTTATTGCCATTGACTGCACAATTTATTAAAAGACCTTCCAAGATGGCTGCTGTGTTTGTAGTGGGCCAGATTTCCAATATGGTGACTGCGAGACCCATGATTATTCAATGGGAGTCTCGCGCTAGCCAAGGCAAGAACCCCTATTATTTATACCACACCAGAGACTTCTCTTGCTGCTTTGCATTGAACTGTTTGATGCAGCGGACGCTTACCGAGAGCTCTGCTCGCACATGGATTCCAGCATTGCAGAGCCTACAATTTATGCAGTCCACTCCGCTCAACAGCGCTTCAGCAACTTACATGGTTCCAGCATTCCGGTGCCTCCAGTTTCTTGTAGTCATCTCCGCTCAGAAGCGCTTCAGCAACTTACATGATTCCGGAGCCTCCACCTTCTTGCAGTCATCTCCTCTTAGCAGTGTTTCAGAAACGTACCTGATCTTCAGAGCCTTATTCTTTCCTCTTCAGTCATGCTTCCGTACCTAGGAGTGAGAGAATCAAAGTAAGCAATAGCAATAAGGACATACAAAGGAACAGTTAACAAGTGACAAGAGAGACTTACACAGAGGAGAAGGACAAGAACAGCACATAAACCGATAGACAGACAACAAAGACATTAAGGAGTGAGAGACAAACATAGCATCTGGCAAGTCGCAACCGGCCTCGACAAGCAGTATACGCCAGTGACGTAACTAGCCACAGATGCTCTGGAGTTCTTCAAGTGCCTCCATCAGTATATCCACAGGTACGTCCAGTCTCCTCGGGAGAGGGTATCAGGATCGGGAGGAGGGAGCCTTAGAGATAAGGAGAGCCCTAACGCCAGTGCTGATACCTGTATTTTGGTTGCAGGCACACATCTCTGGCAGACCTCCATTCATCCATGAAGCCTCAGGGAACCATCCAACAATCATCATCTCCATCCCTTCCTCCTGAAGTCTGTGGGAGGTTCACAGTACATCTGCACTGGCTTGGTGTGGCGAGTGGTGTGAGTCACACGACAGGAGTCCGGGCACTTCCACAGAGTCACATGTAAGCATTACAGGAGGTGGGGATCTCTCTGAAGGTCAAAGAGGATGTGGCAATGAAGGCAACGCCACCTCCTATTGGGTCTATTCTATCTGATCTGAGAATAGAGTACTTTAGGGGTGTAAGCAAGTGTAAGGGATGATACAGCGGCACTGTGAAGCCAGGTTTCGGTAATCGCGAAGAAGCCATGGTGGTTTTCGTCAACAAGGTTGTGGATGTTGGTGGCGTGGGCCCACAGAGATTGGGTGTTGATCAATGCTTCATTACAGTGCTTACCTGTTTCTTTCAGTGGGGTGGGTATAGGGGAGATGTGAGGTGTTGGTGAGGGAAGTGTTGGTAACCAAGGAAGTTATGGTGGGTTTAAAAAGGTTTGAATAAAATCCTTTCACCTGAAATGTGAAAGTAGGCCCATTTGAGTCAAGTCACACATTCCACAACGCCACCTAGTAGCTATCGCTGGAAGTTCACCTCCAGTTCTGAGCCACAACAGCAAGGCATTGTGGGTATGCACATTAGCTCAAATGCAAACCTTTTTCTCTACTTTATACATAGCTTAATCAACCCAAGACAGACATTTGCAAGGGTGCCTTGACAACTACATACCTGGTTTCACCCTTATTAACTATCATTTTATGATCGTTAGTGCAGTATAGTCCTGGCAGCCGTGAGGTTGGAGCATTTGGCCATGTTTTCACAACTCCAAGAAAGTTATGATGGGTTTAAAGAGGTTTGAAAAAACTCTTTCACCTGAAATGTGAAAGTAGGAAAGTCCATTACTAGGTGGTGTTGTGGAATGTGTGACTTGGCACTGCGGTAGCGGCCCAGTAGTTATGGCTAAGTTGCTAAACCCATAGGAAGAGCACTTTTTGGGCAGCTTATAACTCTGCTCCCCATGGAGCAATCCCTACCAAACCTTGCAAAACAAGTATATGGCCCACTCTTAATTATTCTGCCAAGTTTGGTGAGGTTTCGTCAAGGAGGGGCAAAGTTGCAAGTAGGGACCCAATTTTTTTTTTCCATAGACATAATGGGAACAAATGTTGCTCACGCCTACAGCCCAAACAGCTGGACGGATTTTCACCAAATTTGAGACAGGAGCGGCGACTTGGTCTCAAAAGCATGCTTTTGTTAATTTGGTGTAAATTCGTACAGAAGTTATTTTTTAAAATGACCAAAATGTAAGTCAAAAAAATTAGTGATATCTGTGTCCTGTCTGCGGACCCGTTTCCCTGTTCCGTCCATGGACAGGACTCTGATTGGCTGAGAGGGCAACGTGGTGTCCACGGACTTCAGTCGCACCCACTGATTGGATGGTGAAAAGCGTGAAGTGCATCAGATTTTTGGAAATGCCCGCCATCTTTGATTCGCGGTCAGCGACCTCTGTCCGTGGACATTGCGGTAAAACATATTAAAAACACAACATTGCACTTGTCAAACTTGGGAAGGGGTGATGAGGATGGAATGAAATATGGCTGCAAGAAGCAAAAAAAACTGCTGTTTTTTCCACCGTAAAAGTCTGCAAACAGTCCTGTGAAGTTCACGGACACCTCTACATTACAGGGTTGGTGAAAAGCATTTCTTGGCTTATAACGTTGGCCCCACTTAATTAAACTGCATGAAATTTTGCATTCTGAAAGGGTCTGCAATGTTTGGTGGGATTCTGTCAAGAGGGGGTGAAATTAGAGGGGGGTCTCAAAATAATATAAAGGCTTATAATTGAGGTGCCATTTGACGAATCTACACTTAAGTTGGGGAATTGATAATAGATCTAGGTAGGGGGCAAAATTAGAGGCTTATAAATGGGGTGCCATTTGACGAATCTGCATAAAGGTGTGCAAAAACATTATAGATCTACACATACATGTTTTTACAATGTTTGGTGGGATTTTGTCAAGAGGGGCAAAATTAGAGGGGGGTCTCAAAATATTGTAAAGGCTTATAAATGTGGTGCAATTTGACGAATCTACACAAATGTTTGCAAAAAGATTTTAGGTCTAGATATAAATGTTTTCATAAAGTCTGAATGGATTTTGTCAAGTGGGGGCTAGGTTATATGACTATTGTATGTGCATACGTTTGACACTTTTGAAAAAATAAAACATCAGTGGATTTCCAGCAAACTTGTGCAGGAGCATTGGCAAGGATCTGAAAGCATGGTTTTGCAAATGTGCCCGTGTTTTATTTTTGAACAAGTGACATAATGTAGATACAAAAAATAGTGATATACCTTTTTGGTGACTGAGGGCAGTCGCCAGATTGTCCGGGTCATGGAATAAGGTCATGATCCGGACAATCTGGCTACTGACCATGACCACAAGGGACAACACATTGGGTTAAAGTGGCCATATCCACCTCGACCGGCTTTGGGGTAAAGTTGTTTGAAATTGGGATAGGTTTAAAAGGGAGAGGGGGCGTGGCTAACCACCATGTGAGGAAGACATGTTTCTGACAGCTTTGTCGTTGCGCCCAGCATTCTGCTGTATATCTATAACTATGCTCTACTAAATTCTCCTGGAAATCTCCCCACGTGTAGATGATAGCTGGCCACACCTTCGCCTGAAGTTTCAGACGGCTGCAAACCACCGCTGAGACGGCACATCGAGGCACGGTGAGCTTGGGGAAAATGGCGCCTGCCATATAAACACACTTCCACCCAGGCCCTGCAGCCAGGATCGATGGAGGCACAAGCCCGGCATAACCTGCCGTGACTTTAGAGCCGCTGCTGCGGGGCAGCGAGCGTCAGGGTAGCGCACACCAAACAGCGGGAAGGAGAGAGACCCAGCGAACTGCAGAGCAGCACCCGGTTCCGTGTGCCGGAGCTCTCCACAAGCGAGGACCCGTAAGATAGGAGCGAGAGGGAGGGTCGAGTGCCGCTGAACAAGCAGAGGAGTGGAAGTGGCTTGCCTTGCATAAGTACACCAGGGAGTCGGAGAGCAGCCACTGGCTGACAACGGCGCACCAAGATCCCAGCCAAGGTTACTCTGGGACGCGAGGTAAGGAGCAGGAGGCAAGGGGGCCGGAGCACCCAGTCATCATAGCACTGAACAGGAGCGGCGACTCCCCGCCGGCTCCTCCATTAACCCCCATGCAGAGAACTCAGTCTCCCGGGCTCACACGCGGAGCTTGACCCGCTACAATCCACATCGGCTGGGCGCGCAGAAGGAGGGCTGGGTCGCCATAACACCCCCAGCTTGCCGCTAAAGCAGCGCTCCCTGCCCGCCACCCTTGGCTCCCCTGCACAGCACACGGCGAAGCTCGGCATTCTGTTGCTGGCGATCACAATCCACAGGGGCCACCAAACACTGGACAACTTCTGCCCGATACCCACAACCCAGGAAATGCAGCTCGTCTAACCCCGGCACAACAGCGCCAGAAAACCGAGGACCCGTTGAACCTAAAACGAGCATCGCAACGCACAAGATCTGGGTGGCCTCCTTTAAGGTCCCGCCTATATCCCCCTGACATCCCCGCGGACCCAGCGCTAGACCGGGGCTTGGACGCGGTGGAGCAGTCGCAGCTAAGGCGCCTCACACTGAGCTTATCCAGATAGGAGGAGCATACACGCCGGGGCCACAGAGAAGCAATACTATGAGCCAAAGCAACACCACTGCTAAACCGACCACCATGAATACTACATGGGCAGCCGGCGGGAAGATCCCGCAGGCCCACCTGCAAGCGAAGGGATGACTACTAACGGGGCTAGAAATAAACACAAGCAAACAACCATGGAGACCTACGCGGCCACGGGTGCCGCTAGGCCAGAGGCTACTTCCACCTCCATGACCGCTTCGGGTGCCGTGCCTCCCGAACCAGCCAAGTCTTAGCTTTTGGAGGCCATCACGACACTACAAAAGACAATGGAAAGCAAAATCAAGGACCTTTGCTATTGACTTAAATTTGCTACGCAAAGAAGTACGATCCACAGCAGGCAGAACAGAGGTGCTGGAGACCCAAGTGAAGGCGAACTCGGAAGCAAAAACGCAGCTTCTGAAGGAGGTGGACATTCTAGTTCAAAAGGTAAAAAACCTCGAAGACAGGGCAGATGAGGTAGAGGGGCGCACACGCCGAAACAACATCAGAATCATAGGCCTACTAGAGGGAATCGAGGGAAATGACCCCACTAATTACGTGGAAGACCTCCTACTCCAAGAAATAGGAGCCAGGAAACTATTGAATACTTCACTATCGAGAGGGCCCACCGATCCCTCATCAAAAGGCCGCCCCCGGGGAACCCGCCCAGGCCGATAATAGCCAAAGTGCTAAATTACAGACACAGAGAAACAATCCTAGCCTTTTCAAGATCGGGCGGCGGCATACAAAGGGACTCTGCAAAAATCACCATCTTCCCAGACTATACCCTCCAGGTCCAAAGGAGCAGAGCCCAATTTATCCACACCAAAGTCAGATTGAAAAATGCAGGCCTGCGGTGCATGCTTCTATACCCAGCTAGGTTGAAAGTCCTCACCAACAACAAAGCTTACTTATTCGACACACCTGCTGAAGTCTGCGAGTGGATGTCGAGGTGAGGCAACTGTGACCGCGGTAAGCAGCGCCCTAGCTACCACCCACAACTCCCTAATCAGAGTGCAAGGAAAACACTGCACCACACACATAATGCGGCAACATTGAGTTCATTGGAGCTATACTGAACACGACCTGCTCAGATAACGACACCCACTGAAACAGCCTTTCTCATACCCCCTGAATTAGTTTGAGTAGTTAACCTGCCCGTAGGGCACCAGTAGACCTAGGTCGAATGGAGTGGAAATGGGATAGTCAGATTGGGGGCAACCCCATTAGACTAGTTTTTCTGTTGTTAGGGAGCTCAAAGTTTAAATTTAATGGGGAAGGGAACCCACACGTTAGGATCCCGTTCAGAGTTGCACAAAGGGAACACCAAGACCACTCACTGCACCGTAGACCACTAGACCAGAATATCGAGCCACCTAGTAGGCCACCCACCTGTTCGCAGCCACACCACGCTCATGGCTAACAAAATTATAATTATATCATGGAACGTTAGAGGCTTGAACAGCTATGTTAAGCAACACCGAATCCAAACCTTCATGAAACGCCACAAAATAGGAATCGCCCTTCTGCAAGAGACCCACCTAAATGCACAAAAGTTGTCAGCGCTGGCCAAAGTATGGAGAGGAAACTTAATAGGCACTACATATTCCAATTACGCCCGAGGAGTCCTAATCTGGATTACCCCTTCTATCCCCATTAATCTGATCCACACCAAAACAGATAACGAAGGTAGAATGGCCTTTATACAAGGCACCATCGAAGGCAGGGAACTTTTCTTGGTGAACACTTACGCCCCTAACCATGATGCCCCAGTCTTCTTCCGCTCGTTGTACACCCGGCTGAGCCCATGCAGAGATGGCATATTAATATGGGGGGGCGACCACAATTGTACCCTAGATCCCTGTATAGACAGATCTGACAGTAAGCATGTCTTGCCTTACCCCCGCCAAAATACTAAACGCCCTCATACAGCAATACGCACTGAAAGACCTATGGCGTAAACAGCACCCAGAAAATAGAACCTACTCTTTTTACTCACCACCTCACGCCGAATTGATAGCATTTTTGTAAGCGAGGAACACATAGGCGCTTTCGAAGACACACAATACCTGGCCCGAGTGCTCTCGGACCACTCCCCCCTGACATCCACGTGGACAATTACTGCACCCAGACCCCCTATATCCACATGGAGACTTAGAGGAGAGGTGCTGTTAAACAAAGTTTTAGACATCATCAGACTACCACACCTGGACGCACAAATAGCAGAGACCCTTGAGGGACCTATCACCCCTGAGGAGGTCATGGCCGTCATTAGATCACTGCCCTCCGGGAAAGCACCAGGATCAGATGGACTCCCAGGAGAGTTCTATAAGACTTACGAAGACATACTCGCCCCACCATTAACCCAAGTATTTAATGAGGCATATGAATTAGGCCATCTCCTGGACACCATGAGAGAAGACGTCATCATCCCATTACTAAAACCCAACAAAGACAGCACAGAGTGTGGCTCATTCAGGCATTTGTCCTTGCTAAATGTGGATAAAAAGATCCTGACAGTGCTGTTGGCAATGAGGCTGTGTAAAGCCATCCCTCTCCTAATCCACCATGACCAGACCGGATACGTGCCTGGTCGATCCATCACCAAAAATTTTCGTAAGCTGCACCATGTCATATACAGTACAGAAAGCAGACTGGAAGAGTGTGCAGTGGTGTCCTTAGACGCCTCTAAAGCATTTGATTCGGTCCGGTGGAAATGGCTTCATGCCACTTTGATCAAGATGGGAATAGGGCCAGGCTTTATTAAATGGGTTATGCTAACCTACACAAACCCCGCTGCCAGAGTGCGCACCAACAACACCTTCTCTGACAAATGGAGTCTATTCCGGGGCACTCGGCAAGCATGCCCCCTATCCCCTATGCTATACATCATAGCTATCGAACCAGTAGCAGCATACCTCAGACAGGAGTACGGAGATGGAGGCATAGTAATAGACGGGGTAACTCACTTAGTCTCTATGTATGCTGATGACATGCTTCTAAACCTTAAGGACCCCATACACATATTACCCTACATATTGGAGACTTTGGAGGAATTTTATAGATATACTGGGATTCAGATCAACCACAATAAATCTTGCCTATACCCCCTTGCTGCCCTCAGCAAGTCCAGCGCTGAAACCCCTCCCAACTCTAGACCTCAAATGGGAACCCATTTCTTTCAAATACCTAGGCATCACGAATCACCAAGACCCCAAGACGGAACACACGTTGAATACAGTAAGAGCAAAAGAAGGCTTGGAGAAATCAATGGATTTATGGAGCAAACTACCGCTCTCGGTCGCAGGCAGAGCAAGTCTCCTCAAAATGTTTGCGCTACCTAGACTTCTATATTTTTTCACTAATGTCCCATACAATATCCCACAACATTTCTTTAAGGACCTGAATAAGCTCTGCAGGAAATTCCTGTGGCAAGATGGAAGACACAGAGTCACCTTGGAAACACTGCAAAGACGTTACGACAACGGTGGCCTCAAGGTCCCCAGTTTCAAACTCTACTATTTGGCTGGCCAATTGAAACATGTGATCCAGTGGATGGCTGATGGTGGATGGCTGATGATGCCTCATCTGACAATCACCTACTGCAGCCCGCAATCCCCCAAATGCTACTTAGGGATCTGCTTTGGAGCGCACCCAGAACAAAACAACAATACACACATCTAATTCAACTTGGAACCCAGATGTGGAAACGACCCTGCAAAACTGTTAAATTGTCCGACCCCTACTCTCCACAGATCCCAATCACGACAATCATGTCAACCAGACTAGGAGACCAAAAGACGATCAGAGACATGTGTGAGTCATTTGGCGTCACTACCCTAGGAGATCTGGTGGATGACCAGGGTATCCGAACGTTCACCAAGTTACAGGAGTCCTCAGGGATACCAACAGGACAGTTCCTACTACACAACGCTGTAGTAAAGAAACTAGCAGGCCGCTGGCCCACAACAGAGAACCTCGACACAGGTCATGAGTGCATCGAGAGCTTGCTGAGCACCGCAGAGGGGGGGGCCACGAAACCTCCAGAATCTATGGAACACTGTTCGACTGCATCACCCAGCAGGATCTCAAGTGCAAGGAGAATTGGGAACAGGAACTCAACCTGCAGTTTGAAGACACAGAATGGGAAGCCATAATCCACTACCATAAGAAAATAACCAGAAATGCCCGGCTACAGCTTATACAATTCTACATAACCAATAGAGCATATCTCACCCCAGACATCATCTCCAGGTTCAGTGGAGCCAGAACCAAGGTGTGCCCCAAATGCTATGAACCCTGTGCTGGGATGACCCACATGTTCTGGGGATGCCCTGCAATACAAACCTTTTGGATACAAATCAAAGCCAAGGTGGCCGAGGCGGACATCACCTTAGAGGTACAGACACCTAAAGCATGCATCCTGGGGAGCTACCCTAGAAACAAAAAGAACAAGCCTTTAAATAAACTCAAGGACCAAATGTACATCCTTGCGAAAAGACGCATCATCATGGGCTGGAAAAGCCCCAAAGCCCCAAGTGTAACACTATGGTGGGAGGACCTTCGGAGATGGTCGGCTGCCAAAACAGGGGCTTGGGAGACCGCCCAACGTCAACAAAAAACAGACACTTCTAACGACCTTCTCCAATGGGTGGCACTCACAGTGACTCTGTTCTGCCCGAAGGTGGATAGTTCCTCCTACGAGGACACAAATAGCCCATGAGAACCTTTGGGGTGCACAATTTGTGGTGCAGTACCGTATGATCTTGGAAAGTTGGGAGGGAGGGATGAGGGGTAGTTATTTGGGATACGACAATCATCCTGTAATGACCTGTCTGTTGTATTTGTCACAGGTTTCGTGTTTTCTCACCTGTTTATGTTGCCTTGCGGGATACTTCGCCGGGGTTTTCTTCCGTGCTGTTCGGGTCTTGTATAAGAAGAAGGAGAGGGTCTGGGAATTAGAGCAGCAACTCAGTTCCAGGAGCACAACGCGACGCATGTCTAGCCTCAGCTAACGATAGCGTTGAGATGCGCGGAGCCACAGGGGCATAGTTAATTGATGGAACGTGCTGCATGGACGTAAAGGTCGATATACCGCATTCTGCGAATACGGCCATGTTGGGTGTACTACAACGAGTAACCCCCGACGTGCCAGGGACCAGGAGGACCAAAAGGACCAAAAGGGCCGTGATCGATGGATCATGACAGCATGCCCCCTTATAAAACTCGTTCCACCGGGATTGCCTGGATTTATTAGATGGAATTTTCTGAGCAATCTGGGGGAGTTTAGGTTTGAGACTGGTTCCCAGGTACGTTCACTGGGTGGATAGCCCTTCCATTCCACCAGGTATTGAAGTTGACCTCGTCTATATCTGGAGTCACATATTCGAGACACTTCATATTCTAACTGGTCATTGACAATCACAGGACTGGGTCTAAGATTAGTCTGGGTGGTTTGGATGTAAGGCTTCAATAGAGATTTGTGAAAAACTGGATGGATTTTCTTCCAGGAGTCTGGTAGTTTAAGTCGAAAGGCCACAGGGTTAATGACTTCTTTTATAGGAAAGGGCCCATAATATCGAGGAGCCAACTTATTCGGTCGGAGATGTCGGGGCAGTAGCTTCGAGGATAGCCATACTTTATCCCCAATGGTGTAAGAAGGCCCTGGCCTTCTCCTTGAATCTGCATAGTGCTTAGTTTGGATCTGTGCTCTTTCTAGATGTTCCTTGGCTTCTCTCTGTACATTGATGAGTGTTTCAATCCAGGAATCGACTGTTGGAACTGGTGTAGGATGCGGAAGGACTGAAGGTATGACCGCAGGGTGGAATCCATGGCTGCAAAAAAAAGGGTTGGTTTTAACGGCCGAATGGTCCGAGTTGTTCTAGGCGAGTTCTGCCACTGGTATCAGAAGCGACCAATCCTCCTGGACCTTAGTAGAAAAACAACGAAGGTATTGTTCAAGGGTTTGATTCACTCGTTCTGTGACTCCATTGGTTTGGGGATGATATCCTAAGGAGAGGGCTCGTTGGATTCCTAGTATCCTGCAGAGGTGTTTCCAAAATTGAGAGATATACTGTGGTCCTCTGTCCGATATAATCTTGGAAGGAAGTCCATGCAGTCGGAAAATGTGTTCCAGGAAGATTCCAGCAAGTTCTGACGAGGATGGTAACTTATACAAAGGTGTAAAATGGGCCATATGAGTGAACAAGTCAATGGTGACCATGATAGTGATGTACCATCTGGATGGCGGTAATTCTACAATAAAATCTGTAGCAATGACTTCCCAAGGTCTTGTTGGTGGAGTAGGCTGTAATAAGAGTCCTGCTGGTTTCTGGTTGTCATGTTTATTTTGATTACAGGCAGAACAAGATCGCACGTACAGTTGAACGTCAGCCTTCATTCTGGGCCACTGAATTGTCTTTGAATTAGACAGAGGGTGTTGGAAATCCCGCAATGACCGGAGTGAGGGGTATCATGGCAGAGGTTTATTATCTTTTGTTGTAGTTTCTGTGTGGGAATAAACAGGTTGTTATTTTTAAACAGGTATCCGTCCTGGGTTCTCAGATCCCATTGAGTCCTTTTGGAAGGATCCTTAAAGAGTTCCGAAGTCTGAGTTTGCATAGGAATGTCTTCCAGGAGATTGTTTGCTTGAGCTACAAATATTGTATGGGGAAACATCTTGGGATATGCCTTATCTCCCGGAGGTTCGTTGTCTGGACGTCGAGAGAGGGCGTCAGCTATTAGATTTTGTGTTCCGGGAACGTGGTGAATCTGGAACTGGTACTGGGCAAAGAAGAAGGCCCAGCGCGCTTGACGGCTGTTCCTACATTCCAAGGCCTGCAGTACTTGTAGGTTTCGATGGTCCGTGCGGACCTGGACAGGATGCTTTGCTCCGAGGAGTAGATGACGCCACTCGGTGAAGGCTTGACGATGGCCAGTAGTTCCTTTTCCAAGACTGAGTAATGGGTTTCACTGGGAGTTAACGTCCGGGAAAGGTAAGCGATGGGGTGTTCCATCCTGTCCCGAATAGCTGTTTGAGGAAGGCTCCAATAGCGTAACTGGAGGCATCTGTCTCCACTATGAATGGTCGCTTGACATCAGGTTGAGCCAGGATGGGAGCTTGTGTAAACTCAGTCTTCAACCGTTGAAAGGCTTCCTCTTGAGTTGTGGTACAAAGGAAGGGTACATCTTTCTTTAATAGGACAATGATTGGTTGGACTATCTCGGAAAAGGTAGGTATGAATTTCCTGTAGAAATTAGCTAAGCCCAGGAAAGACTGGATTTGTTTCACAGAGGTGGGGCTTGGCCAGGATAGTATAGCCTTAACCTTGGATTGATCCATCCCAATGCCTTCTGGACTAAGGACAAATCCTAGGTAGTGTACAGTAGAAACATGGAAGATGCATTTCTCGGGCTTTGCCAGGAGCTTGTTTTCGCGTAGTCGTTGTAACACTGCCTTTACATGTTCTTCGTGCTTGGAAATGTCCTTCGAAAATATTAGGATATCGTCCAGATAGACAATCACAAAAAGGAATAGCATGTCTACACCCTATCCATGAAGCGTTGGAAGAGCGCCGGGGCATTAGCAAGTCCAAAAGGCATGACCAAGTATTCATAATGACCAAAGGGTGTTCTAAAGGCCGTTTACCACTCGTCTCCTGCCCTAATGCGAATCAGATGGTAGGCACCCCTGAGATCCAACTTGGTGAAAACAACTGCGCCCCTTACTGCCTCCAGAATGTCAGAGATCAAGGGTAACGGATAGCAATCCTTAAGGGTGCATTGATTTAAACCTCGATAGTCCAGACACGGTCTGAGTTCCTTGGTGTCTTTCTTGGGAACAAAAAACAGTGAGGCCCCTGCTGGGGATTTAGAGGGTCATATGGTGCCTTTTGCAAGACTGGTATCAAGGTATTCTCGAAGAGCTTTCTTTTCAGGTTCGGATAAGATGAACATCCTCCCAAAGGGAATTACAGCTGAAAGGTCTGTTTCTATAGCACAGTCTTCTGGTCTATGGGGAGTAACGCCTGGACAATGGCAGTGAAGAAGATATCAGAGTATTCCTGGTATATCTCCGGAACCCGGATAATGTTTGAGATGGAGATTGTACCTTGGTGATTCGTACGAGGTCCTTCTGATGGTGTTGGAGTAAGTCTGACAATAAACAGTGGGACATACAAAATTCTGAGCCCAGGAACAAGGAACCCGCTGTCCAATTGGTTTATGGCAAGTTCGACGTCCTTGGTCTGAAGGGTTATGGGTGCTGAAGAAAGGGGTCTTCCATCAATAGCTTCTACAGGTTGCATGATAGTCCGGGATTCGCAAGGAATATGGTGTTTAAGAACCCATTCTTGGTCTATGAAAATTCCCATAGCTCCACAGTCCACAAGTGCCAGGATGGGATGCGTTTCCTTCTTGGATGGCGATAAGAAGGCCTGTAAAATCATCAAGGAATTTTGTCCAGGAGACTTCAATGATGGAATTGATGTGGAGCAGGTATCTCTCTCCCGAACCTGTGCTCCATTTAGGATCGGGAGCTAGCATTTCCCGAGCGCCGTGGGGGGGCTATTGGGCACTCTCTTACTAAATATTTGTCTGATGCACAATACATACACAACCCGGTATGGATCCTACGCATTCTTTCTTGAGAGGATATGGGTCCACGGAATGCCCCTAGCTGCATAGGTTCAGGATCGTTACTTGAAGTGGAAATACCTTCGGGGTTCGAGGGTATCCCAATGGGGCTCTTCTGGAGTGGCGACTTGCTTTTCCTTTTCTCTGCCTTTCTCTCTTGAATGCGAAAGTCAATCTGCAGGGCAAGATCCATTAGGGCCTGGAAAGAACTTGGGCGCGCCACTCTGGCTAGTTCATCCTTGATGTCTTCGTTTAGCCCTCTTCGAAATAGGGTAAAACAAGCTTCAGGGGACCAATCCGCCTCTTTAGCCAGCTGTTTGAAGCGTGTGACATACGTAAGCATATCCTGGGTTCCTTGTTGAAAGTCGAGTAGATGTTCCTGGGCACTGTAGACCTGCTCAGGGTGGTCAAACATGGTTTTAAGGGCCTGTATGAAGCCATCGTAATCATCCAGGAGAGAATCGCCAGAGTTAACCAGTGGGGTGGCCCAGGTCACGGCATTGCCGGAAAGATGCGAAATAATAAAGCCCACCTTAGCCCTGGGCGTAGAAAAATAATAAGGCTTGAAAGTAAAGTGGACCAAACATGAGTCAAGGAATCCACAAAGACTCTTTGCAGAACCATCATATTTATCAACAACGCCGCCCAGTATTACACTCTCTTTCGTAGCGGATTCACGGGACAACACCAATTGCTTTAAGGCGGCGTTCTCTGCCTTTAAATTTTGCACTTCGGTCGTCAGCTCTTGCATGCCACGCATTAGGTCCTGGATGGCCGCTTCCATGTCTGTGTCGAATTCAGTCAGGTGGCGTCTCAATCTGTCACAGGTTTTGTGTTTTCTCACCTGTTTATGTTGCCTTGCGGGATCCTTCGCCGGGGTTTTCTTCCATGCTGTTCGGGTCTTGAATAATCCCGCTCGGCCGTCGTCGGATTCTAGGATTCGTTCAGCTTCTTCGTCCGGGATCAAGGAAACTCCAGGAAGACCAGGAACGAAGAGTGCACACGGGGGAGGTGTGCGTGGATCACAGAAAGAACAGGTACAAGGAAAGGGAAGGAGAAGGTCCGGGAATTAGAGCAGCAACTCAGTTCCAGCAGCACAACGCGACGCACGTCTAGCCTCAGCTAATGATAGTGTTGAGACGCGCGGAGCCGCAGGGGCGTGGTTAATTTATGGAACGTGCTGCATGGACGTAAAGGTTGATAGACCGCGTTCTGCGAATACGGCCATGTTGGGTGTACTACAGCGAGTAACCCCCAACGTGCCAGGGATCAGGAGGACCAAAAGGGGTGTGATCGATGGATCATGACAGCATTGTTAAGAAAATAATAAAGACATTTTTTTAAAAAAAGGTTTGAAAGGGAAGAAAAATGTGTTCGTAGTAATATAGTCAGAGAGTTCTCTCTTCGCCTTCTGCAGGCTGCCATGGAAAGCAAAGAGGGGCACTGTATGAAACCCCACCTTCCCTTTCCATGGTGGCCATCTTGGAAAAGGATTTTTCCTTCCTACACCGGGATGCTGGAGGCATCCCGGTGTAGGAGGAAAAATCCTTTTTTAGCACCCCGGGTTCCCGCTTTGGGAACCTAGGGTGCTAATGGCCTTCATCCCTCATTACAGGGGCTGGAATAGGGAGATAATGGTCCGGAGACCTCAATATCCACCCTCGCTTCGCTTGGGCTGATAACTTGGGCTGCTGGTCTGGTATCCACTGTTCCAGTCCCTGGAACGGGGGATGAACACCACAATATTCCCATTAGCATAACACAAAATGCAAATGGAAATGTTTAAAAAACTTATTGAGTCTATGTACTTTACTGAGAAATGTAAAGCAGATGGAGTCTTTACGTTTTCTTAGTTCTATTTTTTAACTGTGAACGGTGGTTCCAAAAGGAACATTTCTTTTGTTGTTTTCGAATGTATTTTTATTTTTTTTGGCAAACACTAATATGGAGGGACAGGTGGACAGGGGGAAATGTTGCGCGTGTGTTATTTCTAAGGTAAGGGGCAGTGTTTCTCAAGCTCCTTGATTACAGCTTCAAAAGCACTTTGAACGTGCTTCCCTCTGCAGAATGTTTTGTTGTGGTATGTACGGAGGACTGTTGTTTTCGAAATAAATGGATCAAGAGCCTCTTTTGTTGTTTGCAAAGTAGCTGGTGGGATTCTGTGTCCCACAGACGTAGGCTTTGTGGTTACAGTATTGGTTGAGGAAGATAAGGTGGAGGAAGACAGCCTCCTACTTGCTAAGAAAGGAACAACCTTTCTGAGAGCATTGCAGTCATTGGATTTGGTGTGGCAGCACATGGAGGTGGTTCCGTACGATTACTCTTCCGGGGAGTCCACAACTGAATACAAAGTTGCACTCAGTGCATTTTACTTTGGTAGCTTTAGCCTTTGGTACATTCCCAACAGTGGTAAAGGACTGCCACACCCATGATTCTCTCTGGATGCTTGAGGTAGGCACTTCCTCTACCACATCTTCTTGGTCCTCTTCATTGTCTAGGAAGTACTGCGCTTTTTTTGTTTTGAAGGTCCTCCAGCTGGTGGTGGTGGTGGCTCTTGGGGAGGAGGGATGGAATTAGCTGATGTCATTTTTAAGATAAATAGAAGTTTGCCTAAAGAAATTCCAAGTATGTACTGTATACTAGATTGCTAATGCATAATGAGTAGGAATAGGTGTAGGAGCTGTGCAAGGGATATTTTGAAGTTGAAAGTTCCTAGATCAGTAGAAAATACAGTTCCAAACTGTCTGTGAAGCACAGATCTTATCGTGAAGTGCAGACGGGTTCTCAGAACAACACTCCAATACAATGATTTTAGATGAGTACATTCTTTAATAGATTAAGTAGTTCATGATAGGTCTCCCGATCACCCCTGACATCTTGTTACCAACAATATAAACAACCCCTTGTAGGGACATTTCATAAAAATGTATTTCACAGGTAATATCATCAGTGATGTCATCAATGACATTTGTGATGTCATCATTAATGTCCTGGGTGTTAGTCTTAGCAGTGCACGGTGGTGGCGCGAGTTATGGTTGCTTAGTTTACCATAACTGGGGAATTTCTGGTTTTTTTTCGGTTTTACTTGTAACCATAATGTCCCTTTAACAAAGTTTTTTGATTGAAAAGGGACGTTGTCATGATGCCCGCTCCCGGGGAGCCGGTTCAAGCCCGACGTCCCCGAAGGCGGACATCCAGTCCCCAAGGAAGGACCCAGCAACCCCATATAGGGGCCCTTTGGACAGTGTCCTGGCGCCTATGGCGCCAGGCTCATAAAAAACATCAGTCCTGGCGCCATAGGCGCCAGGCTCATTATGGGAATGCTTGGGTGCACTTACCTGATGCAGACCATGCTGCAGGATCCCGGCCTCCTTGAGGCCTGAAAGGAACTACTTTACCTGTGGGACTAATTTACCATCCGGGCGTGGTCGGGGAAAGATACATACCTGATTGGAGGAAGGATACATACCTGGAACTTCTTCCAAGGCTATTTAAACCCCACCCGAACAGCCACACGTGCTTCGCGTTGTTCTACATCTAGCAGCTGGACGCTCACCGTGTCTGCTCCTGCATCCTGACTTCTGCCACGCTTGCCAGCATCCTGGATCACCTGCAAAGGAAGAGAAGAAGAGAACAGAAGAAGGAAAAGTCCTTACCTGCTAAATCCGCATCCCGGAGACATCTCGCCGACAATCCTGAAAAGGAAGACTTTAATTTAAAAGCTCATCGCGTCGATCGCTGCAGCGCCGCATTCCACTCACCTTTACAGGGCGCCTCCATGTTCAGCAGCGATCATCCGGATTCGCAGTCACGCCCCAGCGCCTAGGGAGAAAAAGACCAGAACAAAAGGTGAGAGAGAGAAGGGAATAAGGAAAGCTAAATCTCCATGTTAAAACTTACCTGTTGATTCATTCCCTCTTCATTTCGGGTCTGCACCGCATCCTGGCATTTCCGGACCCCGGCCCCTATGGGGAAAAAGAGACATCAGCATTAATGAGCGAATGAAAAGACATTACCAAAAAACGCTCATTAAAGACTTACCTGATTTCAACAAGGATTTCACCTCTCATCTCGGGTCGGTGCCTGTTCCCCGGCATTCCGTACCCCGGCCCCTATGGGGAAAAAGACACTAGCATTAGTACATTAATGCATGGACACAAGGGGAACCTCTTATAAAAAAAAACTTACCTGGAAGCCAAGCAAGTTTGGTTCTCACCAATCCGAAAATCCAGTGAAGTAACTGGATACCAACGCGCCCCTGCATCAGAAGCAGGATGGAGAGCTCGTCCTTCCAGACCCTAAGAAGGATACTTCTGCGAGCCAGACAAGCCAGATTTGGGGGCCCGGTCCAGTCCGTCTTCCGAACCCTGCGCATCACCTTAGAAGAGGTCACAGCAGCGCGAACGAGGCCAGCGCCTCCGTGGGAGTCAGGTGAGCGTAACAGACATTATGGTTAAGTTGCACTACGAAAAACCTATGAAATTCAGTAAAAAAACGTTGTTAAAGGGACGTTATGGTTCAAAGTAAAACCGTAAAACCCCTGAAATTCGGCAGTTATGGTAAGATAAGCAACCATAACTCGCGCTACCGTGCACTGCTAACACTAACACCCAGGACATCAAAGATGACATCACAAATGTCATTGATGACATCACTGATGACATCACATGTCTGGCTCTCCCTTTTTTCCCTTTACTGACATATCTAGGCCACATAGTTTTCTTCAGTAACAGTCAGGAAGTAAAAATTGAAAAGGTACTATATTTGTAGACTTAGGGTCAAGTCACATCATATGAAACATATACATAGCGGAAGACACAGGCTTGAAAGAGAGCAATCCTTTCTGTGCATGAAGATAATCATTAGGGTTATCAGCACTTTCTCATAGTTTTATTTTTATTACTCTACCTTCCCTGTATATGCTCATATTTGTATACATTGTACTCACTCTCCTTTCCTTTGGGTGCAGTCACATCATGTGATACACATACATATGGTAAGTAGCAGCTTTGAAACAGAACAATAGTTTCTCTGCATAAAGACAATCAGTTTGATTATGAACTCTTTCTGCTACTACTTCTGTTTTTTTATTTACTTCACTATCCCTGTATATACTCATATTTGTATGTGTTGTTGTCTCTTTGTGTTTTGTCTGTAATAATTATGTATTAAGTGGGTTTTATTATCTACTTATTACATGTTTCACAGTACGCAAAACTCTAATAAGAAAGCAGTTATCATTTCACTATTCAACATGACAAGATTATGAATATTGCACCTTCATCATGTATGCTGCACACACTGCCTATGTTTCTGCATGAGTAGCTTAGTATACTGTATAGAACTTCATAACAGAATGCTATTTATATCAATGCATTGCTTAATGCACTAATTAGCTCATGATATTTATCCCAATGATCCTTGACAGTTTTTGGTTAGCATTATAAGAATCCCTTGTACAGAGATTTCATGAAAAGTAAATGCACATGTGATGTCATCAGTGATGTCATCAATGACATTTGTGATGTCATCTTTGATGTCCTGGGTGTTAGTGTTAGCAGTGCACGGTGGCGCGAGTTATGGTTGCTTATCTTACCATAACTGCCGAATTTCAGGGGTTTTTCGGTTTTAGTTTGAACCATAACGTCCCTTTAACAACATTTTTTTACTGAATTTCATAGGTTTTTCGTAGTGCAACTTAACCATAACGTCCCTTTAACAAAGTTTTTTCACTGAATTTCATAGGTTTTTAGTAGCGCAACTTAACCATAACGTCCCTTTAACAAAGTTTTTTTACTGAATTTCATAGTTTTTTAGTAGCACAACTTAACAATAATAACTTTGACTTTATGTACATATAATATGGAACATACTGAACCCTTTCTACTGAATTTGACGGTCCGCAGACATGTTCGGACAACAGTACCACCACCTAAAAACTCTGGGGGGCTATGTGTAATAGTTATATCATAACATAGGAATATTTAACAAATTCACAAAACAGCACACATACAAAATATATGTAGTAATACTTAAAAAATGTAACCCATGTATGTAACACACTAACTATCGCTTAAATACAATATGTTTTAAAATGGAATATACCAAAAGAAGATAAAGTGGCTTCCACCATAATTACCTCACACACGCTCCACAACCAACAGCAAGACCAGACGTATAGACTATTGATTACATATCTCACCAGACATAGTAAGTGCACTTCTTTTTACTGATATATTTATAAACTTTCTATATTAGAAAAAAAAAAAATACTTTTTTGTTTTCTCACAGAAATGTGTAGTACTCTCGACTGGCTAGAGGAGCATTTCCCACGAGAGGAAATGTTAGAAGATAGTCCACCTAATGGTACACACTTTACTATATAAACCAATTAATAAATATTATTTTGTATACATTTAACATATACATTTTTTTTATTACAGACCATACAAAAATTCCAAACATCTCACAACAACAATCAGAGGATATCACTCTACAACAGATTAATCAAAAAATGGACGACCGTATGCAAAATTTTATGGTTTTGAAAAACTTTGTGGAAAATCATGTGAAACCACCAACAGCACACCATTGTCAAACCTGCACTTGTCCCCCCTCACCCTATCCCACTCAGTTAACCCCAAATCCTGTCTATGGACCAAAGCGTTTCAATGAGCTTTCCTTCCCTTCTTCACCTGATCCCAGTTATCTAGAAATCCCTAATTCTCCTGTTTTTGTTTCCGTTTCTGCCCCACCTTCCCAGTCATAATTGTATAAATATATGAAATATAGTTACTTTTCTTATATTCTGTTGTAATTACTTTCAGTTCTTTGTGATGAAACCAATTTAGGTGTCCACGGACAGCGCGGTTGTTCGGAAATGTTCGTAAAGAAACGAAAATATAACTGTCCTGAGGACACTACATCTGTCCGTAATGTTCTCATGCAAGTTGAAAATGTTCTAAGAACACTCGTAGTGTCCTGAAATGTTCGGAAATAAACGAAAATGGAGGTGTCCTTAGGAACACTATGCCTGTTCGTAGTGTTCGCTAGCAAGCAGAAACTGTTCTAAGAACACTGGTGGTGTTCTGAATTGATCGTAAATAAACAAAAATGGAGGTGTGCTTGAAACGCTATGTCTGTCCGTATTGTTAGCAAATAAATTAAACTGTGCTAAGAACAAACGGCTGTCCGTAATTGTTTGTTTTACATGTGACGCACTTTTAATTAGTTCAGGACCCGAACACTGTCCGTAGAACATCAACACGCATGCGCAAAACAATGTCCGTAAATTGGGTGTCCTGCGGACGGCCGCTACCTCAGCGAACATGCTCACAAAACAATCATGTGACCGTGCCCACGCTCATCTCATGCTCTAAATGCGGACACTGTTCGTGTCCCCGAACAGTTTAAAAGTACATTTCCAAGTAATCCACAATATTTCTCATTAAAAAATCACCATACCACAAATCCCACATACTAATCCTAACTTTCCACATAGTTTTTGTGACTTTTTCAACCTTTTTTGATGTTTGATCTGTCTTGCGGACGGCGCGCATGTCCGCAACCCGCGCACAAGCACCCCTATATAAGACCACGCCCTAGAGCACATTCTCATTGTGTTTCTGACTATTCCACAGAGCACACTGCATTTTGCTGCATACTTTGCAGATTTTGAGATTTCCATCTCCAAGCCTATGACATCCATGGCTCGACTATTACCACATGGTGCTACATCTGCCTCAGCACCACCCCCACCCCCTCCACCACCACCATTTCCCCAAGAGCCTGAAGAGGGGAACAGGAGTGAGGATACAGAGGAAGAAGAAGAGGATGATGAGAATGAGGTAGAGGAAATCCTTACTAGCCGCCCGCGGCGTGATTCTTGGGTGTGGCGGTTGTTTAACGTTCATGGGAATGGTCCTAAAGCTCGTGCGATCCGTGTCACCTGCAACGAGTGCAAAATGGTACTCAGTCGCGGGAGGCATGGTTCGTATAGCTTTGGGACTACGACCATGAAGCGACACCTGAACTCATTCCACACTGGGGCCATTCGCAAGGTTGTACCTTGCGAAGAGCGTAGTAGGTTGATTGCCTCTACTTCATCCTCCGTTTCTGATCCTGTCACCACAAGGAACACCTCTGTGGGACAGCGTCTTCCTCAAGCTGCCTCACAGGTCATACAGAATTCTGATGACCCTTACCTTTCGAGGGTCACAGTTGTATGTATGTACTGTGACACAGTACTCTGTAGGGGGGAGCGACTTCAGAGTGCTTTTGAGACTATCGTCTCAGAGCACAAGAAGACCTGCTCACTACCCAAATAAAACCCACTCTACATCTTCCTCTCTCAGCTCGCCCATTCTTATCCATGTGGTTGGTGTCCCCCCCTTTACTCTCCTTTCCCCTCCTCTCCTAGTGTGTCGTGTGTAAAAAACCAAAAAAACACAAAATAACAAAAATCAAAAAAAAAATAAGGCTCTTTTCAGAGCCGTCTTTCACAGTTAAAAAATAGAAGTAACGATAAAGAATGCAGGGCCCTTTCTGTTTCTTGAAAGTCCACAGACAGTTCGCGAAAATAAAAAAAATTGGGGTGCTGCCCTATTTTAACCATTGCTTTTTTCTCTGGGAGGAAGTGGTGGCTCTGAAAAGAGCCTTTGGGAGGTGTTTGTATGTCAAAAATTATAAATACTTAACACCTACTTCAAAATAGATGCTGCATTTCTATAAAAGGTTGCAATGCATTTTGTACATTTCTCAGAAAAATCTGATTGCCAGCATAAGTAAGATGGACTCCATCTCTGCGAAAAATGTATGTACTACGAAACATAATATTTTCATTGTGAAAAGAGAACATGCCAAAATCTCTTAGGAAAGCACAAACAGCCTTATTGACATTACGCCTTGCTTTCACCATTTGTAGACCACATGAGAAAGAACGAAGCCACATTTGTCTCTACGCAATCCGTGAAAAAAATTACTTTGGAGTTTGGAAACATATCCATGATCTTCGGAAGTCCTTCTTTCATTGCAAATTGCAAAGAAATTCCAGACACATGTCCTAAACTGTTCCCTCCACAATGAATTACAATTATGTCTGGATGTTCCTCTATCTTCAAAGTTGCACAGAGAGGTAGCAAGTCCAGCCACTTCATTCCACGCACTGCATGCCAGTGCACTTCCACATGTGGGAATCCAAGATCTATAGATACTCCACAGCTTTCTGCATGCAACTTCAACCAATGTATCCACGAATCTCCCAAAATCCACACAATCTGTTTTTTGAAACACTCAGCCATAGCTATCTGTTCTTCTCTCACCAAAAAGAATATCAGAGAAAACCTCTCCTAGCACAACACACTCACTAAACTTTACTGACCAATCCCTTGCTATATTCAATCTCATTTGCATGCCTCCCCACCCCAAATTCCCTGGATGTAATACGCGGTGTCCTGGAACTACCGCCATGTCCGCGAACGTATCGTAACATGGACAGCCCTTCTACCATTTCCACTTCACTATCTGTGCCATTCCCTCATTGGATGTAGCTAAGAAATCACATGAGCATCCACCAATAAAATCCACGACCTCTACATGTAACTGCATCATCATAGATCAGCACTGCAAATGTACAGTGAATCTCTCGGACTACAAGTCTCATACCATTGGCAAGCACGATCTACGAGAAATACTAGACAAATCTCCAAGATTTCTACTTGCAGCTTCGTCCATATCCATATGCATGAACACAAACTACAGGTATGCATATTTTCTATACAGTACATGAACACATTTTCTAACCGACTTTTTCCTTGTATAATCTGTAAAATGAATCTACAATCATTTTTTCATTATCCTAAAATGAACTGTGACTTACAAACCTTTATACCATTTAATTTCTTCGTACACACACACACACACACACGCAAATAATGTTAAAATAATCTTTTTCAAATAAAATATATAGACTACATATAATCACACAAAATTACATGCACACTCTATGATCAAATCTCAAAGAATAATATTTGTACAAACACATATTTGGTTTTACTTGTTTTAGTTTATATAATTACTTACATTTATATAGGACAAGCAGGCTATGACATTCACTCACTATTACGTGGAAAAGCAGGCTATGACATGGACTCACTATTACGTGGAAAAGCTTAGTTGCAGGAATAGTGGTATACAGTGGTACATTATGAATTTAACAAGCCATAGTGAAGATATTTTCTTTCCTACAGTTAGTCATAAAATAGTTTTAATGGTTTTAAGGAAGGCGCTGAGCATTTCAATTTAAAAAATCTATGTCTAAATTAAAAAGAGTGCTATATACAAACCAAATTACTAATGTCTTTCTTTTACAATTGCAGTGAAGACCATTCTCCTGAAAAGAAGCAGCCGAATTGGAACTACAAAGAACAACTAAGAAGCAAACTGCTCATTTTAGAAAAAAAGTAAGTAGAATGTTACCATAATATTTGAATTATTACTCACACTGTGAGCTTAATTCATGCTATTTATGTGCCTAAAATAGAGATTCTGCACCATTCTGACCAAAAATCCCCCCGTCTTAAACAGTGATTTACTGGCAGAATGGCCCACAAATTCCTATTTTTCGACACACAAATTACCCAAATCAGCCGCTAGAATTTAGATGTTGTAGAAAAAACAACTGTTTTAATTGTATAGCTTTAGATATACTATTTATACTTCTCCACACCACTAGCTTACTTTTTTCTGTCATCTGAACCCCAGTTTAGTAACACATTAATTCAAGAATAGCCATCCCTACTAGTTGTACTTCCCAATGCACAATCACACACCATTACATACATCTTTATCACCTTACTCAAACACTCATGCACACACCACACATGCATTGCAGAACACCCCAACCCACACCTTCTGTATTTTTTTCAACAGACCCTAAAGAATGCCTACCAAAAAGCAACTCTGTAGAAAGGGACGCAGAAGTAGAGCAAATGAAAAGAAAAGTCTCCAACATAAACATCCATCTATAGCAGAATTTGTAAAAAAAAGTTGAAACACAACAGCTAATACAGTCATGTAGTGAAACAGAAGAAGTTACTAGTACAAAAACTTTCCCTCCTCTATCAAAAAGTAAAACAACGCAAAAAACAATTAACAGAAAATCAACTATCACTACAAATAAAACTTCTTCTATAAATCTTGATATAGTACAAAGTAAGCATACCAAGAAACGTATTTTAGCCAAAATGTTCCGTCACAAAGTCCTTCAAAATCTTATGAAAACAGGAGGGAAACCAGGTTCAAGACTTCAAACCTATCGTAGGAAAGTAATCTTAGAAGCGTTGATAGACAGTGCACTTCTTCTCAAAACAAAGTTATTTATTTTAGTGTTAAACAGAATGAAACCACTAACAAAACTAATAACTAAATTACAAAAAAGACTTCTCAATAAACGAAATGTCAACAGAAATAACTTCTTAAATATCTGTGGAGGTGAATGGAGTCACACTTCAACCACAGAACCATACTTAAATGAAGAAGCCTACAAACAAAAGCAAACAAATACAATTGCCATACATAGCAGTGGTCGAGGTTATGAAAAAGTTAATAATACCATAATGGAACAAGAAGAACTCCTTACAAAAATATGCCCTGAAAACATAGATTTACCCCTTCATTCAACTGAATCAGAACATCTAGTGTACAAATGGCCATGCACGTCAATGTGTAACATTCCCAAAAAAAGTTCAAGTCTTTACGCCAATTCCTCAATCAATATGTGAAAAGCAAAGACAAAATCAAAATTAAACTACTGCAAAATATGGATGCTTGTCCAATACGCAAGTACACAGGACTACAAGGACATTCCTTGGCCTGCATTACAGGACCTACTTGCAAAACACCCTTCCATGATATCAAAAGGATATCAACACATCATGCAAGTATAAGAAATCTAGTTTATAAACTGTACTATGCTAAACGTCCTGCTTTAGTACTAGCCAATTTAAATAACATTCTTCTACATGGTACAGCAAAAGACCTCCTATAAGAAATCGACTATATCCAGACAAAATATTTTGGAAGTGAAACCCACTTACAAGATGAATTAGCTGTCAACCAACTTCGTAACAATTCTGCACATGGCAACCTTTCACTACAGACATACAAAAAAGAAATACTAACATTTGAAAGTACTTCAGCTGAAGTACCAAACCACGTGTGTTTATGTTGCCGCAGAACTTTATATAAAAGTAGCACAAAAACTATAGACCTATCATACAAAATAGAAGACAATGAAGATTCTAAATGATTTGAATTAGCTCTCTACCTTATAGCAGAAAACAAATACAAAATAACTGACCCCCTAATACTTTGCAGTTACTGCACTACAAAACTTGACAACAACCAAACTCCTTCACGTGCTATCACAAATAACTTGGAATTGTATCCACTACCAAAACCCCTTCAACAACTTAATTTATATGAGAGCATCATAATTCAAACAGTGCACCCATTTCAAGCAATAATACGCTTTCAACCAAAAACTGCAAAATTACCTCCCTCTGAATTAGTGAAAGGTATTTGTGGAAAAGTAGTGTATTTACCATTAGATCTAAAAGAAAATGTGCACACTCTCGGAGTGCAACGTCCAATGCAGCAATCTTTAATTATCTTGGTAAATGGAGTACCTACAAAAGACAAAAAAAATTGGCAACAACTGGTAGATTTATAAAGTTAGAGAAGACCTACAATATCTTAAAGAGAACAATGAATATTACAAAGAAGTTAATATTGAAGAAAACTTGCAAGATACAAGTGAAATAATTGAACAGACACAAGAAGCTGGTCAATTTGTGCTCCTAGATAATAATAATAATAATTTAGCATTTATATAGCGCTACGAACCCTCAGGTATCTGAGCGCTGCTTATTATTACCCACGGTGTGTGGTGCTCATTTATCGACCTCGGAAGGATGAAAGGCTGAGTTTGGCCCCGCCGGGATTCGAACCTGCGTCAGCAGGCTCTGCACAGATGTCAAAGCGAGCGCTCTACTCGCTGTGCCACTAGATCCTGCTACAATATCAAACACTTTAGACCATTATACAATTCATCCATTGCACTCTAATGACACCATAGAAGATGCACTGGAAACATACCAAATGCGTCAAACAAAAGGATCACCAATCAGCATACGGGAAAAAAGTATAGAAGCACATGCTTTTCCTCTACTCTTTCCTACTGGCAAAGGAGGAAGATACGATGATAGACCTATTCAAATATCAGCATCAGAATATCGCTCATTACGAATGTATTCTGAAGATCCCAGATTTCGACAAAATGTGGAATACATATTCCACCTACTCTTTGAAAGTGAACTAGCAACTTTATGTTACGGAGTTGCACACATATTAAAATCAGGATCACACTTTCAAAATATGTCAGCTACACAATTATTACAAAAAGTTCAACAAAAAGATGAGGTTTTACAAGCAAATCTTACAAATCTATTAGCAAATATGCATGGTACTAAAGAGTACTGGTTTCAACGTCATGGAGATGTACGTTGTATGATCAGAAACCTTGGCCCACCCACTTGGTTTGTTACATTAAGTTGCGCAGAATATGCATGGGAAGATTTACATGCTTTCCTACACATATCAAACGAAAACAAAACAAACATAGATATACTAACACCTGGAGAACTTTGTTCACAGGATCCTGTTAATGTTTCACGATATTTTCACCATCGCTTCATTGCTATGCTACATTTTATTTGTAACAAAACTGTTCCTCCCCTTGGAGAAGTGGAACACCTCTTTTGGAGAAAAGAATACCAAGCCAGAGGAGCACCACATATCCACATGCTTTTATGGATTAAAGATGCTCCTAAATTTGGTCAAGACAGTGATGCCACTGTTTTACAGTTTATTGAAAAATATGTCACTTGTGAAATTCCATCAGAATCCACAAATAGTGATCTTCACGCAAACATTTTACAATTCCAAAGACACAAATGTGGCAAATATTGTCGTCGCAAATACAAAAACAAAGGGAAATACTACACCAAATGCCGATTTGGTTTCCCTAGACCAGTCACAAATACAGGTCAAGTGAACAACCTCATGTCTTCAGTTAGACATAGTGTTAAAGGTAAGTCACCTAAAAATACATATTGCATAAAAAGAAAAGAAGAAGAAAAATATATCAATGATTACAATGCAATCATTGCCTACTTATGGAATGCAAACATAGACGTGCAGTACTTTGCAGGCAATTCTACTGCAGTTGCACGATATGTCAGAGCATACTTAACCAAATCAGAAAAGACAGAGCTCCAAGATCTCTGGAATGGCCTGTAATCAGATAAAACAATGTCTCAGAAATTATACAGCTTGGGCATAAAAATGCTGTCCCCTAGAGAATGTGGATCTTATGAAGCAGCTGATCGATTAACTGGTACTGCATTGTATGGTAAATCTGCAAACATAGTATGGCTAAGTCTTGGTCCAGCTAAATCTAGAAAAAAGAGTTCTAAAATCATACGAAGATATAGAAACAATAGCCAAACATGATCCCAACAGCCAAGACATTTTAAAAAACAATTTATTGGACACATCCTACCCAAACAGGAGTTCCACTTTGGAAACCATGAGTCTATACCACATAGCCCAAAACTACACATACAAAAATAATATAAAACCTGATGAACAAAACCGTAAATACAAAGTGACAAACTGTGAGGGCAGCTTAGTAAAACTCACCAAACCAAATTTAATATATCATATCAAATTGTCATTAAAGACTCCTCAACATAAAGAAGTATATTACATGTCCCTGCTACAACTCTTTAAACCATGGAGAAAAGAAGAAGAAATACTAGATAACTATGACTCATATGAAGACGCTTTCAAAGCAAATGAAAGCAGTATAACTGATGTAAACTTTGCACAGTACAAAACAACGTTGCACAATGAACAGCACCACGAAGAAGAACTCCAGGCCCAACTAGATAAAGACACTCCTGACAGTAGTCAACCATCTGTCACAGGAAGCCAAGAACCACTGGGAGACCCACTAATAACAAATGAGGCAGAATTAGCTATGATAGAAGTACAAAACACCATGTGTCAGTATGAAGATAAAGAAGACTTAACTATACTAGAATCAAAGCTAAACAATGAGCAACGTAGCATTTTTCAAGAAGTAACAAAAGAAATTGCACATGGTGTACAACATTAAAACAAAGAATGCACCTGTCAAAATTACAAACCTATACTATTGTATGTCAGTGGTGAAGCTGGTTCTGGCAAAACATTCCTAATCAAAATCATCAGTAAGTTCCTTCAACAATTCACAAACAACAAACTGTCAGCTAATGTCACTGCCCACACAGGTTTAGCTGCCTACAACATAGGTGGTGTCACTTTACACCGATTAATACTCCTGCCAGTAGAACACCAAAACAAATTAGATTATTACAAACTTTCTGCAGAATATGCAATGGAACCACGCAGAGTATTAAAACAAATGAAAATGCTACTAATAGATGAAGTGAACATGGTGTCCAACTTAATGTTGGCTTTGATTCACCTCAGATTACAGGAAGTACTCAAAACAAACTATGAAGAGCTCTTTGCAGGAAAACACATTATTGTTTTCTGAGATCCTCTTCAATTGACACCTGTAAAAGGTGAGCCTATTTTTAAAACATTAGGACACAAACTCTGTTGTAAAACTGTTGGCAGCATTGGAAATGTCAACCTTTGGCAACATTTCCAATACAGAGAATTAACACAAAACATGTGCCAATATGCAGATCTCACTTATGCCAACATCTTAAAAAGTATCAGAGTTGGTATACTTTCTAGAGAAGCAGAAGCAATATTGAAAACCCGGCACATTCATGCACTTTATGGTGATAATACATGTACTACAGATGTTATGGAACAATTAGCCCACAACAATTTCAATTGTATGGCCTTAATGCCAACTCTTGCAAGCTGTTTCAAATTTAATGAAATCATGTTAAGTAAAGAGATGCAACCAATAATGGAAATTAGCGCCACAGACAAACTAGATGTACATGGAATGACACTACCCATGTGTGACCAAGCCACAGCAAGACTAAACAGTTTAGAAAAATCAATCTCAAACACAGCAGGCTTGTAAAAGATATTAAAATTATCCTTAAACTGCAGAGTAATGCTGAAACGTATCCTTGAAGTAGACCAAGGACTAGTTAATGGAGCACTGGGTACAGTTGTTGGCTTTCAAACATACCCACGTAACAACAAAATTCAGTTTGTCAATATTCTCTTTTGACAAACTTTCAGAAGTTAAAAGAATAGGATGCTCAACAGCTCGATTCCTTCTCTTCAAAGACATGTATGTACGCAGAGAACAATTTTCTCTAACTCTTGCATACGCAGTCACCATTCATAAATCACAAGGTCTTACCTTCGACAAAGCAATGATAGACATTGGTAACACAGTCTTTAAAGAAGGCATGAGATACGTAGCACTATCACGCTTACGTACACTTGACGGTCTATTTCTAATCAACTTTGATGCAAGTAAAATAAACGCTGATATTCCTTGCATTTTAGAATACAATAGACTTCGTTCACTATACACCCCCATCTACAAACATATCCTGTTCCACAAAAAGGAAAATGTTTTAAAAGAAAACTAACTCAAACAGAAATGCAACAGGATGTCACTGCAAATCCTCCAAAAAAGAGTAAAGGAAACTAAAACTTCATCAAGTACCACAATCAAAAAATAATCAATTAGGGAAAGTAAACCAGGTACTTCTTCAAATAAGGAAGACAAACTCCAAAAAAAGCAGTCAGATACAGAACTACATGGTCCATTTAAACTCTCAAATATAGTTGGTGTAAATTGCTATGCAAATGTAGCAATGAATATTCTATTTCAATTACCACCAATTGTTGAGAACATTTACTTACACATTGCAGACCCATTGTGTTTGCAAATGTTAGTACTTCACAGAAATGCAGCAAACAATCCTGACAACATGTATAGTGTTTTTGGAATAAGACAACAATTGGA
This sequence comes from Ambystoma mexicanum, assembly GCF_040938575.1. Classification (NCBI taxonomy): domain Eukaryota; kingdom Metazoa; phylum Chordata; class Amphibia; order Caudata; family Ambystomatidae; genus Ambystoma; species Ambystoma mexicanum. The sequence continues at coordinate 154,623,116 of NC_090938.1, read as the reverse complement.
CAACTGTGCTGGAATGGTGAAATTCACTATAAACTCACAGGAAGATCCACAAGAATATCTAATGTACTTACTACAAGTACTGGAAAACAAAAACATACCTATAAATGAAATCTTCCAGATTTCATACATGTGGAAACATACATGCACTATCTGCAACAATGTGACACAAGAACAAATCCCCAATGAGCGCTTTGTGTATATATCAATACCTAATTGTGAATCCGTTCCATTTCAGCAACTTGTACAAAATGCAAACCACGGTAGATTATGTTCCACCTGCAATTCAGATAATCGCTCCACGTTAGTAATACAAACACATAGTAAATACGTAATACTAATGCTTCTAGGTTACAATGCAGATGGTACCAAAAACAACTGCAAGCTGACTGGATTCACACATGGTCAAATATCACTTGGTAGGAAAACCTTCACAACAATAGGTATCATCTACCACGCAGGAGCCACAACCAACTCAGGACACTACACTGCATATAAAAAAAAGAAATGTGGATGGTTTGAATGTAATGATAGTACCATTACTCTAAAGCAGAGATTACCAGCAAATCTTACAAACGCTTATTTAATGTTCTTAAAACCAAAATTTGATAACTAAACTGTACTTAAACCTTAAGTACACTTGTAGTAAAAAAATATAAACTGTCACAATATTCCAAAAGCTATCTAACTGCGCAAAGATGCTACAACAACTAAACAGATAAATTAGGACTACTCAAATTAATCAAAAAATAGACAGTTAGAATACGCCAATTGGTATCTAACTGTCCCAAAATTTAGAAATATTCAAACAGATAAATCAATACCACGAAATTATATAAAAAAATAAACAGTTAGAATACGCCTACTGGTATCTAAATGCTCCAAAACTGTACAATATCCAAACAAATACCTAATATCTTACTGCTCCCAAAAACTGGAACAATCCAATGTATAAAGCATTAGCCAGAAACAACAAGTAAACACTGAAAACAAACAAACAAATAAACTGTAGCATAACAGAAAAAGTTTTTTTTTTAATCCAACATGGATTTTTTTTCTCCCACAGACCCAATGATTTTAGCAACAAACACAGAAACTGAGCAAATTGCACAGTACTCTCGTTTGTCATCGACTAAATATGAGGGTAAAAAAAAAGAAAAAATGTTGATTGTACAATGCAATAACTCTTTATAAAATACTAATACTAACATGCTATTTTCTTTTATCACAGAAATGAACAAGAAAAACATGGACTCCTGTTACTAAACCAAATAGTAAGTATAACATCATAAATACAACCATTGCAGCATATCACACCCATACTGGCTTATAACATTGTTCCTTATAAATTTCTTTTTGACCCAAAGTTATAAGCCACTCTGAGTGTGATATGCTGCGGTGCTTCTGGCCAGGGCATACACTCTTGGGTGCATGGCATATGACTGTGATGTGCTGCAGAGCTTCTGGCCAGGGCATAGACTCTTGGGTGCATGGCATATGACTATGTCACACCCATATATTCAAGCATTGCAACCATTTTAATGTCCGCGGACACAAGGAAGGTCCTAGAACACATTCAACTTGCCAGAGGACAATACGGACAGCGTCCTCAAGACACCCCCATTTTCTTTGTGTACGAACATTTCAGGACACCGCGAGTGTTCTTAGAACACTTTCAGCTTGCCAACGAACAATACACACAACGTCTCCAGGACACCCCCTGCTAACATTCCAAGACCCCCACAAGTGTTCTTAGAACACTTTCAACTTCACACCAAATCCATTCTGTTTATTTACGAACATTCCAGAACAGCCGTGTTGTCCGCAGACAAATCGAACACAACAAAAGCATCTAGCACATAAAAAAATACAACATTGAAACTATCTCATACTCCCCCACCCTCCCCAAACACTCTTACACACCAACACACGCCACTAAATACAATTTCTAATTAAAGTTTCACCGCGCTGTCCACGGTCGTCGGCGAATGCAAGATGGCGGGCGCGACAGAAAATCTGATGCGCATCACGCACCACACTGCCCAATCAGCGAACACGTCGCATGTCCGCAGACATGACGCAAGCCCATGGGCCAATCGGGGTACTGTCCGCGGAGCGAACAGGGAAGTCCATCCGCGAAGCGAACACAGATATCACTAATTTTTTTGCCCTACATTTTGGTCATTTTAAAAAAAACTACTGGACGGATTTACACCAAGCCGCCGCTCCTGCCGCAAATTTGGTGTAAATCCGTCCAGCGGTTCGGGCTGTAGCCGTGCGCAAAGTTTTTTCCCATTATGTCTATGGGAAAAAACAAAAGTTTTGGGACCCCCCCTATAACTTTGCTCCCCCTGGACCAAACCTCTCCAAACTTTGCAAAACAATCCAGAGTGGGCCATATACTTTTTCTGCAAAGTTTGGTGGTCCAGAGGGAGCGAAGTTATAAGCCACCCAAAAAATGCTCTTCCTATGGAAACACCAACTTAACCATAACTACATGGACGCGACCGCGTCCCTGTAATATATATATATATATATATACATCAAGCAACGGGACCGTTGCGAAACGCGTTGTACGAGGCAAATCTGTTTCTACCGATGCCTAAATAAAACTGGAGATAAGAAATACACATGTTGTTGTGTGATGGGCTGACCTGAAGGAATTCTACGAATTGGCATATGGCTGTAACTTGACGAGTGCCGTCTCACTCTGGAAGAAGTGCGATAACTTCTTCTTTTTTGAAATATATATATATATATATATATATATATATAAACACAAAGTCTCCCATAGCCGTCTAGATACTATGCTAACCAGACATAGAGGAAACAGAAAAATGCCCGAGCTCGAGCACTTGAGACGGTGCTTAGTTTGTTAAGTAACTTTAAAATGAATCACAACATTGCAGTTAAATACAAGTGACTGCCAATCTAGGCAGACCAGATGGTAAGCAAACTCACCCTTCCGGTTGGACAACGCCACCCGTTCTGCTCATCCCCCGAGCTTTGTCAGGCAAAGATAAGACTCCATTCACAATTGTTTCCTCACGTTTAAAGCAAGCCCAATGGCAGGCTCTGCCTCTCTGTCCCTCAATCATGTGACTTTGTTGCTAGCCGACGCTCAGTAGTGTCTCTCTAAAAAGCAACCACCATTTTTGATGGTTCAAGCCCAATAAACAGAAACATGTGCCCAGGTACCTCTGTAATAATGAGTATACCAGTACGTATACGGAACATAAGCAGAGGCTGCACCTGAGATACCGCTTGGTAATCATAAAAATGTATGAATAACGGAAGCATGCAGCGTGAGTGCGCGTAGTAGATTAACAAATGCTATTGTTGAGTGGAAATAATTAATGCCACAAACGTAGTAGACCCAGATGGCTGAGTGACTTGAAAAGAATACAGCTGCCTCAAGAGTATAATGCAGTCGAATTGCTGTATAAATAAGGAGCTGGGACAACCTATAGATCAATATAACAAAATTACTTACACAATGTAATTCCTGTTATTTTACAGGTACCAACTGGTAATACAATTAGGTATGATTCTTATGTAATAAAGTGCAAATGCGATATTGTGAAATATCAGCAATAAATATACTTTGTGCAAACAAATGCAAAGTGCTTCGTGCAAACAAATTCTAAATGCAAATGCCTGTGTAAAACAGCAATCACCATACATCAGATTAAAAGGATGAATATTGAGAAACCCATGATGTAACATTACAATACATTAATGCAAAACAAATATACAATGGGCAAGTGACTAGCAAGGACACTGGCAAGGAGACACAGCATAATCAGGCCAAGAACACATCCATTTTCAAATCAATGTTGAGACCTGTGGTTTCAAAGTGTCAAATTTGCAAAACTAGTTTGGCCTCAAGCTGGCGTACCTCAATTCCTTGTTCCATCTTGTGTTGAGGTATATGGCCCAAGCCTAAAAAGGACATCACCTGTACATTGCCATTGTGTATTTGTGCAAGGGGCAACGTCAAGGGGTATGTAGGATCTCCATTTTCTATGGCTCGATAGTGTTGTAATATACATGACTTAATTGGACCAATAGTGGACCCTATGTAATGCAGCCGACATCCACATGTAATGGCATACACCACAGATTCAGTAAGGCATGTGTTCCTATGTTTGTATGCCCATGTTCTGCCACCCAAACTCACAAATGGTTCTTTGGAAACAAAGTCACACATCTTACATTATTAAAAAAAATGTAAACCAATTTTTGTGACCACTGGCAGAAAGCCAGCCAATGGTCTCGTTGTCTGAAATGACCATATTAGGAAACAAACTGTTTTTCCAGAGTGGGATTTCTCCAAATGTTTTCATGTGGAGAAGAACCCAATACCTTATTAAGCTCTTTTTCTATGGTCAGTAATTTACAATGTTTGTTCATAATGGACTTTATTTCCTTTGCATGATGATTAAAACTTGTAATTAACCTAATGATATCCTCTTTGGGGTTAATTCTGGGTTTAAAGAGATCTATTCTGTGTTTGGAGCATTTGGCCATGTTTTAAAAACACCAAGAAAGTTATGGTGGGTTTAAAGTTCTTTCGCCTGAAATGTGAAAGTAGGAAAGTCCATTACTAGGTGTTGTTGTGGAATGTGTAACTTGGCACATATGGACTTGCCACACTATAGTTACATTGGGCCTCATTACGACCCAGGCGGATTTCGCGGTGCTAAATGCACCGCGAAGCATGGCGGAAAGCCGCCGATAGCGCCATGGGGGTTGGCGGTTTCACCGCCCCATTCCGACCTTGGCGGAGCGGTGAATCCCCATTCCCCATTTTACCCTTCCCCATTCCCATTTTTGCCCCATAGGGTATAATGGGAGTGGGGAAGGAGTTAATTACGCCACCGTAAAATACGGTGGCGTAATTAACAACGAGGTCCCGTAGCGCCATGGTTTTCTCCGCCTGGTAAAACCAGCCGGAAAAGGCCGCCATGGCGCTACGGGAACTCGTAGTATGGCGGAGAGGTACGCCATGCACTACGCTGGCGTAAAACCCTCTCCGCCAGGGTCCTAATGAGGCCCATTGAGTATAAAGTTCCATTTGAAAAACCAAAAATTGAATTGCTAATAACCTTTGAGTTGCTTAACAGATTTGGCTGATATTTTGAAAATAAACAAGCAAGCAGCAGCACTGTAACTTGAGTGAACCGAGCAGCAACTGACAAAGACTTCTTAAACTACCTGAGGAAGACGGAAGCCAAAACATCATAGGGTAAATATACTTTTTGATCAATTGTGGAATGATCTGTTTGAGTAATTTCTCTCTCTCTCTCTCTCTCTCTCTCTCTCTCTCTCTCTCTCTCTCTCATATATATATATATATATATATATATATATATATATATATATATATATATATATATATATATATATATATATGTATATATATATATATTGACAAACACGTTTTTAAAGGGACGCTATGGTTAAGGTGCCCTAAGAAAAAACCTATCAAATTCAGTACAACAACTATTTGAAAGGGACATTATAGTTACTTTGCACTAATAACAACCTATCCATATTATGGTTACATGTAAAACTGAAAAACCCCAGAGATTTGCCAGTATGGTAAGCTAAACAACCATAACTTGCACCACCACTGTGCATTGCTAAGACTAACACCCATGCCATCAAAAATGAAATCACAAATGTCATTGATGACATCACTGATGACATCACATGTCTGGCTCCCTATTTTTTTGTTCACTGACATATCTAGGCCAGATGGTTTTCTTCACTGACAGTCAGGAACTAAACATTCAAAAGGTACTATATTTGTAGACCTTACCCTTCTCATATGTTCTTACACTACTTTCCTTAGGGTGCAGGCACATTATATGATACATTTACCTAGGGGAAGAAGCAAGGCTGAAACACAGCAATCATGTTTGTGCATGAAGATAATCAATTAGGTTATGAACACATTCTGGGAATACTACTGTTTGTTTGCTTACTTTACTTTCCCTGTATATGCTCATATTTGTATGCGTTGTGGTCGCTTTATGTTTTGTGATGTCATTTTTGATGGCATGGGTGTTAGTCTTAGCAGTGCACAGTGGTGGCACAAGTTATGGTTGCTTAGCTTACCATGAATGCCAAATTTCTGGGGTTTTTCAGTTGTACTTGTAACCATAATATGGAAAGGTTGTTATTAGTGCAAAGTAACTATAATGTCCCTTTCAAATAGTTGTTGTACTGAATTTGATAGGATTTTCTTAGGGAAACTTAACCATATCATTCCTTTAACAACGTTTTTTGTCAGTGAATTTCATAGGTTTTTAGTAGGGCACTTTAACCATAACGTTCCTTTAGCCTTGTTTTTTCAGTCAAGGGGATAGGTTTGTAGTAGCACAACTTAACCATAACGTCCTTTTAACAATGTTTTTTGTTAGTGAATTTCATAGGTTTTTAGTAGGGCACTTTAATCATAACGTTCCTTTATCATAGTGTTTTTCAGTAAAGGTGATAGGGTTTTAGTAGTGCAATTTAACCATAACGTCCCTTTAATAATGTTTTTTTCACTGAATTCCATAAGTTTTAAACAGGATACTGTGACTTGTATAGATTTACTGTAGAGCATACTGAAGCCGGTGGCTCTATACTAGTAGCCACAGTGGTTGCAAACAGTGCGTCTGTTCATGAACATGGGGTGGAGTCCAACCTGCCGAGAAAGGGAGGGGTAGTCGTACAAAGTGGTACCATGCAACAAAGACAAGAAACATATAGAAACAGCAGTAAGTGTGTGAATGGGAAAAGAAAATGCAGTAGCTGTACAAAGTCTGTACTTTCAAAACAAACAGCGCAAAGGCACAGGGTATGCAGCATAATGGAATGCACCAACAAGAGAAGTAACGTTTCCCTTCATCAATCTTACCGCACACCTGCTTCACATTGCAACAAAGGGCGAAGAGGCAGAGTTAGGGCAGCCAACTACTGAGAGCAGAACATCACTGCAACATGGTAAGTACACTAAAGTTTATGTTATAATTGCACAGGTCCGGTAGTGTAGAATAGTAGGAAAGCATGATGTTTTCTGTTTGTGCGCAGCAATGGCAAGCAACCTAGAATGATGGAAGAGATTTTTCTGCATGAAGAAATGAGTGAGGACGATAACCCCATTGGTACCCGCTGCAGTGTGAAAAGGGGAAAAGGTTACTACAAGGACAAGCACCCTAGAATGGCTGGAAGAGTTTTTCCCGCATGACAAAATGAGTGACCATAGTAACCCCATAGGTAGGGAACGCAGTGTGAAAAGTAACAATTACAATATATTGCTTCATGTATAGTAAACACATATGTTTTTCTTTAACAGAACATACGGGATTACAAAGGAGAACACCAGAAGCTGCACTTTTTCCACAGCGACATACGGCCAAAGAAACTGAAGAAAAAGCTGTAAATATAGACTGCCTGGATGGTGAAATAGATGAATTGCTGAACAATTTGGCCGCTTTGAAAAATGTTGCACAAGAACATATTATGGAGAAAATAAGATACCACTGCCCCACCTGCACATGCCCCCTTCCCCCATTTCCCAGCCCACCATCCACGCAAATTGCGTGTCATGAGAGACGTTTCGATGAGACCTCAATCCCTTCTTCCCCTCACCACCAACTTGTAGAAATGCTGAAATCCCCAGCATATGTATCTGTTTCTGGTCCTCCTTCCCTTTCCGAAAAGTGGCTATGAATGTGTGCTGATAAAGCTTGATATGTAAATTGTTACTGAATTTATATGTGCCTTTTCCTTTGTTTTAAGAAACCCATTGTAACTGTGAAGGGCACAGCACTGGTGGGCATGATCGCAAGTGAGGGAAATGGAGGAGTCGTATGACCGCTGCAGCTGGCAGCCCTATGCGCAATCACAATGGAAGCATCAGTAGGATGCCACTACAGGCTCCATGTCGTCACACAACTTTGCATATGCGTATCTCTTCCTGTGACGCCTGACAACAACGCCCCTGGCCAAGATATGCAAAGAAACGTGTGATGTAGTTTTAGTAGGTGGAAGCACTGACCCACATCCTACGAGTACCTTTGCACGAGATCATTTCACCTACTGTATTGTGCACACACATTGCTTATTTAGAAATGTTAATTGTACGTGTGCCGTACATTTAAGTAGTCTGGGGATGCGAAGGGTATCCATAGGAGACCTATGCACGTGGCCACAATGTATTTCGGCCAATATGCGTTCCGTGGACAGCCATCCAAATGGAGAACAATGGCGGCGTCACCTTGGGAACGAAACCAAACTCGTGTGGGCCTTTATTTGGCAGGCACGATCCAGACCTGTGCACATCGAAAAAAGGACTAATTTCTGCAATGTATGGAGTGTTTCAGTGAGAGTGCACCCTTACAGAGGTCCTACACTCTCCCCTCTGCATGTAGTTAATGTAGGGAAAGATTTAGGAAGAAACAATAAAGTGTTCACGGGCTGTGGATCACTCGTGTCCCCTGCACACTCAGATTTCTGTCAATGACAGACAATAAGTAAAACTATTTTATAGTGATAATATATACTGCCTATTCAATCAGTCAATTATCAGTTTCTTAAATTTCTACAGTTGTCCAATGTAAGAGCAATTCAATATCACCATCAATATTCAAGTGTTTAGGCATAATATTTATGCAGTAATTCAAATTCTAATGACACCATTCATTTCAGAAGTGTATGGAAAATATCCTATTTAATGGTGCACGTGATTTTAACAAACAGTGGTATTCAATCAAACAAGTGTTCGCAGTGATACAATATTTCACTCATGTTGTCTTCAGTGACCAATGAACATTATTTATAAGCTCGCTCAACGCGTTTCGGGAATCATGTTCCCTTCTTCAGGAGCAAAAATTATAAATTTGGTTCAATATCAGTTAGGAGTGCTGTTCTGATTCTCAATTTCCTTAACGGGATCTGTTTAACACAAAAACATAATGGTACCCAAGTGAGTACATCAAAGTAATACTATGTTTATAGGTATCATACATTTATGACTCTTTAAATGCCTTATTTCTAGTCAAATTCATCCTACCTCTCATTGGTGCCCCATAGATATGTTTATGATGTTAGGGTCGAAGTAAGGGTAAGTCATCTGACTACGAATACAGATCCCGTCTTAAAGTCTCCTATAGAGAAAGTTAAGTGTGATTAATTAGTATGTGCCAATGGCTTTAGTGAATGAGGTATCTGTATATGTATCATAAACAATATCAAACCAAAAAGTACATTTGATACTCCCATCCAAAACACCACATTGAAATGATTTGAAACCCATGTTGAACCAGCTAAAACCAATTGACTATAACAAAGTCAAGAAATACAACATTAGACAACATCAGAGTAAAATTATTAAGGACTTATCAGAAGACAGGACATTGACATTGAAACCAGCGGACAAAGGAGGGGCAATCGTGGTCATGGACACTCATTTCTACAATGCGCAGTGCTTGTCACTTTTGAATGAAAGGGACACATACATTCCGATCAATGAAGACCCAACTTCCAGAATTACAGCACTAATCGAGAGGGTATTAGAAAAAACCCTAGACAATGGTTATATCTCAGATAAAACAAACCAATATCTACTCAAAACAAACCCGATAACACCAGTATTTGATGGCCTCCCAAAAATCCACAAACATCTTACGAAACCTCATTTGAGAACAATTGTTGCGGGAACAGACAGTGTATTCGACCCATTGGCAATCTAAGTGGACCAGGTCCTTCAACCTGTTGTACAAAAGACCAGCACATACCTTAGAGACACCACACATTTTTTTAATGTGATAAATAACATACAGCATTTACAAGAAAATTACATTCTGGTAACCCTCGATGTACAAAGCCTTTACACATCTATCCCACATGATAAGGGATTAGAAGCCTTGGAATGGGCATTACTAAATGAGAGTGATTGTAAAGCAGAAAAACATTTATAATCCAACTAGCTAAAATAATTCTTAATAATAACTTCTTTAGTTTTAATTGTCAGTTCTATCTACACGCTTCTGGTACCTCCATTGGGTCAGCAATGGCCCCTCCCTACGCTAATCTCTTTATGCATCATCTTGAATCACAATACATAACTTCACATGTGGAATGGAGTACGAGACTAATATGCTGGATGAGATGCATCGATGAGGTTTTCGTGATTTGGAGAGGGGACACAATACAATTGGAAATGTTTCTGAAATATATCAATTCAGTGAATGGCAGAATAAAATTCACTATGGCAACAGAAACACTGAAGATCCATTGTTTGGATGTAGAACTGGAACTGAGGGATGGAAAAATCATTACCAATCTATTCACTAAACCGACTGATGTAAACAACAGCTTACATTATAGAAGTTTATCATCCAAAACATTTACGAGATAACCTGCCTTACAGTCAGTTCCTTTGAGCCAAAAGGATAACATCAGTAGAATCTACATTAACGTACAAATGGATATGATGGCAGCCAAATATTCAGAGAGAGGCTACCCTGAGAATGTTATACTGGCAGCCAAAGAAAAATCTACATTAATGTCTGTAAAGAAGACCGGTGGGGGGGTCTGTACTTCTGCTCTCTATATGGTAGAGGGGAGGCACAGAGGACCCCAGCCAAGATTCTCTAATACGGTAGCGATGGGCGAGCAATCAAGGCCTAGCTTCTCAGGAGGTGATGCAGGCTGGTTCTTAAGTACAGTGTATCCCCAAGCCCCCACAAAGGAATGTCCACACACTGTATTACTGAAAACACAGTCTTTATATAATTAATATTCAAGGGTTATGTACACTTATCACAATAACGCACTTTGTGCTCAGGAAAATCAGCAATGGTAAATATCTACAATTCTAAAGTGGTACCACTAATATTAGACCTCATTAAAGTGCATTCACAATACTGTAGAAATGGCACACAGATCAATAAGAAGGAAACCAGCAATAGAGAGAGGAGAGATAACAGAGGGTTGAAACAATAGGCAGAATACTGGCCCTTGCTACTGGACACAGTTCTGTGTGGAGATCCCCCCACCTGGGCAACCTGCAAAATAAAGAGATATAACACCAGCCCAGTCCAGATATTGTTCAATAGTCTATTTCTCTCCTATAATGTTTTTACCCCCCCAATGTACCTGGTGGAGTCGAGTTCCTCGAAAAGGCGTCGACAAGCGTCGAGGGACTCGCTGTTCGGCGACGGGGAATCGACGGCCCTTCTTGAATGCCTTCCTTTTCAGGCGGGAGGCACGGGGCGTCGAACGTCCGTCGACAAACGAGGCCGAACGTTGTCGAAGAGGCGGCAGCTCCGTCCGAGCGGTGCTCGTCGGCGTCGGGGCGTCGGCGTCCTGCAAGGCGGAGGTGTGCGGGGCACCTCGATGACAATAGTTCTGGACCGCAAAGATTGTAGAGACGGGAGCCCAGCAAGGGCGTCGAGTCGTCCGAGTCTTTGGGGTCGTCGGGTGGCGGGAAACCCACCGGCAGGTTTCTCCTCGGCGCGTTGGTCGTCCTCGACTTTCTCCGGCAGGATAAGCGGTCGACGATGCGGTCGAGAGAGTCCTTCGATTGAATGTTCTTAGGCAATGGAGCGGACGGCTCCGATCGTCGGCGGCACGGCGTCAAGTGGTTCCCACGGCTGGGCACACAACTTCGACGGGCCTCCAGCGGTTACACAGACCTGCGAACCCTGGTCGACGGCAATGGACTTCGACGGCGTCGATGTCCGGGTGCTTCACTTCGATCTCCTCGGCGGTCCCGTCTCGGGTCGGCAGCCTTTCGAGGGTCTGACTTCCAGGGCGCTTCGGCGAAGATTCAGCGGTGCTCGATGGTCCCTCGGAGCACGGGAAGAGGGCGCCTAGCCAGGTCCTCTCTCGGGTCAGCCCTCGACAATTTCGACAACCTTCAGTTCCGTCGAAGCAAATGCCACAGCAAGTCTTCTTCTTCCAGCTGGACGTCGAGGATCAGCAAATCCAGTTACTCTTGAGTGGAGACTCAGCTTCTGAATGCTTCTGAACAATTTCCAGTGGTGAGAGGTCCCCAGATATACTATTCTGTCTCTCATCCACACTGCTGGCACACACACAGCAGCCAATCACACAGAAGGGCATTCATGCAGTCAGTCAGCCAATCAGGCACACAGTGCATTCAGGCCACACTCCTCCCTTTCAGACACTCACAACAAGGAATGTGGATTGGGACAAGTACCCAGCCATTCAACACTACACACTGCATTCAGGCCAGTTTCGGGCAGGGCTGTCTCAGTCTTTGTCTCTCATGCCAGAAACCAGACAACCACAACAAGGAGTGTATATTGGTCACACACTCCATTCACCCAGGTCCCACCCACAGGAGGTACCCACAACATACAGTCACTGGGAAGGCTCCAGTCAGTCTAGCTGGGCCTTCACAACAACACCATATGGAACTTCCACCCAACAGCCAGTCAGGGGGAAGGGACAGAGTCAGGGCTTCCCAGGACTTTGGGAAAAACAAGATAACAGGCAATAGAAAGCAAGAGGCCACAGGGGCCATCTTGTTTCCTATCAGGAATCAACTGATTCCAATGGCAGGGCCTGGGTATCCCAAAATGGAGGACACCCAGAGCACCTGTCAAATTCAGCATGGAGCTGCCACCAGCCCATACCCTGCTCTGTGGGCCACCCACAGGTGCCCAAAAACATACACTAGGGGCACAGGGTTGTACCCCTACCCATGGGTGCCATAAGGGTATCCCATGGGTCTGTTCACCAAATCAAAAGAGAGCTGCACTGCCAGGAGTCCCTCATGGACTCCTGGGCAGAAAACATGACAGAACACACGGTAAAAACAGAGAAAGGACAAGGATTCAGAGGCCCTGTCCCTCAGATGCATTTCCGGCATCACAGTCGCCCCCCCCAGACTGAGGTGGAGGGTGCCTAATCTCCCACGGGATAGACACCCTCATCCAGACGGTCAACATACCTTCTGGAAAGGCCATCTGCATTATCGTGACTCTTCCCTGGTCTGTGCTCTATGGTGAAGTCTAGCCCTTGTAGGCTAATCGACCACCTGAGCAATTTCGGATTCTCACCCTTCATCTGCATAAGCCACTTCAGGGGCTTATGATCTGTTTGGACCTTGAAGGTGGACCCCGTAAGGTAGGGCCTAAAACGCCTAAGGCTCCAAACTATACTAAAACATTCCTTTTCAACAGTAGCCCACCTAAGTTCTCTACCCTTGAGTTGTCTACTGATGAATATGATAGGATGTTCTCTCCCTTTGTCATCTAACTGGGACAAGACAGCTCCAATTCCGGTGTCGCAGGCATCCGTCTGGACGATAAAGGGTCGGCTGTAGTCAGGCGCACTCAACACAGGTGCCCTACACAGACTTTCTTTCAAGCCATCAAAGGCCCTCTGACAGTCTTCAGTCCAATTAACCTTCCTAGGCTGTTTGGGTGAAGTTAGAGCTGTCAGGGGTGCAGCTATGGTTCCATAGTCTGCCATGAAATTGCGATAGTACCCAGTGAGGCCCAAAAAGGCTCTCACCTGGGTTTGAGTAGTGGGCGTCTCCCAGTTCTGTACGTCCTGTACTTTACTGGAGAGAGGTTGGATTTGACCCCCTCCTACCTCATGACCAAGATAGGTAACTTTCCCCTGAGCTATCTGGCACTTGGTGGCCTTGATAGTGAGGTTAGCCCTTTTCAAGGCCTGCAACACCTTATCCAGATGTGTCAAATGCTCTTCCCAGGTGGAACTGTAGACGGCAATGTCGTCTAAGTAAGCCACACAAAAGGCTTCCAGCCCACTGAGCGCATGGTTGACCAATCTCTGGAAGGTGGCAGGGGCATTCTTCAACCCAAAGGGCATGACCCTAAACTGGTAGAGTCCCTCAGGTGTGGAGAATGCCGTCTTTTCCTTGGCATGGTCCGTCAGAGCTATTTGCCAATAGCCTGAGGTAAGGTCAAAGGTGCTCACAAATTTGGCAGCACCTATAGTGTCCACGAGCTCATCAGCCCTGGGCAATGGGTGCGCGTCAGTTTTGGTGACGGCATTGACTCCTCGGTAGTCCACACAGAACCTCCAATCCTTGGTACCCGCCGGGGAACTTGCCTTGGGGACAAGGACCACTGGACTGGACCAGGGACTGGTGGAGGGTTCAATAACACCCAGATCCAACATCTTGGCGACCTCAGCCTGGATGTGGTTTTTGACGGTATCTGACATACGATAGCTCCTGCTTTTGACAGGCACACTGTCACCAGTGTCAATTTCGTGCTTACACCACGGTGTAAGGCCCGGTGTCAGTGAAAACAGAGGGGCATACTGCTGGAGCAAAGCCCGGCAGGCCCTCTGCTGCTCTGTTGTCAAATCGGGAGAGAGTTGTACTCCCTCCACTGAGCCATCCTGAGGGTTGCTATGCAGCAAATCAGGAAGGGGCTCACTCTCATCCTCTTCTTGCCCTGAAGCTAGCAAGAGACATGAGACCTCTGCTCGCCTGTGGAAAGGCTTGAGCCTGTTGACATGGAATACCTGGGGGGCTACCCCAGAGGCTCCCATGTCCACCAGATAATTGACTTCGCCCATCTTGGAGATGATCCTGAAGGGTCCAGTCCACTTGTCTGCCAAAGCTCTAGGCTTGGTAGGCTCCATCACAAGGATTTCCTGTCCCGGAGTCCAATCCACTTGCGAAGCTTTCAGGTCATGCCAGTACTTATTCAATTCCTGGCTGGCCTTGAGATTTGCTGTTGCCTGACCCATCATTTGTGTCATCCTCCGCCTGAGGCCTAACACATAGTCCCCCACTTGCTTGGCGGGACCTGGAGGGGTGGCTTCCAAGCCTTCTCGGATCAAGGCGAGGGGCCCCCTCACGGGATGTCCAAAGAGTAACTCAAAGGGGCTGAAACCAACACCCTCTTGAGGTACCTCTCTGTAAGCAAACAGCAGGCATGGCAGGAGGAGATCCCATTTCCTCCTTAGGGGCTCTTCCAAAGCACCTAGCATGCCCTTGAGAGTTTTGTTAAATCTCTCAACCAGACCATTGGTCTGGGGGTGGTAAGAGGTGGAGAACTTGTAGGTTACCCCGCACTCTTTCCACATGGTTTTCATGTAACTAGACATGAAGTTGGATCCTCGGTCAGAGACAACCTCCTTGGGGAATCCAACACGGGTGAAAATGCCCAGGAGAGCCCTGGCAACCACCTTGGCAGTAACAGTCCGAAGGGGTATTGCCTCAGGGTACCTGGTGGCATGATCTACCAAGACCAGGATGAACCGATGTCCACCTGAAGTGGGAGGGTCAAGGGGACCGACGATGTCGATGCCCACCCTCTCAAATGGTGTGCCAACCACTGGTAATGGCTGCAGTGGGGCAATGACCCTGCCTCCAGTCTTGCCAGACAACTGACAAGTTGGGCAGGTCCTGCAGTGGGACTCCACCTCTACTCCCATCCGTGGCCAGTAGAAATGGGCAGAGAGCCTCTGCTTAGTCTTCTTGGTCCCAAGATGACCAGCCAAGGGCACCTCATGCGCCAACTGCAGTAGGAAGGGCCTGTAAACCTGGGGTACCACCAACCTCTTGCGGGCACCAGGTTCGGGCTTAGTGGGCTCACTAACAAGGAGCTCACCCTCCCAATAAATCTTGAATGTCCTAGGCACTTCACCTTGTGCCTGGGACAGGGCCTGTTTCCTCAGGCCCTCGAGAGAGTGGCACTCTCTCTGTCCCTTACAGAAGTCGGCCCGGGAGGGTCCCCCTTCAGCTAACAAGCATTGAAGGTCGGGATGATCCTCCGGGTTGAGAACCTCTCCCACAGGAGAGTCTTCTGTCTCTTCTCCCACAGGAGTTGAGTTTGGGTTTTCCGCTGGACCCAGCCCGTCCGGAGCATGGATCCCATTGGGTGCTGTCGGAACAGCAGGAAGAGAAGGTGTTCCCTCCACAGAGGTGGCCTTCTTGGTCTTCCTTCTTCTTGCCTTAGGCCTCGCCTTTGGCTCGGATACCTGACTCACAGCCAGACCCGGTGTCACCTGTGACCTAGTGACTGCAGCAGCAGTCATGGGAAGACCATCCGAGATCAACCCCAACTCTACTAGATCATTTCCTAACAGAATGTTAGCAGGGACATTGTCCTGAACCAGGACAGGAAGCTTTGCTGTCTTGTCTCCAATCATGAGTGTGACTAGGGCTACAGGCGATAATTTGGGAGGCCCACCAGCTAACCTGGTGGTTCTCAGAGGAGCACCTACATAGTCCTCTGGCTTGAGCAGGGTCCTGTCCACCACTGTCATGCTTGCCCCAGTGTCTCTCAAACCAGTAGAAGGCTGGCCATTCAAGAGGACACTTCTCAAAAACCTACGGGTGTTCTGCGGGATAGTTGCCAGTACTTCTGCGTACTGGTCCCAGGCCCCAAGGGACACTAAGGAAATCTCTACCGGAGCACCAAATGTGATTCCTGTAGAGGAGGGGAGGACAGTGGCCTCCACCTCAGCCACGGGGTAAGGGTAGGTCAGGCTGACAGCCTGTACTCCAAGTGCCTTACCTTTACACTTGGGGTCACCCCTTTTGTGATCCAGAGCCCCACAATCCCAACAAGTGCCAGGAGTGCGGGGTACGGTACTGGAACCACTGGGAACCTGCTTTGCAGCAGGTGGACCACTACTCTTATTCCCACCCACAGAGGACTTATCCCCACCAGATTTTTGGGTCTTAGGAGAGGAAGGTTTTGGTTTACCCGACTGTGATTGCTTTTGGGACTCCTCAGCTTTCTGAGAGGTCCCCTTTTCTTTGTCCTTGTCCTTCCCACTGGAGTCCTTAGGGGACACCCGGTGGGAGACCCACTTGTCAGCCAACCTAGCCAGCTTAAAGGGGTCCAAAATGTTCTGGTCAGCCACATACTGACGCAGCTCTGGTGAACAGGCTTCAGAAAAATGCTCAAAAAACAAGAGGTGGGACAACTCAACAAAAGTTTTCACCTTGTAACCGTCAATCCACCCCATCATGTTCATGTGCGCAGTACTCACCCAGTCAACCCAAGACACATTCTCTCTTTTCTTAAAATCCCTGAACCTTTTAAGGTATTGGGTAGGTGTCTTGCCAAACTTGGCAATCAAAGCAGACTTCATACACTCATACTGACCCCTTTCCTCCACACTCAGCTTCAGAATACAGTCATATCCAGTTTGAGGCACTCTGCTTAACAAACACTTAGCCCAATCTCTTTTATCTACATCATGAATTGCACAAGCCATTTCAAACGCTTCAATCCATTGGAGGATATCTGAACCCTCCACAAACACACCAACCAAATCTTTCATAAACTTGGTGGCTGGGGACCTGCCACTCTCAATTGGTCTAGCTGAAGTCTCCACTCTAGCTCTCTCTAGCTGGATTCTCTGACATTCAGTGTCCTTGTCTTTGAGCGCAAGATCCCTATTCTTGAGTTCCACTTGCTGTGCCAGCTCCTCTTTCTTAAGCTCAGCTTCTATTTCCAACTTGCGATATTCAAAGGCCAATTTCATCCTTAATAACTCAAGTTCCATGGAATTGCTGGGGTTTGGAACAGAGGCAGCAGGAATGGTGGCATTCCCAGAAACAGATTCAGCGACAACCCCAGGGGCAGAGTCCTCACTGGTTGCATCCCCCCCTTCATCAAGGGTTTCACCATCAGTCTGGTAGTCCACCAGGGCAGCTATCAGCTCAGCCCTAGACTTATCCACAAAGTCCAACTCCCTGGCTTCACAAGCACTCTGGAGAGCCTCTAAGCTCATCCGAGTCAATTTACCATTTGCAATGGGCTCCATTGCCTGTAATGCAGTTATTTGGTACACACCCAAACCTTAATCTAATAAAGTGCGGATATTTTGTAAGTGGCACGGTTATACACTGAGTCTTAAAACCATAAGCATCCCACCGCTGCCACCAGCTTTGTAAAGAAGACCGGTGGGGGGGTCTGTACTTCTGCTCTCTATATGGTAGAGGGGAGGCACAGAGGACCCCAGCCAAGATTCTCTAATACGGTAGCGATGGGCGAGCAATCAAGGCCTAGCTTCTCAGGAGGTGATGCAGGCTGGTTCTTAAGTACAGTGTATCCCCAAGCCCCCACAAAGGAATGTCCACACACTGTATTACTGAAAACACAGTCTTTATATAATTAATATTCAAGGGTTATGTACACTTATCACAATAACGCACTTTGTGCTCAGGAAAATCAGCAATGGTAAATATCTACAATTCTAAAGTGGTACCACTAATATTAGACCTCATTAAAGTGCATTCACAATACTGTAGAAATGGCACACAGATCAATAAGAAGGAAACCAGCAATAGAGAGAGGAGAGATAACAGAGGGTTGAAACAATAGGCAGAATACTGGCCCTTGCTACTGGACACAGTTCTGTGTGGAGATCCCCCCACCTGGGCAACCTGCAAAATAAAGAGATATAACACCAGCCCAGTCCAGATATTGTTCAATAGTCTATTTCTCTCCTATAATGTTTTTACCCCCCCAATGTACCTGGTGGAGTCGAGTTCCTCGAAAAGGCGTCGACAAGCGTCGAGGGACTCGCTGTTCGGCGACGGGGAATCGACGGCCCTTCTTGAATGCCTTCCTTTTCAGGCGGGAGGCACGGGGCGTCGAACGTCCGTCGACAAACGAGGCCGAACGTTGTCGAAGAGGCGGCAGCTCCGTCCGAGCGGTGCTCGTCGGCGTCGGGGCGTCGGCGTCCTGCAAGGCGGAGGTGTGCGGGGCACCTCGATGACAATAGTTCTGGACCGCAAAGATTGTAGAGACGGGAGCCCAGCAAGGGCGTCGAGTCGTCCGAGTCTTTGGGGTCGTCGGGTGGCGGGAAACCCACCGGCAGGTTTCTCCTCGGCGCGTTGGTCGTCCTCGACTTTCTCCGGCAGGATAAGCGGTCGACGATGCGGTCGAGAGAGTCCTTCGATTGAATGTTCTTAGGCAATGGAGCGGACGGCTCCGATCGTCGGCGGCACGGCGTCAAGTGGTTCCCACGGCTGGGCACACAACTTCGACGGGCCTCCAGCGGTTACACAGACCTGCGAACCCTGGTCGACGGCAATGGACTTCGACGGCGTCGATGTCCGGGTGCTTCACTTCGATCTCCTCGGCGGTCCCGTCTCGGGTCGGCAGCCTTTCGAGGGTCTGACTTCCAGGGCGCTTCGGCGAAGATTCAGCGGTGCTCGATGGTCCCTCGGAGCACGGGAAGAGGGCGCCTAGCCAGGTCCTCTCTCGGGTCAGCCCTCGACAATTTCGACAACCTTCAGTTCCGTCGAAGCAAATGCCACAGCAAGTCTTCTTCTTCCAGCTGGACGTCGAGGATCAGCAAATCCAGTTACTCTTGAGTGGAGACTCAGCTTCTGAATGCTTCTGAACAATTTCCAGTGGTGAGAGGTCCCCAGATATACTATTCTGTCTCTCATCCACACTGCTGGCACACACACAGCAGCCAATCACACAGAAGGGCATTCATGCAGTCAGTCAGCCAATCAGGCACACAGTGCATTCAGGCCACACTCCTCCCTTTCAGACACTCACAACAAGGAATGTGGATTGGGACAAGTACCCAGCCATTCAACACTACACACTGCATTCAGGCCAGTTTCGGGCAGGGCTGTCTCAGTCTTTGTCTCTCATGCCAGAAACCAGACAACCACAACAAGGAGTGTATATTGGTCACACACTCCATTCACCCAGGTCCCACCCACAGGAGGTACCCACAACATACAGTCACTGGGAAGGCTCCAGTCAGTCTAGCTGGGCCTTCACAACAACACCATATGGAACTTCCACCCAACAGCCAGTCAGGGGGAAGGGACAGAGTCAGGGCTTCCCAGGACTTTGGGAAAAACAAGATAACAGGCAATAGAAAGCAAGAGGCCACAGGGGCCATCTTGTTTCCTATCAGGAATCAACTGATTCCAATGGCAGGGCCTGGGTATCCCAAAATGGAGGACACCCAGAGCACCTGTCAAATTCAGCATGGAGCTGCCACCAGCCCATACCCTGCTCTGTGGGCCACCCACAGGTGCCCAAAAACATACACTAGGGGCACAGGGTTGTACCCCTACCCATGGGTGCCATAAGGGTATCCCATGGGTCTGTTCACCAAATCAAAAGAGAGCTGCACTGCCAGGAGTCCCTCATGGACTCCTGGGCAGAAAACATGACAGAACACACGGTAAAAACAGAGAAAGGACAAGGATTCAGAGGCCCTGTCCCTCAGATGCATTTCCGGCATCACAATGTCAAGAGAGGAGCTACTAAAGAAACAACCTGAGAAAAAGGAGATACCATTTCTATATACTCTCAAACTCGAGTCAAAGTCACCAGATAACTTGCATAATAAAGAAAAATTGGTGGATCATTCAGATGGATTCTCAACTACAAATACTATTCCCTGAACCTCCTCTTATAGCCTATAAAAGAGGTGGTAATTTCAGAGACAAACTGGTCAAAGCCGAGCGGACACAATATCCACGACAAAGGACACTTCAAACTAAGAAACTGGGAACATTTGCATGCCTGCAATGTGGTAACTGCAACAATATAACAAAAGGAGACTATGTGAAGCACCCACGCACAGGGACCAAACTCAAACATAGACACTTCGCTACCTGTGATAGCAAATCAATAATTTGTGCATTAAGTTGCCCATGTGGCATTTATTACGTGGGACAGACTATACGCAGGATGAAGGAAAGATGCAATGAGCACAAGATCAACATCCGAACGAAGAATACACAATCACCGGTCGCTAGACATTTTACTGAGAAACATCATACATTGACACAGCTAAGATATCACATATGGAAGTTGTACAGAGAGCTCAGAGGGGAGGAAACCATGCAAGGAAGTTAGACTAACGCAAACTGTACTGGATTGATAAACTTGATAGCATGAGCCTGTATGAGATGAACGAAGATTTCCATCTGGGAGCATTCATCTAAACACGAATACCAACATACATTTGAACGGAGACTTACTATGATGAATAGTTTGTACAATGGCAGTGGGTATATATGTAGATAACACCATGTACAACACCCTATATAAAACTAACTAAAAATTATAGAACATCTTAGGTCCAGGCTACTGATGATGCACTCCATACTTGCGGTAGACTAACCTATGTAAAGAAAAGGATACTTGATGATAACGGATTCTGCTAAATCATGACCAGGATAATATATAAATCACCACCCAATTGTTCTTAATCATAACATTTACTTTAATGTATACCTATGTATACTTTCTTTTCAGTTATGTTCATCACTAATGTTAACTTGCTCAGCACTAAATCCAAGGAAGTTAAATGAACATGTAGATCTGCCTCTGGACTTGTCTTAATGGTTAGAATACCCCTTTGAAAATACGTAAAACATTAAGAATGTCTCATTCCAATATGATGTCTATCATTTTGAATATGGGCCCCAAGCCACAAGATGGAAGGTAACAATTTTTGGAGGGCCCCTGATGCCTACTTATTGAACTTGTTATCACATCAAGATATCTAGGTGGTTAGAAAAAGGAGGATACTTACCATGAATGTATATATGTTCATTTATTGTTTACACAGATGGAGGGATGTTACCTGTGTGAACTTTGAAACCATATTTCCTAGCTAAGAAAATTAATCTAGCAAGAACTACCATTTCTATACTTAGCAGCAACATAGAGGTAAGCAAGATTGTTTATGATATATATAAAGATACCTCATTCACTAAGGCCTTTGGCACATACTACTTAATCTCACTTAACTTTCTCTATAGGAGACTTTAAGACAGGATCTGTATTCGGAGTCAGGTGACTTACCCTTACTTCGACCCTAACATCATAAACATATCTATGGGGCACCAATCAGAGGTAGGATGAATTTGTGAATTTGACTAGAAATAAGGCATTTAAAGAGTCATAGATGTATGATACTTATAAACATAGTATTACTTTGATATACTCACTTGGGTACCATTATGTTTTTGTGTTAAACAGATGCCGTTAAGGAAATTGAGAATCAGAACAGAAACTTCTAACCGATATTGCACCAAATGCATCATTTTTGCTCCTGAAGAATTGAACATGATTCCCGAATAGCGTTGAGCGAGCTAATAACTAATGTTCATTGGTCAATGAAGACAATATGAATGGAATATTGTATCACTGTGAACACTTGTTTGATTGAATACCACTGTTTGTTAAAATGGCATGCACCATTAAATAGGATATTTTCCATACACTTCTGAAATTAATGGTGTCATTAGAATTTGAATTACTGCATATATATCATGCCTAAACACTTGAACATTGATGGTGATATTGAATTGCTCTTACATTGGACTACTGTAGAAAATTAAGAAACTGATAATTGACTGATTGACTATGAGGTATATATTATCACTATAAAATCGTTTTATTTATTGTCTGTCATTTACAGAAATCTGAGTGTGCAGGGGATGAGAGTGATCCACAGCCCGTGGACACTTAATTGTTTCTTCTTAATACCACAACCTAGTGTCAGGGTTATGACTTTCTCCTCTGCACCTCACTACCCCTCATTAATGATTCATATACGCTTATGCATAATTTTTGTAGTGCAGTTGTGTTCATCTTTTGCCCCAGGGAAGGATTTAGCGCCACTTTCTGGTTGCACCTGCTCCACAACAGTCCTATAAAAGGGCACACCCCACAACTGAGCTACAATCCGTGTTTGGCTTTCCAGAGAAGAGCAGTGGTGAACATTGGTTCATGCAGAAATTGCTTTCTGACCAATTCTGTGCCTGGAAAGTATCTCTCCAAGTAATAGCTACCTGGGCTTCTGCTACTACCTCTGACTCAGGAGCACCCACACCCTCACCACCAACACTCCCTTCTTAAGGTCCTGAGAAAGGGAATTGACGTGATAATGTGGATGGACATCAAAAAGTAAAGGAGGATAAAGTCGAGGGAATCCCCATTGTCTGCAGCCAGCATGAGTCGTGGGTGTGCAAATTATTTACGACCATTGGAGAGGTACCCAAATCTCATGCAAACCAGGTCAAATGCACTGAGTGCAACATACTATTCAGTCACGGAAAACCTGCCTTGTACGGCTACGGCACCACCTTCATGCAGCGGCACCTGAAATTCCACCACAAGGCAGCTGTTTGGAGGGATGTCCCCTTTCAAGAAGGCAGTAGGTTACTTTCCTCTACAGCATCCTCTGCATCTGCCCCTGCCACTACTAGGGACACTCCAGTGGGCCAGCATGTCCCACAACCAGCCTTGATGGCAATAGGCACCTCAATACACCTGTACCTTTCAAAGGTCACTGTATTGTGCATGTACTGCGATGCAGTCTTGTGCAGGGAAGAACAATTTTGAAGTTCTTTTGAGGCTTCAGTCTGGGAGCATGACAAAGAGTGTCCCCTTCCCAATTAAGGTCCACCCAACATTTCCTGCTCTCCACGTGCAATTTCTTATGCCTGTGGTTGGTACCCTTTGCCAAACCTCTCTTCCATTCCATTCCTCAGAAATCAGGCTCAACCCTCAAAGCATACAGCAGAAAAGTCATCCGGGAAGCTCTTGTAGAAAGTGCAATGATCGTGAAACGGATATTGTTTATAGTAATTTTGCACAAAATGAAACCACTAACAACATTAATTGGTAAATTGAAAGCACTACTTCAAAACAAACACATTATCAGCATAGATACCTTTGTCCACATCTGTACATGTGAGTGGGGTCACACCACCAACGCAGAGCCATACTTCAATGAAAAATCATACAAACAAGAAAAAAAACAAATTGCCTTACATCGGAGTGGACAAGGATATGAAAAGATACACAATACCATAATGGAAGAAGAAACACTGCTTTCAGAAATATCCCCATTAAACTTAGATGTCACTCTCCATTCCACCAAACAAACACGCCTCACCTACAAATGGCCTTGCACATCAATGTGTAACATTCGCCAATGCATAATCAAATCTTTGCAGCAATTCCTCAATCCGTATGTCAAAGGCAATGAGAAAAGAAAAAGAACAATACTGCAAACTATGTCTCCTGTCCAGTGCACAACTACACAGGAATACGATCTTTAGCCTGTATTTTTGGACCTGCTTGCAAAAGCACCTTCCACTGTATCAAAATGTTAGCAACCCACCATTCAAAAGTCAGAAATCTAGTTTGCAAACTGTACTATGCAAAAAGTCCATCTTTCACATTGCAACATTTACATTATATTCTCCTACACGGTACAGCCAAACAAGTGCTTGAAGAAATAGAGCACATCCAAAGGAAATATTGTGGAACTGAAGAGCACTTACAAACTCCAGCATTTTCAGACAGCAGTACTGACAACATGGCAGCTATCAACTTTCACACATACAGAAAAGAAATACAAATGTTCAAAAGCACATCTGCTGAAATGCCAAACCAAGTATGTGTGTGTTGTCGTAGAACTTTGTATAGAAAGAGCACCAAAACTATAGACATAATGCAGAAAATAGAAGGCAATGAGGAATCCCAAAGGTTTCAATTAGTTCTTTACCTTATAGCTGAAAACAAATACGAAATTATGAACATCTTCATAGTGTGCACATACTGCACTGCAAAACTTGACAATAAGGCCTTCACGGGCAATCAGTAATAATTTGGAAGTATTTCCATGCACTGCAGCAGCTTAATTTGTATGAGAGCATTATGATCCAAACAGTACAGCCATTTCAAGCATTAATACGTCTTCACCCGAAAACTGTAAAATTGCCTCCCACCAAATTACTGGGAGGCATTTGTGGGAAGATAGTTTATTAACCATTAGATCTAAAAGAAAATGTAGGCACTCTATGAGTGCAAAGGCCAATAGAAGAATCTTTGGTCATCCCGGTAAATGGTGTACCTATAATAGAAAAACACATTTGGCAGCAACTAGTGGACTTAAGCAAAGTTAGGGAAGCCTTGCAATACCTTAAACAAAACAATGAATACTACAAGGAAATAAACGTTGAAGAAAACCTGAGAGAAACAACCAAAATAATTCAGGACTCCTAAACAACTGGCCAATTTCAATGTCTAGATCCTAGTGAAGCCTCCAATATTTTAGACTCTATGCAATGCACTCCAAAACACCATAAGCGATGCACTAGAAACATATCAAATGTGGCAAGCCAAAGGAGCGCCAATCAATATATGGGAAACAAGTGTAAATGCACAAGCCTTTCCTTTATTCTTCCCGACTGGAAAAGGTGAAAGATATGATGAAAGATGCACACAAATAACAGCATCAGAATACCACAGTTTACGAATGTATTCTGAAGACCCTAGATTTAGACAGCACGTGGAGTACATATTCCACCTCCTCTTTGAAAGTGAACTGGCAACGCTAAGTTATGCAGTTGCCAACCCATTGAAAACAGGTACCCATTTTCAAAACATGTCTGCTACACAGCTACTTCAAAAGGTGCAAGAGAAGGACGAAGTTTTACAGTCGAGTATTACAAATCTCATGGCAAACATGCGTGGTATGAAAGAGTACTGGTTACAGTGGCACGCAGTTGTACGGTGTTTGCTACGCAACCTGGGGCCATCTACATGGTTTGTCACTTTAAGTTGTGCAAAGTATGCATTGGAAGGCTTGCACACTTTCCTACGCATAGCAAACAAAAACCAAACAGGTGTAGACATGAAAATACCAGGAGAACTTTGCTCTCTTGATCCAGTATATGTTTCACGGTACTTCCATCATCGCTTCCTTACCATGCTGCACTTCATTTGCAATAAAGCACTTCCTCCCCTCGGAGAAGTGGAACACTTCTATTGGAGAAAAGAATATCAAGACAGAGGAGCACCACACATCCACATGCTTTTGTGGATTAAAAATGCTCCTAAATTTGGAGAGGAGAGTTAAAAAGAAAGGACACACAATGGCTTGATTCCTTCTTTTCAAAGACATGTATGTACGCAGAGAACAGTCTTCTCTGTCACTAGCCTATGCAGTAACTATTCATAAATCACAAGGTCTAACCTTAGATCAAGCATTGATTGATATTGCCAGCACAGTCTTTAAAGAAGGCATGAGTTACTTAGCACTGACACTGTTACGTACACTGGAAGGACTGTATCTAATGAATTTTGATGCAACTGTAAACAGCGCAGACATTCCTTGCATCATAGAGTACAATAGACTGCGTGCACTGTACACACACCATCTGAAAATGTACCCTGTTCCTCATAAACCCAAAGGTTTCAAAAAAAGGTTCATTCAATCAGAAGTTGTTCATGATTTGGCAACAGTACCAAAGCATCAAAGAAATTTAAATCAACTCATACTACATCAACTACCAAATGCACCGACAAAAGGAGTGAAAAAGACAAGACATACCCAACTCCGCACACACAAAAAGTGCCTCTTCAAAGAAACCACAAACCCTTCCATCAAAGTACTCAGACACAGAAGTACCTGGTCCATTCAAATTTTCCAATACAACAGGTGTTAATTGCTATGTAAATGTAACAATGAATGTTCTATTCCAAATGCCAGCAATTGTTGAAAACATTTATTTCAATGGTGAAGACCAGTTGTGTTTGCAAATGCTCATCCTTTACAAAAAATGCAGTAGGTAATCCTGACAACTTTTACAATGTCTCGGGAATAAGGCAAGAATTGGACTAATGTGCTGGAATGGTGAAATTCACTTTAAACTGACAAGAATATCCACAGGAATTTCTAATGTACTTATTACAAATACTGGAAAGGTAAAACATGCTCATGAATGAAATCTTTCAAATTTCCTACATGTGGAAACATGCATGCAATCTGTGCAACCATGTCATTCAGGAACAAGTCCCTAACAAATGCTTTGTGTATGTATCAATACCTAACTGTGACTCCATTCCATTTCAGCAAATGGTGCAAAATGCAAACCATAGCATATTGTGTACGCCGTGCAACTCTGATAATCGTTCAATGCTTCATATACACTCACATAGTCAACATGTAATATTAATGCTTTTAAGATACAATGCTGATGGAACAAAAAACAACTACAAACTTATTGCCTTCATACACGGAGAGGTATCACTTGGCAAGAAAACCTTCACAACAGTAGCCATAATCTACCACACAGGCAACACAACCAGTGGAGGCCACTATACTGCATACATTAGAAAGCAATGGTCATGGTGGGAATGCAATGATACATCCATCATTCCAAAGCAGAGCTTACCTGCATATCTTGCAAATGCCTACTTAATATTCTTGAAGCCAAAATGTAGTCATTGATGTACACACCTACTACACCTTACTCCCCAGCACCAACCAGTACCTTTGTAATTGCACACCAAAAAAATGTCCTTCCACACTGTCGACCAAACGCAATTTAGCATTCAGCAAGCACTGAAGAAATGCATTAAAGTGTGTGTTAGACAATTTTATCCCCAATGAGTACACTCAAACAAAGAATACTTGTACACAAATCAGAGTAGCAGTATTTTCCACAGGGTACGTAAAAGGGAAAGTAGTAAGTATGAGGGTTCAAAACTATCCTCACTAACCTCTGAAACCACCAGGTACGCAAAAGCGTCACCAGCTCTCCAAGAATACTCATACAACTGGAAGACATTTGTAACTATTACTATGTAAACCCATAATGGTAGACTACCACTTCAGAATGTACGCAGATGAGAAAGTAGCAACAGGAATGCGCACGCTTGTAAACGTGCCCTTTAGGAATGGGGCACTGTAAACAGTTAGAATATGCCACCTGGTATCTAACTGCAACCAGAATACACAATGTTATTTGCAGCATTAAAGCATCCCAACTCAACGCTCAACAATGACTGTGCTACAAACATATCCTCAAACAGTTCCAAAGTATGAGAAGTTACAGTACACCAACAGGTACGTAACTACCGTCACAATTCTACAGTAGCACAGTAAAAAAAATACTTGCAAAACACCAGCAGCAACCAAACGCAAAAAGAAACTTTGCTACAAAAAGGAAGCAGGTAAACATTTACAAAACACCAACTGCTAAACAACCCACCCATCCTACCAACATGTATAGGGCAGAAATCATAAAGCATTACATCACATAAAAAGTGCTATAAACACCCCAGATTTACTGTAATTCATTGTGCACCATCATAGCAAAAAAAATTGGAAGTTTTTTTTTGTTTTTAATCCAGCATCGATTTTCTTTCCCCACAGACCCAATGATTATGAAAGAAAAACAGTAACAGCACACATTGCACAGTACACTGGTTCGAAGCATAGTGCTTAAAAATTACTATTTATGAGGGTCCACAAAGTACATAAATATATGCAATGTAGTGGACTGCAAAGTAATGAAATACCTGCTCTAACATGTTCTGTTCTCTTTTCCCACAGATAATGCAGCAACGATAACTACAACATTTCACATTCCATACACAAAAAACAGCACAGGCCCTCCCCAATCCAAACAGTAAGTATGCAATTATTGGTATCATACTTCTCTACAATGTCCACACTGCAATGTGTGTAATTATTTCTGCAATGCACATAGCGATGGGACAATTTGCAATGCACACCTATATTACACTATGCAGCTTCTGCCTACGCCCTACATGCTTCACACCACCCAGTACAGTGTAGGGGCTTCGGCCATGTCCTCAATATTGCAGACCCTGCCCACAACTGCTGCTGCACTGTACAACTATGCATACTAACATCTATCCATGTACTAAAAACCCCACACATATCACAGCCACCTACCCCTTAGCCACTGCAGTTGACATTGCCTGGCATTTCTTCCACACAATAGATAGCCTGTTTCTTACGTACACTGTTCACCCAACCCTATAATAAGTGAACACACTGAATGAACTTCACTACAGTAACCTACACGATAAACAGCACAATAACAAAAATGCAAATTGATCAATGCATTCATACATCTTATGCAACTGTCATAACTGCTGCAACATTGTGTTCCTCACATTCCACTGGCACTGTTTAGGCCATTAGTTCATCTTCATTGTTATGTACACCATTTCAAAAGAGGGTATACAACACAGATTTCACTGCAGCACATGGTAGATAGCTCGGCAGCTATATTTCAAACAGTGCCTTACTCCTTAAACGTTTAAACTTATGTTTCCAATGTTTGAAGGACGTATGAAGCAATTCCTTTTCTTTGATCAATGACAGCCCCAAACATGTTCATGCTGCAATACACCAAACTGCGTACGATGGCACAGCCACCCACATGTGCTGAGGCAGCTCACACACAGTCTGCCATCGTCCACCGTTGCCTTGTAACACACTGCACATATGTTCCTTAGCAACTGTAGAAGCACATTTGATCTATGTTGCCATCTGTGCAGTCAGGGCAGCATGTGTACCGCACCATCATCCGTACCTATACGTTGTACTAACTTCAACGTAATGACAGTAGCAACATTTGAAATGCATGCTACAATTGAAATATGTTGCCGGCTGAATCCTTTTCTTTTGCAGGATCATCTCTAAAAAGAAAAACCTAACATACCTCTCCTTCAACAGGACAAATGCTCATTGTAAAACAGCCTTCAGTGGGAAGCATGATTAGCCCCAAGGGCAGACATTGTATGGAATTGTAGAAAAAAGAATACATAACTTACAGTGCAGTTGCTCTCTCCTTGTGTCCCAAAAGGAGACGATTGCATACGCCGTAGACTGCAATTTGTCACCCACCCAATACAAGCATGGAATTTGCCAAAGTTATGTAAGTACAACTTTACAGCACATGTGTATTACAATTAAAATGTATTATGCTGCAGTTCTGCATGCATAATTATACATTTACTTTACCGCACACTTCTGTGTGCATTGATGGAGGTTTGTGATGGCAGTAATCATACGCAGTTACAGTGGCCGATCTCCACCATTCCCTGTAAATTGCAACTGTGATTTTACTTTGTTTTGTTACCATTCTTCTCCAGCCCTTGGGATGCAGACATAAAGGACAAGATGATAAGGGTATGCAATTCGTGCAGTGAAACAGCACACCTTATGCTCACTCATGCAGTGCTACATTCCCTGTTTTGCCATTTCAAACAATTACCAGTTCTACACGCTCTCATTGTTTTGAAAGTAATAACAGCCACAGGTGCATGCAGCAGTCAAGCGGCACAAATACATTGACAGCTCACATTTCAATGTTGCAATTTTAGCAAACCAGCTCCTGCATTCTCCTGCAATCCATGGGGACCCCCATTAGGGCTGTTTTTTTATTTTTTTCTATGGACATACGCAGAAACATTGTGCCGTGGGTCTAACAACACTTGCTAGCACTGTAATTTTTTGTAAAAAGGAAAAACATGAAAGGAGCATCTGGTGGCAATGTTTCAAAAACATTTTTCTTGTATGGAGCCTTACAAGGACAGTATCACCTACAAAACAGAGAGCAAGGCAGTGGTTTAACGTATGATACTACTCAATAACACACAGTATATGGTCCATGAGGTAGCCACCTATTACGACATCCTTCCCTCAAACCCTTCTCCTGTATGCTGCGTCTAATAATGCCTACATACACCTATTCTTATTCCTCTTTCTTCTCAGATACCTTCCACCTTATTGCGCTTGCCACTCCTTCCACATTCCAACAGACAGGTGGTGGACCAAGCATTGCAAGATTACCATAAGCGATGTGTTTTCTATCATTGTTATCTGGGCTGACCGATATGTGTCTGTATGTCCATTTGTGGTTCCAGCAATACGAACCAACCTGCAAACGTACATGATGTAAGTCATCCCAGAGGCAACAGCTGCTACGTTGTCTACCTTGCAAAGAAAATGTGTTTTTTTCTACACAGCCCACCAAGGACCACCAAGTAATCCTTTTCCCACTTTGCTAGATTACAAAAGAAGTACAGAAGTGCACAGACAGCATTGCACGCTGGATTTTGTTTGCAAAATAAAGCACTTGCAACAATTCACAGTGTTGTTGGTAAAGTATGGGAATTTTCTGGAACCGTATGCGCTGTGTGCACATGTCTGCTTTTGCTTTTGTTTACGTTGTTCCTTTCCGGAGCTAGGTGCTCACGTGACAGAGTGTGCTATGCTTGGCACGCACGTAATGAAAATACCTGGAGTGCACGCAGTGAGCAACGACTCTCCACAACTAAAGTCAGCTATGCCAGTGACTATTGCGATGGTGTATGCCATCCACATCTATAGGCAATGGAAGCGATGCACACATTACAATTGCACACAATAGGAACGCCAACCGCATTAGTTGGCCATCTCAACAAGTACGCAAAAGAAAGCTAACAGTCAGATGGCCTGCCGTCTGTGTATGGCGGGACTTAACGGCATTGAGGATTTTGTCCGGTGCAAATGTAGGTGGGTCGGTCTGTACAGTATCCATACTTTAAATGTGTAATGCTTGGTAACTCGTGCCATGTCGCAATATCTTCTTTCAATCTCAAAGCACAGGGTATTATCAGGGGCACACCATACCAACCACAAATGGTGGCATGTCAGTTCGTGAATGGCAACAAGTCCAATGACGTACACCATATGCAAGTGTAGGCACTTCACGCCACCTCAGGTGGTGTACCAACTGCAAAGTGTCCTCCACATCCATTCTGTAATGGTGAACACCTGCAGGAGACATGCATATTTACAAGAGTGTACATTAGAGTTACATATCAGTATGGGAATGGACCCAAAGAAGGCAACATTCTGAAACCTACTTCCGACTAGTGTCCCAACTGTTCGTTCAAATGGCTCTAGCCATGCACACAAGGCAGTAGGGGTTTGCCACTCCCAACACAACATAGCACACCAAATGGAAATATCCCAATATCATCTGCAATACTCTCCCCATCCACAATGGGCTGTGAAGGTCGTCGCCTGTGCAGCTACCCGACAATGAATTATGTGTCAGTAGCTGCGTACATGGTCAATGTCGCAAAAGTGTGACGGTAAAATAATCCTTTCATGTCCCAATATCTTACTAGACTCCCTGAAGCAAGGCTCTGTTCACGGCCACACCATTCCAAACGCAAATGGTGGCAAATCTCACCAATGCTGCTGTAGCGAGTGTAACATGTCCTCCACAATGATTCTACAAAGGCGAGTACCTTAGGACATTCACATATTTTAAAGTGTGTGGGATGGAACAAGGTATAGTTATAACAACTTACCGAAGTTAACGACGGCAAATGAAATGCCCTCTGTATACATATGTGTGCAATCGAGATACCATTATCACAGTGCTCCCAAGCATGTTCCAATGTCTTACTGCACTCCCTGAAGCAAGGCTCTGTTTACGGCCACACCATTACAAAGGTAAATAGAGACTTGTGTCACCGCTGCTGTAACTAACTAGTCTAACATGTTGTGAGTACCTTAGGACACTTACATATTTAAAAGTCTGTGGGATGTCAGAAGGTATGGTTATAATAACTTATCCAAATCAGCTCAAGCAAAGGGAATGCACTCTTTATACATATATGTGCAATCCACATGCCAATATCAAAGTAGTCCCATACATGGCTGCATTGCGTTGTGGGGGTTGTGCCCAAGGCCTAGGATCTTGGGTACATGTGGTGGCCTACGGCCTCCGCCCATGCACCCAAGAGCCTAGTCCTTGGACACACACACTAGAAGGCAATAGAGTCATGCATGGGAACATGTGGTCACGTAGCTTTCCTAACTACAGGTACGTACGGGTAAACTAACAGACCCAAACAAAGCAACATTCTCAAACGTACTTCCAACCAGTGTCCAGACTGTTAGGGCCAAGGGCCATAGCCATGACACACAAGGCAGTAGGGGCTTTGCAGGCCCAACACAACATAGTACACCGACTGGAAATATCCTCATATTGTGTCCAATGCACTCCTTATCCCCAATGGTAAATGATAGTTGCCTGTGCAGCTACCTGCTAATAAAGTATATGTAAATAGCTGTGTAAATGGGCCATATCGCAAAACTGTGATGGTCAAAAATCCTTCGATGTGGCAATGTCACCCATTCTCAATGTATTTTCCTCATCTGCAATGCAGTCCCCATTCCCAAGGGAGCATTGACGCAGTCGCCACATAACGTAGTCGCCTGATGAGCTACCCGCAAATTGCCTCACTGCTCTCCCAGGCATGGAGGCATTGCATTGCGGGGTGGTGACGAGCCCTAGGCTCTTGGGTACAAGCGGAGTCCTACGGCCTCTGCGCATGCACCCAAAAGCCTAGGCCTTGCCCACACCACTACAAGGCAATGCAGGCATGCACGGTAACATTTGGCAATGTACCAGACCTCACAAACGTACCACAGCCACCGACAGCCCAAACCACCACCATAACACAATGGAAACCCACAACATCAACATAGGAACCGGCACCCCTAGACAGCAGCACAACACATTGTCAATTTCTTCGCATCATCTGAAATGCACTCTGCGTTCCCAATGGAGCATCCATGCAGTCGCCACAGAAGGGTGTCACCTGAGGAGATACCAGCAAATGGATGCATTGCTTGCGTTCACCCCTCGCACACCACCGTCTTCTTTGACCTCAAAAAATATATCATATTTTACGCTTTTCGCTCCCCCAAACTTTTCATCCCCTTTTTCACCCACCCGATCTTGCAAACCATGTTTTCCAACACCTTCACGTGCAGCACTATCCTCCGATACACCATGGCAGCATTTCCCAAAGATGTTGACGCACAGCACGCTTCCCTCCAGTCAACCACCGGCAGCGTCCAATGTTCACCGACATTACAGCGTACTGCAAGCCAATGAGACCTTTGTCCACTGAGCGAACAGGGAAATGGGTCTGTAGAGCGAAGCCAGATATCACACATTTTTTGAGACGTACATTTCAGTTCTTTGCAACAAAAGTACTTGTTGGATTTCCACCAAACAGCCTGTAGACGTGCAAAGTTTTTCCCCATTCAGTCTATGGAAAACAAAATTGCGACCCCCATATAACTTTGCCCCCCTGCACGAAAACTCACGACCTTGCCAAAAAAAATCAGAGCGGGCCATATACTTTTTTTGCAAAGTTTGGTCAAGATTCCTCCAGGGGGAGCAAAGTTATAAGCCGCCAAAAAAGTGGTCTTCCTATGGGTTTAGCAACTTAACCATAACTACACAGCCGCTATTGCGGGCCTTGAAATATAAATATAATATATGATGTCCTGGGTGTTAGTCTTGGCAGTGCACGGTGGTGGCGTGAGTTATGGTTTCTTAGCTAACCATAACTGGCGAATTTCAGGGGGTTTTCGGTTGTACTTGGAACCATAACTTCCCTGTAACAACATTTTTTCACTGAATTTCATAGGTTTTTAGTAGCGCAACTTTACCATAACGTCCCTTTAACAAAGTTTATGTACTGAATTTCATAGGTTTTTAGTGGAGCAACTTAACCATAACTTTCCTGTAACAAAGTTTTTTCACTGAATATAGATATATAGATAATGTAAATTTGATAAATGTTTACTAGGATTCCCTTAGTTTATATACATATAACAAAGAACATACTGAACCCCCTATCTGTGCTAGTGGCTATGATATCCGCGACCATGCACCTGTTCACGGACAGTCTCGGACAACATCAACACTATCCAAAAACTCAGGGGGTATCTTACATTGTTATATCATCCAAAAAAAACACTAAACATGTTCAAAAAGCAGCACATAAATAAATTACATTCAATATTAAATAAGAAGTGAAACTGTGTATGTATGATACTAACAGTCCAATTACATAGCATATGCAACATAGTGGAATATACCAAAACACAATACATATGCCTCCAACAGAATTACCTCAAAGGAATTGCACAGTAAAAATCAACAGGAGACCTACGCAGGAGTAACAGCAAAACTTAGAAAGAAACTAGTGATTACACTACATTTATTGTATATATTTATAAACTTTCTGTATTAGGTACACTAATACTTTTTTTTTTACACAGAAATGTCTAGTACTTTGGAATGGCTGGAAGAAAATTTTCCTTGGGATGAAATGAGTGAAGACACTAATGGTAGACACTACACTTCTCTATATAAGCCAATTAATAACTATTACTTTATGTGTACTTAACAATGTTTTTTAACAGACCATACAGACATTAAACATAATATACCAAGAGAGACGTTAGAAGATCCTCTGCAACAAATGGAGCTACGAAGCAGTAACAGCAAAACTTAGAAAGAAACTAGTGATTACACTACATTTATTGTATATATTTATAAACTTTCTGTATTAGGTAC
Source organism: Ambystoma mexicanum (assembly GCF_040938575.1). Taxonomy (NCBI): domain Eukaryota; kingdom Metazoa; phylum Chordata; class Amphibia; order Caudata; family Ambystomatidae; genus Ambystoma; species Ambystoma mexicanum. The sequence goes on along the minus strand of NC_090938.1, from coordinate 154,587,889 downwards.
ACTAATACTTTTTTTTTTACACAGAAATGTCTAGTACTTTGGAATGGCTGGAAGAAAATTTTCCTTGGGATGAAATGAGTGAAGACACTAATGGTAGACACTACACTTCTCTATATAAGCCAATTAATAACTATTACTTTATGTGTACTTAACAATGTTTTTTAACAGACCATACATACATTAAACATAATATACCAAGAGAGACGTTAGAAGATCCTTGGCAACAAATGGAGCTAAAAATGGATCTGCTCATTAAAAATGTCATTCTTTTTAAAAACTTTGTGGAGGACTGTATAAGAGAAAAAAATAAATATCATTGTGCCACATGTACCTGTACCCTCTCTCCATGTCCCACCCAACTATCCCCAAAAACTCCCCAGCAAGAAAAACGTTACAATGAGACTTCACTCCCTTCCTTCCCTACCATCCATCATGTCCAAACCCCTAATTCCCCTGTTTTTGTATCCATTTCTGCTTCCCCCTCTCTTACTTAATTGTTTTACATTTCTACAATAATAAAATATTAAGTGTGTTGTTAGTATATTCCTCAGTGTCTTATTTCTTTTAAAAAGACAGTTATGGTGTCCGCGGACAGCGCGACTGTCCGGGATGTCCTCAAGTAACCAAAATGGGGCTATCCTAAGGACACTATGCCTGTTTTTATTGTTAGCAATCAAAATGGAGGTGTCCTTAGGACACACAAGATGTCTGCCTGTCTGTAATTAACCAAAATGGGGGTGTCCTAAGGACACATACCTGTTCGGATTGGCCGTAGTCAAAATGGGGGTGTCCGCAGAACACTAAAGATGTCCGCATGTTTGTAGCTAAGCAAAATGAAGTGTCCTAAGAACATTCCCCCTGTTCGCATTGTCCGTAACCAGAATGAATATGTCGGTAGAACACATAGCCCATCCGCCTGTCCGCAAAGTTGTGACGCACATTTATTTTGTTTGGGGATCTGAACACTGTCCGTAGAACACCTGCGCGCATGCGTAGTACACGCTTGCCCCTACACACATCGTGCCTGTGCGCAACTGTCTGCCGCACATGTGTCGCACTTTTAATTAGTTCAGGGACTGGATCACTGTCTGTAGAACAGCTGCACGCATGCGTAGACCCGGCCCGCGCATTTTGTGTCCTACGGACAGCCGTCCCATTCTCTGACGTGTCCTCGACGTCATCATGTGACCACAGCCACACTAAGCGTAACAAACACTGTGCAGGCCCCCGGTCACCTAAAAAGTTTTTTCTTTCCCGCAATCCAAGGTATTGGGAAAGGTCACCCTTGCACGTGTCCCACGCCATGTCCTCTGCATACTTTTTTGAACTTTTTGAGCCATTTCTTGGTGTTCAAAGTGTTCAGGGACAGCGCAGGTGTCTGAGAAGCGTGCCCCAACACCCCTATAAAAGGCCACACCCCAGAGCTTCTCCTTATTCCATTGTTGGGCTTCCAGGACAGAGACTGCTCCTTGTTGCATGGGATTGCTCTTGTTCTTTGAAACAGCTGTCCTGATGGCATTCATGGATCCTGCTGGTGCTACTACTGTCTCAGCAGCACCCCCAACACCTCCACCCCAACACCTCCCCAAGGGCTTGCAGAGGGGTACAGGTGTGAGGATACAGAGGAGAGTGATGAAGAGGATGAGGTAGTGGAAGTCCCTACAACTAGTTCTCACTTTGAATCTAGGGTGTGGAGGTTATTTACCACTGTTGATGGAGTACCAAAAGCACGTACACACACAGTGATCTGCAATCAGTGCAAGATGGTGCTGAGACGTGGGAAACCGGGTTTGTACAGCTATGGCACTACCTCAATGAAGTGACACCTAAAATCGTTCCACGGTGGAGCTATTCATAAGGTTGTACTTTGCGATACACGTAGTAGGTTGAGTTCCTCTGCAGCTTCCTCCATTTCCGCTCCTGCCACCACAAGAGACACTCCTGTGGGCAGCGCATCCCCCCAGCTGCCTCGCAGGCCATACATGATGCTGTTGATCCTTACCTTTCGGGGGTCACAGTATTGTGCATATACTGTGATGCAGTACTCTGCAGGGGGGAGAACCTTCGAAGTGCTTTTGAGACTGTAGTCAAGGACCATGAGAAAAACTGCTACCTCCCTGAATAAGGCCCAGCCTACATCTTCCTCTCTCCACCTGCCTTTTCTTATCCCTGTGGTCGGTGTCCCTTCCTTACCCTCCTTTCCCTTTCTTGTGTGTCGTGTTTAAAAAACCCAAAGAAATATAAAACAACAAAACCCCCCAAAAAAGGCTCTTTTAAGAGCCGCCTTTCAAGGTTCAAAAAGAGAAGTGTCAATAAAATGTGCATGGCCTTGTGCATTTTTAGAAGTCCGCAGACAGTCCACAGACATCTAAAATCTGTGCAGTGCTGCCCTGTCACAACCATTGTACTTTTCTCTGGGTGGAAGTGGTGGCTCTGAAAAGAGCCTTTTTGCGCTTTTTTTTGTGTTTCAAAAACTTCAAAAGATCAACACCTACTGCAAAATGGATTGCTGTAATTCCAAAAAAGGTCACAATGCATTTTGTATATTTTGCAGAAAAATCGGATTGCCGGCATAAGTAAGATGTACTCCCTCTCTGTAAAAAATGTGTGTACTACGAAAATAATGTTTTCATTGTGAAAAGAGGACATACCAACATCTCTCAAAAAGGCACAGACAGCCTTGTTAACATTGCGCCTTGCTTTCTCCATTTGTGGACCAAATGAAGAAGAACTCAGCCACATTTGTCTCTGCCCAATATGTGAAAAAATTACTCTGGAGTTTGGATGCATGTCCATGACTTTCCCAAGTCCTTCTTCCGTTGCAAATTGCAAAGATATTCCAGACACATGTCCTAAACTGTGCCCTCCACAATGACTAATAATTGTGTCTGGATGACTCTGTGTCACCAAAGTAGCACAAAGAGGTACCAAATCCAGCCACTGCATTCCAGTGCACTTCCACCTAGGAAATCTAGGATGACAGCCACTCCACAGTGATCAGCATGCACCTCCAACCAATGTATCCACAAATCTCCCAAAATCCAGACAATCTGCTTTCTGAAACACACGGCCATAGCTATTTCCTCTCCTCTCAGGAAAAATACTTTTTGACAAACTCTCTGCTCACACATCACACCCAGTAAACCCTATTGACCAATCCCTTGCTGTGCTACTTCTCATTTGCATGCCTCTCAACCTCTAAAATCCTGTATGTAATACGCGCTGGCAGTGGACAACCGCGGTGTCCACGGACAAATTGAAAAATCTGAGCGTGGGGAATGAATAATTAAAATAGTGTGCTCCATTTCCCCTTTGAGGTTGGCTCTGAAAACAGTCTTTTCTAATTTTTTTGTTTGCAGATGCTTCAGAAACACCTTTTATTTTGGGTTTTTTGTTTTATTTTCTTAATTTTCCACCAAAAATCTCTTCACATTACCTTCTCCAGAGCAACCCTTGTGTTCCAAAACAGCATGGCATTCCCCCTAAAAGATAAAGACATGCCATCTTCTTTAAAGTAATCAACATTACCAGAGTCAAGTCTCATTGTTGCAAAAGAACATTCCAGCTCTAGTCATACAAGCAAACATGCCTCGGTTAATTATGCACCTACCAACATTTTGCTGAGGACAAAAAACAGAACTATTGTCCCATTTTGGCCTAGGTATCAAGCCAGAAAAAAATAATCTTGGCATTTGGAAGTACTTTCATAACCACCTGAACCAAGTTCTGCAGATCTTTCAACAAAGTAGGGTACTGACATAACCCAAATGCAAAGCACCACAGTTCAGAACAACCACATGTGGGCTATTATACCTAGCCATATCCTGATAAACGTCTAGCATTGCCTCCAAATTAAAACCAAGCACAGTGCACCACACCGCCTCCACTCCTTTTGTGTCAAAATGGTTAGCCACATTCCTAGATTCAGCATATTGCTCCAAAACATTCAAAAACATATCTCCATCACCAACACCGTGACTTTCTCCATCTCCGCCATCTTCACTAGACACAGCCTCTCTCAATACGAATTAGAACCTCAACAGCTCATGGGCTAATCCTCAAAATACACTCCCATTTCATCCTCAGAAGCCCCGGATGTAGCATGTCCTGTCTACGAACAGTCACGCTGTCCACGGAGTGCGTAACACTGGGGCAGCCCTTATACCCTTTCCACTTCACTCTCTGCACCATTCCCTCATTGGCTACTGTTAAGCAGTCACACAATCATCCACCAATCACATGCAAGACCTCTACATCTAAAACCATCATCACATTTCAGCACTTTAGATGTACTAGTGATCACTCCGAGTACAATTGCGCTGTGACTGCAAAGCACCTACAGAAACTACTAGTAAACTCTCCAACATTTCCACTTGTAGATTCAATCACATCCACATGCATGAACAAAAAGTACAGGTATGAATATGTTTTGCACAGTACATCATACATGCCAACATTCCGCCTGGGTGGGACATTTCCTCCGAAAAATTGGGAGACAACATTTGTGGCATAAGAATGCATTGGGCAAAGATGTATTTTCGGCAGAAGGACGTGAAAAATAACAATAATTTTTCACTGAAATATTAGGAGTCTCCTGCCGGAATCGGGAGGATTGCCATGTATGGTACATGTACATCTCTTGTATAAATGCATGTAAACAGAGTAACTGCAACTTACCCTGTGTAACCTGTAAAACAAGCTTACTGTCATTTCTCCAAGCTACTATGATCAAGTGTCACTTGCAAAGTTGTCTGCTCTCCAAAAAGTTTATTTACCCATATTATTAACTGCAAGGTGCAAACTGTTAATTTCTTCATTCATTCTATCATTTCTGTAACCACTGCCACGTATTTAACCACATTTCAACCATTATCGTATTTAATGCATTGTAGTGCATAAGATGTATATACAATTTCCTTTCTATTCATTCTGCATATTTCACATACATTCTATCATTTCAACTTCCTTTACAAATGACTATATTAGTAATCAGACACAACACACACAGTAGTATGCTTTCTAGTGTGTTATAAAATTACACAAAGCCAGGATGGATACATGCATCTTTATTTATGCACACAGATAGCCAATATCATTTGAAAGACTCCCAGCTGAAACAACACCACTGCCTCTACAACTGTTCTTCCAATCTTCACCACTCTCTCATTCCAGCTGGTTGCCCATTCCGTTCTAGATTTCACAACAGCATTCAACTATGCACAGGTGCAGTTATATCTATCACATTATCTACAACTATGTACAGTGTTTTAAAGAAAGACATAAAGCATCTCTCCCCCTCCATTCAGTCTGCAACACAAGCACCAGTTCCTTCCTTGCAACCCTTACTTTATTTCAGACTCTCCCATCTCCAAGCACCACCGAATCACCCAGTACTTAGTGATCTATACATTATGCATACTTCACTACAAATGACTATATTAGTAATCATACACAACACACACAGCTATCTAACAAAGTGTCATTTCATGTTAAAAGATGGGAGCAATAACATTATAATTATGGAAAAAGGCTATCTAGTGTGTTATAAAATTACACAAAGCCAGGATGAGTACATGCATCTTTATTTATGCACACAGATAGCCAATATCATGTGAAAGGCTCCCAGCTGAAACAACACCACTGCCTCTACAACTGTTATTCCAATCTACAAAGCTCTGTCATTCCAGCTGGTTGCCTATCACGTTCTAGATTTCACAACAGCCTTCAACTATGCACAGGTGCAGCCATATCTATCACATCATCTACCACTATGCACAGTGTTGTAAAGCAAGACGTACAACATCTCCCCCTTCCCTTCAGTCTGCAACACAAGCATCAGGCCCTTCCTTGCAACTCTTAGTTTATTTCAGACTCTTCCATCTCCAAGCACCACAGAATCACCCAGTGCTTAGTAATCACCTACTAATTAATAAGCTGCTGACCTCATCAAATCCTTTGGATTTATTTCCCCTAAGCAGCCCACATACCACAATCAAAATGTTTGGTAGCATTGTAGAGTTATGCTGCGGTGGTTGTATCCAGGGGCTAGAGTCTTGGGTACATGGCCTGGCCTTCGGCCATGCACCCAAGACTCTAGGCCCTGGCCACAACCACTGCAGCATAACACACCCATAGAAACAAACACCTAGCAAATGACCACAACCCAAAAACATAATACATCCACCTCAAAACTATGCACTTCAATTAACATTCTAAAAAATAATTACAACCAACGTACAAACTCTTCAATACATACCCTCTTCACCCGATGCTCTTCTAACTACCCAAAATCAACATCATACTAAACTAAAATAGCCAGTAGTGCGCTCAGTGTTTAGTATGTCCGCAGACAACTGTGGTTTCCGTGGACACTGCGATCACATCACGCCTTCTCCCACAGCATTTGACCCATCTCTTACTCCCTCACCCTCTCCAAGCACTCATAAACACCAACACCCTCCCCAAAATTGGATTTATGTTCACTTCCAGTGCATGTCCGCACATCCAATATGGCGGGTGCATCGAAACAATATGACGCACCTCATGCCTCATCCCAGCCACTCAGAGAACACGACGCGTGTCCACGGACATGATGCAAGCCAATTATCCAATTGGTGTCCTGCCCTCGGAGCGAACAGGGAAGTGAAGTGTGTCCGCGGAGCGGACATAGACATCACTAATTTTTGTGCCTTACATTTTGCTTCTTTAAATAACAACTACTGGACAGATTTACACCAAATTAACAAAAGCACGCTTTTGGGACCAAGCCGCGCTCCTACCGCAAATTTGGTGAAAATCCATTCAGCGGTTTGGGCTGTAGGCACAACAGAAATTTGTTTCCATTATGTCTATGGGAAAAAAAGAAATATTGGCAACCCTCCTTATAACTTTGCCCCCCCTTGACGAAACCTCAACAATCTTTGCCAAAAAATTCAGAGTGGGCCATATACTTTTTTTTTGCAAAGTTTGGCGAGGATTTGTCGAGGGGGAGCGAAGTTATAAGCTGCCCAAAAAGTGCTTTTCCTATGGGTTTAGCAACTTAACCATAACTACATGGCAGCTACCGCAGGCCATGTAATATATATATATATATATATATATATATATATATATATATAAATATATATTAGGGCAGCGATAGCCACCCTATAGTTAAGGTGAGTCGGAGACACATTGGAACCCCTCAAAATTCTATTGTTAATAACTTTTGATTCAAGTAACGGATTTGGCCGAAATTCCAAAAGAAATTAAAAGTCTGCAGGCCCCTCCAAACTGCAAAGTTTCGTAAAGATTTGTTAAAAAATCAAAATCTTATTCAGCGTAAAAAACTTTTTTTCCAAAAGTGTGGCCTACTTCCCATTCGTTTTCCCATAGACAAAAAAGGTCATTTTTTGCCAAAGTGCACAGCCCAAACCGCTGGATGGATTTGGATGAGGTCCAGAACAACTTTGGCATGAAGCGTTGACTCAAACGCTATGCATGGTTTGGGGTTATTCTGTGCCATGGTTATTTTAAAATTGTACGGAGAAGGGGGTGCCCCTTCTCCAAAAACTATTGTTACATCTCCCATGGTGCATTGCAGGATCATGGTTTTTAGAAATTAAATGACCGCCATCTTGTTTTTCTCTCGATGCAAGAGATATTCAGGGCTATAGCTGAGATTATGGGAACATGAAACACAGTAAAAAGCTATTTGCAGGTCAAATAACATACAAATACCATCAGGGTGAATGACTAGAAGCAGTGAGTGAAATTTGGTAGTTGGAGAGGGTGCAGGGACTGAATTTGCAACACAAATCTTTCTGTATCCTCAGCTATAGCCGCAAAAAGCCGACATCTGAAAGCAAACTGCGTCACAGAAGCAGCATGTGCTGTGGGGTGAAAGGGATATGGCAGGTGAGGAGGTTGCCTGGTGAGTGGGGGGAGCTGCCACAGATGAGGGGGGCACCTGGTGATGGTCCGGGACGCATTATTTTTGTTCAACTGTTTTGCCGATATTTGTGGCTTTATCCGAGGTTACAGAGGACTACAGATAACCGTGGGTATGTGCAGTTAGGTACCCGCAGTTACATTTTGTTTTAGAGATATTTTTATAACTATAGTGATGTTGGGGGGGAAAGATCACTGGCCATGGCCAGTCACTCAATTGCCATTCATGTCTCCTATTCATGCAGTAACCAAAACAGACTCGGTTTAGCTTCAAAACGAGAACGGGGGACAGCCTTGACAGGCCATGTTGCCTGATAAACAAGCAAAATTTACAAGACCACTTAGATGAATGTGCCGGCACTTTTCTTGTTTTGAGGCTAAGCAGGGACAGTCTCAGTTAATGCTTGAATAGACGACCGAATCGGCCTCTGAATCATTTACTTTTTTTAAACCATGCTACTGTCATTCCTTGAAGGTTTTGTACTCAGAGACAATGTTTTGCCTTTAGCTGAATTGCATTCTGGTCTCCCAGTCAATAATAAAAAATATGTATTTTTACAGCTACAGTGGGTTTCTCATTCCTACAGTAACTGGGATGAACCCTGCTTAGTGAGGAAGCGGTCAACTCACTAAAGCCATGTTGCCTAATATATGGGGCTTCCCAGAGAAAAACAGTCAGAGAAACATGGCCTAAGTGGGCTTGATCCTTCCTCGCTTCGAAACTAAGCAGGGTCGGTCATGGTTAATGCATGGATGGCGTACAGTCCACGGTCCTGAATGCTGTGTGTTTTCTTAGTTTTAAATATCTCATAACACACAGCATCTGCATTTTTATAAAACAGAAAAAATGAAATAAAAAAAAACTTTTATGTTGAACACTGCCATCCCAGAACCCTAGCCTTAAGTATTTGGAGACACAGCACTTAACCATTATGCTACAATGATTTTATTGTTTGGATCTTCTCAAGGTTCATACCTAACCTTTTATCATTGAACATATTAAATGATAGGCTAAATATGAAATGTATGCCCCATGCGGCACCAAGACATTGTGGCCTAGTGTGTAAATGCTGCACCTTGAACGGTGACAGTCTAGGGTTCAAGACTATTGTTTTTTATTTTTTATTTAACCAATTTAATTTAATTGAAAGAAAAGAAATGCGATTGGGAGCTGGCGAGGTTTGTTGCAGTGCAGTCCTGTGATGTTATTTAGCATGAGGACATTTAGACATTGCTGCAATGTCAGCCACGTCCAAACTCCCTTGCAGCAAAATAACAGTGCCAAAATGGCTTTTTCGCCGAAAAGGTTGTGCCAAAATGGCCACTGCGGCAGAATGCTTGTGCCAAATCATCCTGCGCCGAAATGATGGCACTGTAAGGGGTGTACCGCTTGGAGAATGCTGCTAAAGTGTGTGCTCCATGGCAAATATTTTAATCTCATTGTGCATTGCCTAAAAACATTGTGAGTTCTGAAAGTTTTAAATATCTCATAACATACAGCATCCGCATAACTATTTTTAAAACTGTGCTACTGTCAGTCCATGAAAGTTTTGCACTCTGAGACAGTTTTGCACTTTTTGCCTTTTGCTGATTTGCATTCTGGTATTTGTAGTCTCTCAGTCAAAATGGAGGGAATGATGCCACAATTGTACACGTTTTGCTTAACTTAGTTCCATAAGAATTTATATATTTGAGTGACACTATGGTAGGTGTACTTTTCAAGTTAGCTTTATAAAGAAGAGTATTGTTGAAATCCAGACATGGGGGTGAGAAGGGGCTTTCAGGGCACCAGCAAACACAAGCAATTGTTTTATATTGGGTTTTGTTTTCCAGGGAATATTTCACTACAGATTGCTGGGTTTAAAAGGTGAGCACCTTTATACTTTGCCAGCATATTTATTGAAAGATTTCCTCTCTCCGGTTATTTTTCTGGTGTTCATTACTTTTTTTAAACATCCAATGCTATTGTGTCTTGCGCACTTTCTTCTAAGGAGAAGGTCAATTGAACTACATTTGTATATTTCACTTTAAAATATGTGGCCACTTATTGTGCGTATATATTCAAGGGTGCCAGCTTTTGATTTTCGATATGGGGGCAAAAGTACCTGGGCATATGTTATTCTTGCAGCCAATCATTTTGCACCCTTTTTTGTGCTGCTTAAATGCGGGTAATTGGTGTTGTGCGATGTATCACAACAGTCACCAAGAGACCGGCCATAAAACAAAGGGCTTGTAGCAATGCTAAACCAAAGTGTGTGATTCTGGGAAAATGATTTTATCCCACAGGGCATTAACTAAAAACATTGGGGGTCCTCAAAGCCTGCAATGTTTTATACATAATTGAAAATAATAGATATTTTTACAGCTACAGTGACATTGAGGGTGAAGAATGACTGGTAACTCCGCTCTCCCATCCATGAAATAGCCAGGAATGATCCTGCTTAGCTTTAAACTGCTATCCACTCAGGCCATGATACCTAATAAACAAAATAACGTACAAGACCCCTTAGAGCAACATGGGCTGAGGGGGCTGGCCCCTTCCTCACTTTGAAGCTAAGCAGTACTATGCATATATTCATGGGTGCCAGCTTTTGATTTCCGCTATGGGCCCAGAAAGTACTCAGGTATATGCTATCCAAGACAGCAACACAAGTAGGAGGTAGTAATGTTTGTTGCAGTGCAGTCATGTGATCTTATTTTAGCATTTGGGTATTTAGACGTGGCTACAATGTCGGAGGATGTAGACGTTCTATTGGCTCATTTCGCACACGCTGCCCCCCAGTCTTTGCTGTACATAGCCGCTCATGTACCCTTAGTAGATGTGGCTATAAAACATGTACAACATTAATTGGCCTTAAGCATGGCCTTCAGGCATGTCAGTGTGCATGGCCAAATATATTTTAACACATGACTGGGTACTAGTCATGGCCTTCATTTATTGACAGTGGCGACAACCTTCACCCATGTGCACTGAATATTTTAAAACACTAACAGGCTACCAACCATAGATTTTAGCCTTTACCAGTGATACAGCTTTCAACCGTGTCCACTGTATATTACATACACAGGTGAGACACTAGCCATGGACATTAACACAATACAGACCAGTGGCCACTATTTTTGCCTGTGCCCACTATATATTCTAACATATAAATGGGCACTAGCTATGGCCTTTAGCCATGGGCACTGACTGCAGCTTTCAATGTTGCCCACTGTATATATGAAAACAGTGATGGGCTACTAGGCTTGGCTTTTAACCAAGTGCAATGGTATTTTCTAACAGTAACCAACTGCTTGCTATGGTCTTTGATACTGGCCAGTTACCCCAGCCTTTGTTATGGCCAAGTCCACAGCCTAAATTGTTATTAAGGTAATCAAACTGTTCATGAGCTAACTTATAAATGACGTTACGTCTAATTCCATTTTTGATGTAATCAGTCATATTCAATGTACTGTGTGTTGTAAACAGTGATGGAATCAGTGATGTGATTTGTAATGTCATCTGTGTTCTCATACAACATGTAATTAGTGATGTTATCAATGATGTGATCTGGGATATCATCATTGTGGTCATAGGTTGCACAACAGGGGGCGAAGTTAAGGTGGCTTTAGCTGAATTTCAGGGGTTTTCAAGCATTAAGTTCTCCCCTTAATGTCCCTGCAACTAAAAAAATGTCCACGAAATATATATAAATATATATATATACATATGTATACCGGTTCTTCATGCAAATATTCAAGTAACTAAAAATTTAGTTTTTTTGGTGAAATGAGATGACGATGACCCCTTGGTGAAAAAAGACAAAACGATTTAAAAGGTGTAGGCAAGGACCGGAAAATTGATATGCTAAATTAAATACATGTTAAGGGATATACAACAGAGATATGGGGTCAGGGTAATGAGAGAAAAGAGTAGACAGAAGGAATCGAATAAAGGCACATGGCAGAAAGAGTATCGACAACTCAACTGAGCTGTATTTGACCTCTTTTTAGGGACCGTGTGGGTGAGGACTACAATATAACATGTACTCAAAAAAATCCCACAAAAAAAACAGTGTCCACCCTTTAAGCCAGAAGGATGTGCCTCATATTCACCTGACACCTATCCACACTTTTTCTATTCAACAGAATTCCAGAGATAGCTCTTGTTTATCAAAAATAACATCCATATTTTAATATTTATACATTTGTAATACATATTCATAATAAAAACTATGCTCATAAAAAATAATTATACAAGTGGTGAACACACAATAAATCATTCTTCTCAAAAACACTATTTCATTATTAGTGTGTATGCATCAAAACATCAAGTGTTACTATAATTTGATGTGCCAACAACAATCATAAACCCTCTTAAACAGTTCTTTCTTCTAGGAGAGTAGATGTCACAGCTCCTTTTTAGGGGAGATCAGATGTGTCAACATTTCAGATATGTTTCTAGAACCAACGTCTATATCAGAAATACCATATACAGCAATATTCCTTTATATTTCTCGTCGGTTCTGTCTTCAGGACACCTTTTTGTTTGTTTCACTTCACGTCGTTTCATTCAACGTGTTGCATGTCAAGACCACAATATGTGCCATACAATCTACAAATTAAAAACAGACAAAAACCTGCATTAATATCATCTCTGGTTTCGTGTGGTGTGTCCGAATATCTTGAGGTCAACATAACCTGATTATTCTTTTAAGCTTAAGGGCTTTCTATTCTCAATTACCAAATTAATATATTGCCATACTTAATATGACCATGTCATTTTTACATTCAAATACCTCCTTTTTGTTCTGTTACACATAGACATTTATAGCTGAATTGACAAAATGCCGACCCTTATCACAACTTTGTGTGTCTGCCCATATTTTACCAAATATTCGTTTTAGTATAAACAACACATTACCTCTTGTCTCATTCGTATGATCTACGGCTTAACTGGAAACCCCATTCAGTGTTTTTGATGTTTCTTGTACCTATTATAGGTAATGATATTATCTTTATTGGCCCAACATTCTCACGTTTATAGTCGTTCTATTAACCGACCTATTAATATCGGAACTTACCAAACGTGAGTCACACAAAACGACGAGCCGCATCGGCTTCTAACGAGACTGCAAGTTTTCACAGAATCACAACTGCCCTTCTGCCCGCATTAACATTGGCGATCGATCATGCAAATCTATGGGAGACATGGTATCAAAGAATCAGATCGTTGTCCCCCTTACTTCACTTGCATTACATCTTCTATTTGTCTAAGAGTTACCTGAATGACTCCCAAATCGTCTTCTACTATTGTTTCGTTCGCGTCCCAGCCTCCCCTTTGGACCCACTGCAACCAATGTTGGTAACTTGATCATTACGTCTCGCGTAAACGTGATGACGTTGCCTTTAGGTACCATGTACTTCTCTCTTATTGGGCGCCGATCGATCAATAGACGCTAGCGCGTTTCCAAACCTATTATGATTTAATGGCAGCCGCCATCTTGAAGGGTATAGTCACTCACGATACTTTCGTTCGTGTCAGCAAAAATGAAGGCGTATTACCGCCTCAGCTCAGTATAAAGAAACATATTTTCTAGTTATACCAAGTTTCTATTCTACCAAGCATTGCCTGCATAAAACAGATTTTTCAGAACAAAACCTTTTTCGAACAAATGTTTATCTAGAACAAGATATCTTTTGTTTGTTTTTTTATGCCGAACAAACGGGTATTTCCGGCTATGAAACATATTTTGGCCGAAGAAAGGCTAAATCAAATCTATATCTGTCCCCATGATGTACAAGACAAAAAACCAATTGGCATTGAAAATGGCTCGTTTTTTAATGGATAAACAACCCCCACTCGATGGCGATACTGAGGCCATCGTTCACCGTATTGAGGTTGAAAATCCATTTTTGTTCCAATTTTCTCAAATTTAAATCCCTATTCCCTCCTCTTGGATGGGGTCCCAGTGTTTGAATGATATACCAACGTATATCTTCATGGGTATGTTTGACTAATGAAAAATGAGCCGTTAGTGGTTTATCTGGAACATTATTCTTGACACAGGATCTGTGTTCACAGATCCTTTGTCTTATAGGTCTCTTTGTCTTGCCAACATACAGAAGACCACACGGGCATTTAATCACATATATTGCTCATTTGGTAATGCAATTGGAAAAATGTTTTAATGTCCATTTTCGACCTTTCAGATCTATTTCTTTTATATTCAATGTTAAAATGCATACTGAACATTTGCCACATTTATAATGGCCCACCACAGGTTGTGTGTTCCATAAAGTGGGCTGGTCATTCACGGGGGGCACACCCCTGTATGTGTGCACCAATTTGTCGCGTAGATTTGACATGCGTTTGAACGTAAACAGCGTTTTTTTGATTGAAAAATCTTCTGTGTTGACCATATCCCAGTTTTTCAATATGCTTCGCCGTAATGCATTACTAATAGGCGAGTAAGTAGTTACACGTGTGATTTTATCTTCTTTGACCCTAGATTGTTTTTGCAGGCAATCTTGTCTGTTGGTATTTCTAGCCCTTTTAAAAAGATCTCCGTATCACATGGACGGAGAACCCCTTTGTTTCAGTCTGATGGATAGGTCTTTGCTGTTACTGTCAAAGGCTTCTTTCATGCTACAGTTCCTCCCAATTCGCAAGAATTGACCAAAAGGTAAATTCTCACGTAAACTTGCCGGATGGTAGCTATTGAACAATAACAATGAATTTTTGTCAGTTGGTTTTCTGAACAATGTTGTCCGTATGGTGTTGAAAGTCATCAGTGATGTCATCAATGACATTTGTGATGTCATCTTTGATGTCCTGGGTGTTAGTGTTATCAATGCACGTAGGTGGTGCGAGTTATGGTTGCTTAGCTTACCATAATTAGGGAATGTGCAGTGTTTTTTGGTTTCACTGTGATGTGTAACATCCCTTTAACAAAGTTTTTTTACTGAATGTACATATATGTAAATGGCAGTGAACGTAAACAAAGGGCCTAAACATGTGAATCAGTGATGTCAGCAATGACATTTGAGCTTCCATCTTTCAGGTTCTGGGTGTTAGTGTTAGCAATGCATCGTGGTGATGGCAGGTATGGTGGCTTACTCTACCATAACTGGCGATTTTCAGGGGGTTTTACCTTGAAGCATAATGGGGAGGTTGAAACGTTTTTTGTAGTGAAGTGCACAGGTTTTTGGTAGGGCAACTTAACCATAACGTCCCCTTAACAAAGTTTTTTTTGTAGTGAATTTTACAGGTTTTTGGTAGGGCAACTTAATGGTAAGATTGTGATAATGAAGTTGGTGTGCTGAATATACACTGTCATGTGATTTTGGGAGAAATGTAGTATAATGCACGTACTTGATGTGCATGCATCATAGAACATACAGAACCCCCTCCCTATTGATATTAGAAAGGGACGGACTGAGCGCCTGTTCGCGGACGGGGGCGGACGAGGTCAACAGTATCCAAACAGGCAGGGAGTATCTGAAAATGTACTATTTTCTTACACAAAAAATGATGAACTTAGAAAAAGGACTGGAAGACATTATAAGTATGAGTAAATAAATAAGGAAACCTGAACGTGTGAAATGAAAAAGATGCATTTAATAGCTATGTTTATTGAAATGGATGGTACACCATAAAAAAAAAAGGATGGCTCCATCGTAATTACTTCACAGAAACTCTGCAGCCTGGACCGACAGTGGACGGACGCAGTAGGACGAAGGGAAATAACATCAAAATAGTAAGTGAGGGTCATTTTTTTGTATGTGTGTGTATTTATTTGGTATGTGGTGCAGAAATAATAATGCCTTTCTGTTGTTTTGACACAGAAATGACAAGTACTTTCGAGTGGTTGGAACAGTACTTTCCGCATGGTGAAATGTCAGAAGAGAGCGATAGCAATAGTACACAGCAGTATTTTATGGGCATTTAATAGATATATATTTATTTTTTACAGACCAGGAAATAATAATAATAATAATAATAATTTGGCATTTATATAGCGCTACGAACCCACAGGTATCTGAGCGCTGCTTATTATTACCCACGGTGTGTGGTGCTCATTTATCGACCTCGGAAGGATGAAAGTCTGAGTTTGGCCCTGCCGGGATTCGAACCTGCGTGAGCAGGCTCTGCACGGATGTCAAAGCGAGCGCTCTACTTGCTGTGCCACTTGACAAATAAAAGAAGAAAGGCCAAAAAACAAGACAGAAGAAGACAGGATGAAAAGGATTGAGCGGAAAATAGACACGTTGAATTGGAATTTTAAAAGTTTAAGGGAGTTTGTGGAGGACTGTGTGAGAGGGAAAGTACGTTACCACTGTCCCACCTGTACCTGCCCCCCTTCTCCATTCCCTAATGAACCATCCCCAAACCTTCAAGAAGAAAATAGACGTTTCGACGAAACATCCATCCCTTCTTCCCCTCAGAAATCTCCCCCTCATAACCAGCCCGTGTTGAATCCTAATACCCCTATATTTGTGTCAGTATCTGCTTCCCCTGGTATTTCTTTGGAATGAAAGGTGTGTGTGTGGGTTTGGAATGTTTTTGTATAGTAGTTGTAGTTAAAGAGGGTGAGGAATACATTTTTTTTTAAAAGACTGAAAATGTTCGCGAACAGCACGCCTGTTCGACCTATCCGTAAGGAATGGAATGTGGATGTTGTGAAGGCAGTACACCTACCCTTACTAATGTCAAGTGCGATGGGGTTGATGTTTGACGGCACCATCTGTGCAAGTTGTGCGTACATAAACAGAAAGGGGCGTCCTAAGGACGTTATACCTCGCCGTACCACTGACAAACGAGATAAAACATGTTCTTAGAACACACCAGGTGTCCGGGATGGAAGTGAATGAGCAAAATGGGAGTGTCTTAATGACAGTATACCTGTCTGTATGCTCTGCAGGCAAGATGGTGGCGTCCGTAGGACAGGCGCGGTGGCCGGCAAGTTCGTAGTCAAACAAAATGGAGCTGTCCTAAGGACAATTGACCTGTCCGTACAGTGAGCATATGATGTACGCACATGCGCAGTGCATCCATAAGTACAGCGAACATCGCGCCTGACCTTAACTGTCTGTCTCACTTGTGTCGCACTTTGAATTAGTTTGAGAACCCGAACACTGTCTTTAGGACACTTGTGCGCATGCGCAAGTATGTTAGTCTGCATTTGCTGTCCACCGGACACCCATTTCTGGTGTGGATGTGTTCAGGGCGTCATCATGTTACCACACCCACTCTGAGCCTGAGGACTAATTTATGCAGTTTGTGTGCTTCCGCAACAGTACAAAAGGAACTTATGCACACAAAGCAAATTATTGTACAGTCTAAAAATATCATTTCACATATCCGAGACAATAGCTTACCTGTGGACATGTTGTGTAAAATTTCCGGAACGCTTTTCAATGATGAAGAAGGTCAAGAGGCGCACCCCTCCACCCCTATAAGTGGCCACACCCCCAAGCGCATCTTTATTGTCCTTCTAGCTATAGCAGATTGAGGTGTACTGCCTTTACTGCTGTAGTGACCAAAAGGAAAGTAATCGGTATGGCATCCATGGCTGCTATTACTTCATTAGCCTCTGCACCACCCCCAAACCCGCCGCCACCACCACCTCCCCAAGGGCCTGCATAGAGATATACGGGTGAGGATGTAGAGATCGAGGAAGAAGAGGAGGAAGAGAATGAGGTGGAGGAACGCCGCACAACAAGCACTCGCCAGGAGTCGTGGGTGTGGTGGTTGTTTTCCATTTATGGGAACAAACCAAAAGCACGTGCGAACCTGGTGAGCTGTAAACAATGCCAGGTGGTGCTGAGTCGCGGGAGACCTGGTGCGTACAGCTTTGGTACGACAAGCATGAAGCGACACCTCACTTTGTTCCTCAGTGTGGACATTCGCAAGGTGGTGCCATGTGAAGAGCATAGTCGATTGAGTTCCTCCACAGCATCCTTCGTGTCCGATCCTCTCACCACAAGAGACACTCCTTTGGGGGAGCGGCTCCCTCCAGCTGCCTCACAAGCCATTCGCAATGCTGTTGACCCTTACCTTTCATTGGTGACAATAGTGTGTATGTATTGTGACGCAGTACTCTGCAGGGGAGAGAGTTTTCGAAGTGCTTTTGAGGCTATGGTCACAGAGCACGAGAAGATCTGCGTCTTACCTAAGTGAAGCTCACCCTATATCTTTCTCTGTGCACTTGCAATTTATTATCCCCGTGGTTGGTGTCACTTCATTACCCTCCTTTGTCCTCCTCTCCTAGTGTGTTGTGTGGCCAAAAGCAGGAAAGTGGAAAACAACAAAAATAAACAAAAATGGCTCTTTTCAGATCAGCCTTTCTCAGTTTAACAATAGAACTATCAAGTGACTGATGTAGGCCTCCGCGCATTCGTGAAAAAGTTTGCGGACAGTCGTGGGACACACAAAAAAGGAGGGTGCAAGCAGAGCAAACCCAATGAAGTGGACGCTGGGAGTAAGTGGTGGCTCTGAAAAGAACCTTTCGGTGATGTGTTGTGTGGGTCAAAAACTGTGGATTGGAGAAAACGGATTGTCACATAGGTTGTTCTGAATGCAAAAGAGGTTGCAATGCATTTTGTACATTGGGAAGAAAAATCTGATTGCCAGCATATGTGAGATGGACTCCATCTCTGCGGAAAATGAAAGAGCTGCAAAACAAAATGTTTTCATTGTGGAATGAGGACATGCCAACATCTCTTAGAAAGGCACAAACAGGTTTATTCACATTGCATCTCGCTTTCTCCATTTGTGGACCAAATGCAGAAGAACGCAGCCATATTTGTCTTTGTGCAATACGGGAAAAAAGTATTTGACAATTTGGAAACATGTCCATGACCTTCGCAAGTCCTTCCTTCATTGCAAATTGCTAAGAAATTCCAGAGACATGGCCTAAACTGTTGCCTCTGCAATGAATGATAAGTGTATCCGGAGGACGCTCTGTCAGTAAAGTAACACAGAGAGGTACCAAGTCCAGCCACCTCATTCCACGCACGCCATGCCAGTGCACTTCCACATGAGGAAATCTGAGATCTGCAGATAGACGGCAGCTTTCTGCATGCACCTTCAACCAATGTATCCATGAGTCTCCCAAAATCCAGATAATCTGTTTTCGAGTACACAGAGCCGAGGATGTGTGGTCTCCTGTGAGGGAGAAGACGGTCTTACTGAATCTCGCCATTCAGAACACACCTACTGAACTTTATTGACCAATCCCTAGCTCCACTCATTCTCATTTGCATGCGTCTCCACCCCAGAATCCCCGCTGGTGATATGTGCAGCCTGCAAACTACCGCCATATCCCCAGACATGTATGGGATCAGAGCGTGACGACAGTACATTAAAGTATTATTCCCCTTTTTCCCCCTTTAAGGAAGGCTCTGAAAAGAGCCATTTTTGTTTTGTTTTTGGGCAGATGCCTTACAGACATCTGTTATTTTGTTTATTATTTTGTATTCTTTGTGCTTACTGTACTCCGACAACCTAATGGTAATCAGAACCTTCCCTAAAGCAAGCCTTACATTCCAAAAGAACATGGCATTTCCCAAAGAAGATAGCGCAACACTATCTGCCTCAAAATAATCTGCATTACTTAGAACAATGTTATCGTGGCTGCAGAAAAACATACCAGTTCGTAACACGAAAGCATGCATACTGCGATTGATGATACACCTCCCAATACTTTGATCTGGACAGAAAACAGAATTGTTGTCCCATTTTACTCTAGGGAGTAAAGCAGAAGAAATTACTTTTGTTGTTGGGAAGATGTTCATGAGTGCTTCAACCAACTGTCCCAAATCTGCCAACAAAGTACATGAACTCACATAGCCCAAATGGCAAGCACCGTAGTGCAAAATTACCACATGAGGAGTGTTCATCGTATGCATGTCTCTGCAAACTTGCAGAATTGCCGCAGCATTGGCATCAGAGTCAGCGCTCCACACCACCTCCACTCCTCTCATATCGAAATGGTGTGCCGCATGCCTACTCTCAGCATAGTGTTGTAAGCCATGCACAAAAATGTCTCCAAGCACCAAAACCCTGACCCTCTCCACCTCTGCCATCTTCAGTATACACACCTTCTTTCGACACAAAAGAGTAATGTGAACATCTGATTGGCTGATACCTACAGTCCCCTTTCAATGCAGGATTTGCTGTAGAAACCCGTATGTGACACGCCCTACCCGCGGACAAGCGTTGCCAATGTGCGGCACGTAGCTCTTACCCAGTCCTTCTACCCTTTCCACATCAGTAGCATATCGAGTCCCTCATTGGACACAACTAAGCAGTCACACAACCATCCACCAATCACATTCAACATCGTTAAATCTAACTCCATCATCAACATTGCGCACTTCAAATGTACTGTCGATGACTCTAACTGGAAGTCGCATATCATTGCAGAGCACCTACTTCACAAACTATTGTACAAGTGTTTCGGATTTCTACGTGCCACTACATGCATGCCCACATGCATAAGTATAGAGTACAGGTACGCATATTTTAATCAGAAAACATGTGCAACCCTTATGATGAAATTTAAATAAATTAATGCTGCTTAATGTGCATATGCAGTACATACCAACGCTCCCCCTTTTAAGTGCAAGATGTCCGATTTATCGTTGACAAACCGCACGACTTCTTTCTGTCTTCCGCATAACCTATACATACGTTAAAAGCATGCCTAGTTAGGGCGAAACTGGATTTTCCATTCGAAAATGTCAGAGTTGTGTACTGTGTATGGCCTACAGTAATGGTACTTGCAATGTGATGGTATGAGAAAAATAAGTGCTCCCGATTGCTGTCGTGACATCTCCCTCTCAGGGTCTTCCGATGTGTCTGCATCGTGCTTATAATTTGGAAGTAGAAACATTTTTCACCTTTACTATTATGCCCTATCGCATACAAACCTCTCTCCTATAGATAGTATACATTTTAAAAAACAAGGCATTACCATAACCTTAAAATTGTTCTCAATTCAGAAGGACTTGCAAGTAAAATATTGCAAGTAACATACAAAAACTGCACAGAGTGAAGTGAAGTGCACACGTGCACTGGGTTGAAATATGAAAGGAGAATGCTCTGACGAAAGATGCGCAATTAATGTGTGCCGTATAATCACTGCTGTAAACACACAAAGTAATTCATGTTTTTTTTTCAATCACAGTGAAGACTACTCTCCTGAGAATCAACAGCATTTACACTGCAAACGACATATCCGAAGAAACCTGGTCATTTCGCAAAAGAAGGTAAGCACAGTCCTAACTTTATATTGTAACTATTCCTCAAAGAGGCTGCGTGGGTTATTTATTTAATTTGTACACCAAAGCAAACATTGATTTCTGAACCATTCTACTTACAAATACCCATATATTAAACAGAGAATAACAGGCAGAATGGCTCACAAATCCCTGTGTGTTTGGAACTCAAATAACATACAGAATCATTAGAATGTTAGTTCTAGAAAAGAAGTTGCTGTTTCAAGTTTATGGCATTTCGTTTATTAATAATGCTTCTAGTCACCACTAGGCCACTTTGTACTCTCATCTGAAGAACATTGTAATAGTATACATACAGTACAATAGCCTTCCCAAATAATTGTAAGAGGCCAATGCACATTCATACACCATGACAAAGAGCTTCCCCATGAGACCCATTCACGCATGCGCACAGCACACATACATTGAACAACAGACCAAAGCATGCCTTCTTTTTTTCAACAGACACCAAAGAATGCCTACCAAAAAGCAACTTCGTAGAAAGGAATGCAGAACTAGAGCAAATAAAAATAAAAGTGTTCAGTGTAAGCATCCATCTGTAGTAGAGCTTGTAGAGAACGTTAGAACAAACCAGCTAATGCAGTCGTTTAGCAAAACAAAGGAAGCTTCAACTACCGAAACTTTACCTCCTCCATCAAAATATGTCACAAAACACAAAAAGCGTGGCAAAAAATCGGCTACCAGTACAGCTAACAATGCTCCTAATAATCCTGATATAGTAACAAGAACCCATAGTAAAAAAAGTATTTTAGCAAAAATGTTTTGTCACAGAGTGCTTCAGAATCTACTAAGAAGAGGACCGAAATCATCCTCACCCCTTAAAACCTACTGTAGAAAGATAATCCTAGAAGCTCTTGTAGACAGTGCAATCCTTCTCAAAAGGAAGATGTTTATATTAGTGTTAAGTAGGATGAAAGCACTAACAAAACTAAGTACCAAACTACATAAGAAACTCAGCAATAAACGGAATGTGAACAAAAATAATTTCTTAAATGTTTGTGGAGGTGAATGGAGTCACACGACAACCACAGAACCATATTTTAATGAGGAAGCATACAAACAAAATCAAGCAAACACAATTGCCATCCATAGCAGTGGACAAGGGTATGAGAAAATCAATAGTACCATCATGGAACAAGAAACAGTGCTTACAAAAGTATCCCCTGAAAACTCAGAATTACATCTCGATTCGACAGAACCACACCGTCCAGTATACAAATGCCTGTGCACATCAATGTGTGCAGTTCCAAACAAAGCTTTCAAATCCTTACGTCAGTTCCTCAATCTGTATGTAAAAGGGAATGACAAAAGTAAAATGAAAGTGCTGCAAAATATGGATATTTATCCAGTGCGCAAATACACAGGACTACAAGGACATTCATTAGCCTGCCTTTCTGGGCCTATTTGCAAAAGCACCTTCCATGATATCAAAAGGATTTCAGTACATCATTCAAATGTTCGAAATCTAGTGTATAAAATATACTATGCAAAAAGTCCAGCTTCGGAATTAGGCAATTTAAATAACACTCTTCTGCATGGTACACCCAAATACTTACAAGAAGAAACTGACTGTATTCAGAGAAAGTTTTTTGGAAGTGAAAGCCACTTACAAAATGCAATAGTTTTAGAGCATATTAGCAACAAATATGCACATAGCAACCTTCTATTACACACATACGGAAAAGAAATACTAAAATTTAAAAGGGCATCGGCTGAAGTACCAAACCATGTGTGTGTGTGTTGCCGTAGAAACTTTTACAAAAGGAACACAAAAAATGTGGACATAGCATACAAAATAGAAGACAATGAAGATTCCAAATGGTTTGAATTAGCTCTCTACCTTTTAGCAGAAACCAAATATGAACTAACTGAACGCCTAATATGCTGCAGTTACTGTACTACAAAATTAGACAACAACCACACTCCTTCACGTGCTAGTACAAATAATTTGTAATTGTTCCCACTACCACAAATCCTGCAACAACTCAATTTGTATGAGAGCATCATAATTCAAACAGCTCACCCATTTCAAGCAATTATAGGCCTTCATCCAAAAACAGCAAAATTACCTCCCTCTGAATTGGTGAAAGGCATTTGTGGTAAAGTAGTTTATTTGCCATTAGATCTAACTGAAAATGTACCCACTCTAGGAGTGCAACGTTCAAGACAGCATTCTTTAATTGTCTTGGTAAATGGTGTACCACCAAAAGACCAAAGAATTTGGCAACAACTGATGGATTTACATAAAGTTAGACAAGCATTGCAATATCTAAAAGACAATAATGAGTACTACAAGGAAATAAATATTGAAGAAAGCTTAAGAGAAACAATGGAAATAATTCAAGAGCCATCAGAAACTGGACAATTTGACCTTCTGAATCCTGCTACAGTATCCACTCTTTTGGACCAGTACACAATTCATCCATTGCATTCCAATAAAAGCATAGATGAATCACTAGAAACTTACCAACTGCGGCAAACCAAAGGTTCACCAATTAGTATATGGGAAAAAAGTATAGAAGCACGTGCTTTTCCACTGCTATTTCCTACTGGCAAAGGTGGGAGATACGATGATAAACCCACTCAGATTGGGGAATCAGAATACCACTCATCACGAATGTATTCACAAGATCCCAGATTTAGACAAAATGTGGAATACATATTCCACCTACCCTATGAAAGTGGATTAGCAACGCTATGTTACAGAGTTGCACACATTTTGAAATCTGGAACCCACTTTCAAAATATGTCAGCTACGCAGTTAATACAAAAAGTACAGGAAAAAGATGAGGTTTTACAATCAAGTATAACCAATGTGTTTGCAAACATGCGTGGTACAAAGGAATACTGGTTCCGACGGCATGGAGACGTGCGTTGTATGATCAGAAACCTTGGACCACCGACTTGGTTTGTTACACTAAGTTGTGCAGAATATGCATGGGAAGATTTACATGAGTTCCTACGCATAACAAACAGCAACAAAAGCAACACAGATATATTAACACCTGGAGAACTTTGCTCTCTAGATCCAGTTAATGTGTCAAGATATTTCCATCATCGTTTCATTGCCATGCTACACTTTATTTGCAATAAAACTGTTCCTCCCCTTGGAGAAGTGCAACACTTCTTTTGGAGAAAAGAATATCAAGCGAGAGGAGCACCGCATATTGACATGCTGTTATGGATCAAAGGTGCACCTAAATTTGGTCACAACGGTGATAGCACTGTTTTGCAGTTTATCCAAAAATATACACTTGTGAAATCCCTTCACAAAGAACACATAGTGTGCTGCATGGGCAGATTTTACAATTTCAAAGACAATACATTATACAAATATTGTCGCTGCAAAAACAAAAACAAAGGTAAATACTACACCAAATGCTGATTTGGTTTCCCTAGACCAGTTACAGAAACAGGTGAAGTAAACAACTTCATGTCTTCAGTTCGACATAGTGTTAAAGGTAAATCACCTAAGAACATGTATTACATAAAATGAACTGAAGAATCAAAATATATCAATGATTACAATGCAATCATTGCCCTCTTATGGAATGCAAACACAGATGTGCAGTACATTGCAGACAATTCTACTGCTATTGCACAATATGTTACATCCTATTTAACAAAAGCAGAAAAAACAGAGCTTCAAGACCTCTGGGATGACCTGGCATCAGACAAAACACTATCACAGAAATTGTACAGCCTAGGCATAAAAGTGCTCTCTCATAGAGAATGTGGCGCCTATGAAGCAGCAGATCGTTTAACCGGTACTGCTTTCTATGGAAAATCAGACAACATATTATGGGTAAGTCTTGGTCCTGCTAAATCTAGGAAAAGAGTTCTGAAATCATATGAGGACATAGAAACAATTGCCAGAAATGATCCAAACAGCCAAGACATTCTAAAAAACAATTTACTGGACACATACTATCCAAACAGGAGTAGCACTTTGGAAAGCATGTGCCTATACGACATAGCTCAAAACTTTGCATACAAAAATAATATTAAACCCGATGAAAGCAAAGGTAGATATAGAGTGACCGATTGTGAAGGGAGCTTAGTGAAACTTACCAAGCAAAGCTTAATTAATCATGTAAAATTAGCATTAAAATCTCCTCAACAGAAAGAACTATATTACATGTCTCTGTTACAACTTTTTAAATCATGGAGAAAAGAGGAAGACTTACTAGATAACTATGACTGCTATGAAGATGCGTTTAAAGCAAATGAAAGCACTATCACCGATGTGAACTTTACGCAGTACAAAACAATGTTACACAATGAGCAGCAACAGGAAGAGAAACTTCAGGCCCAACTAGATAAGGACTCTTCCGACAGTAGTCAACCTTCTGTAACAGGAAGTCAAGAACCACTAGGACAACCACTAATAGGAAATGAGGCAGAAGTAACTATGGCAGAAGTAGAAAACACCATGTATCAGTATCAAGAAGATACAGAAGACTTAACTGTACAACAAGCAAAACAACAAAGATCAGCGCACCATTTTTGAAGACGTAACAAAAGAAATTGTACATGGTGTTCAACACGAAAATAAAGAATGTACCTGCCAAAATTACAAACCTATACTGCTGTACGTGAGTGGTGAAGATGGATCAAGAAAAACATTCTTAATCAAAATCATCAGCAAGTTCCTTCAACAATTGACAAACAAAAACTATCAGCTGTTGTAATGGCCCCCACAGGTTTAGCTGCCTACAACATAGGAGGTGTCACTTTACACCGATTACTACTGTTTCCAGTAGAGCATCAAAATAAATTAGACTATCACAAGCTTTCTGCAGAAGCTGCAATGGAAGTACGCAGAGTATTAAAACAAATGAAAATGCTACTAATAGATGAAGTGAGCATGGTCTCCAACCTAATGTTGGCTTTGATTTACCTTAGATTGCAAGAAGTACTTAAAAGTAACAACGAAGAACTCTTTGCAGGGAAACACATTATCGTTTACGGAGATCTTCTACAATTGACACCAGTGAAAGGTGAACTTATTTTTAAAACCTTAGGCCACAAACGCTGCCATAAAACTGTTGGCATCATAGGAAATGTCAACCTTTGGCAACATTTCCAATACAGAGAATTTACAGAGAACATGCGGCAATCTGCAGATCTCACTTATGCCAACATCTTAAAAAGTATTAGAGTTGGTGTACTATCGCAAGAAGCACAAGCAGTATTGAAAGACCGGCACATTCATGAACTTTATGGTAATAATGCATGTGCAACGAATGTTATGGAACAAATTGCGCACAAAAATGTCAATTGTATGGCCCTAATGCCAACTCTTGCAAGCTGTTTCAAATTTAATGAAACAATGTTAAATAAAGAAATGCAACCAATAATTGAAATTAGCGCCACAGGCAAACTAGACGTACATGGTATGACAGTACCCATGTGTGAGCAAGCCATAACAAGACTAAATAGTTTAGAAAATTCAATCTCCAACACAGCTGGGCTGGAAAAAATATTAAACTTATTCTTAAATTGTAGAGTAATGATTAAACGTAACCTTGACGTCGAGCAAGGACTAGTTAATGGAGAACTGGGTACAGTTGTTGGCTTTCAATCATACCCACGTGACAGCAACATTCAGTTTGTCAACATTAGCTTTGATAAACTTTCAGAAGTGAAAAGGATACAATGCTCAATTGCTCGATTCCTTCTCTTCAAAGACATGTATGTACGTAGAGAGCAATTTTCTCTAACTCTTGCATATGCAGTTACCATTCATAAATCCCAAGGTCTTACCCTGGACAAAGCATTGATAGATATAGGAAACACAGTATTTAAAGAAGGCATGAGCTACGTAGCATTATCACGCTTACGTACACTTGACGGTCTATTGCTAATGAACTTTGATGCAAGTAAAGTCAAAGCTGATATTCCTTGCATTCTAGAGTACAATAGACTGCGGTCATTGTACACCCCCCATCTGAAACAATATCCTGTTCCAGATAAAGTGAAACGTGCTAAAAGAAAACTAAATCAAACAGAAATGCAACAGAATCCAACAGCAAATTCCTCAAAGAAAACAAAAGAATGTAAAGCTTCATCAATTACCACATACAAAAAAGAACCTATTAGGGAATGTAAACCAGGTACGTCTTCAAAGAAGGAACAGAAACTATGAAAAATGCACTCAGATACAGAACTAGCTGGTCCATTCAAATGTTCAAATAAAACTGGGGTAAGTTGCTATGCAAATGTAGCAATGAATATCCTATTTCAATTGCCACCAATTGTTAACAATATTTACTTACACAGTACAGACCAATTGTGTTTGCAGATGTTAGTGCTTCATAGAAATGCAACAAACAATCCTGACAACACATACAGTGTTCATGGAATAAAGCATGAATTGGACTACTGTGCAGGAATGGTGAGATTCACTATGAACTCACAAGAAGATCCACAAGAATTTGTAATGTACTTACTACTAGTAATGGAAAACAAAAGCATACCTTTAAATGAAATCCTCCAGATATTGTACACGTGGAAACATACATGCACTCTCTGTAACAATGTGATACAGGAACAAATCCCAAATGAGCGATTTGTGTATGTTTCCATACCTAATTGTGAATCCATTCCATGCAGTAACTTGTACAGAATGCAAACCATGGCAGATTATGTACTATTTGCAATTCAGACAATCGCTCAACCTTACTGATACAATCACATAGTGCCTACATAATACTTATGCTTCTACGTTCTAATGCAGACGGTACCAAAAACAACTGCAACTGACTGGATTCACACACGGTCAAGTGTCACTTGGAAAGAAAACCTTTACAACAGTAGGTATAATCTACCATGCAGGAGCGGCAACCAATGCAGGTCACTACAGTGCATACATTGAAAAGAAATGTGGATGGTTCGAATGTAATGATAGCACCATTACTCTAAAGCAGAGATTGCCAGCTAATCTTACAAATGCGTATTTAATCTTCTTAAAGCCAAACTTTTATAAATAATGTGTACTTCAAGACTACCAAAAAATTATGGAAAAGACTACAAACAGTTAGAATACGCCAACAGGTATCTAACTGCCCAAAAGGATATAACAACAACACAAATAAATGAATATCACAGAACTGTAAGAACAAATGCACAGTTAGAATACGCCTACAGGTATCTGACTGTTGCTACAAATCGCCAGCAAGGCAACAAACATAACATTATTCAGAAAGATGAAGGAAACACTCAAAGGAAACAAGGAAGTAGTTAGTATCATAGCAAATTAAGTTTTTTTTTAATCCGACATGGATGTTTTTTCCCCAGACCCAAGGATTAGAAAAGCAAACACAGAAACTGAGCAGAATGCACAGTACACTGGTTTGTAAACTAAATATGAGGGTAAATAAAAAGGTAAACTGTCTATTATGCAATGTAGTAAGTTTTCATAAAATGCAAAGACTAACATACTTTTTCCTTTTATCACAGAAATTAAAAAAGGATACTTCCGCCAAGTACTAAAGTCATTTAACACATATATGGATTCTGAACAAAGTAAGGAGTAAGTATTTTGGCAGTCATTTTGTACACATGTGTACTTACACGTCTAATCTATGGTACTAATATGCTGCAGTGGCTGTAGTCTGGCCCTTGCATCTTGGTTGTGTACCCTACCACCTGCGCCTTACGACCAAGGTACAAAGAGTATATTTCCTACCCACAACCATCGCTGCATATCAAAACCATGGTCCTTGTAAATTAACTACTTATAAGTTAACTTTTGGGACCATCAACTGCAGCATGCAGCCAAGACGCTAGGATGTGCACACCACACCCATATTCACTTATAACACCACTGCTTATGACTTCAGTCTTGGGTGCATGGCCTTTGGGCATGCAGGCAAGACTCTGGGTCCTGGGCAGAAACACCACAGAATATTGGAACCATTTTGCCTTGCAATTTCACTAGATACAAACTTGGTTTTGGGAGCATGGCCTTCAGCCATTCTCCCAAAACGCTATGCCCTCCCCACAACCATCTTAATGATGTTGCATAGTACAAGTGTACCTATAGCTGTGCTATGCTGCAGTAGTTTGTAGCCACAGGCTACAGACGTGAGTGTGAGGCCACAGATTTATCAATGTATGGGTATACAGTATATAAACTCCATGCTTACAACTGCAGTGCTTATTGTTTTGTTCAAATACTCTACATCCTGCCCACTACTACCACACCATATGACATCCACTGGGGCATATAACTACACTACGTACAAATGTTTTTTTGGGGGCATGGCCTTCGGACATGCACCCAAAACGGTAAACACTCCCCACAACCAGCCAATCGATACGCAATACTGCGGGTGTATGCATGGGTGTGGCATGCTGTGGTGGTTGTGGCCGGGGCCTACAGTCTTGGAAGTAAGGCCTTCGGTTGCCAGTGACACAATACTTTGTGAATGGCAGTGCGTGAGGGTGGTCCAGGCTGTGATATGTTTGTGGATTCTGCTAAGTGAGACACGTTTTCGTGAATGGGTGTTTTATGGTGCGCGGGAGTTGGGTAGAAGTTCTGCTACATATGTTATGTTTGTGCATAATGTTAGGTGCCCACATAGTCGCTTGCTTGGATGAATAGTGTTGTGGTGGGTGGGGAGATTAAACAAGCAAGTTTTTGCCTTGCCATTCAAGCCCGCCTAACGATTGGAGATGTGCTGGCATTGCAGTTCCTCTTCTTTGACCGCGCCGGCAGACCTATAAGTATTTTTTGCGAACGCAGGATGTATAACCCGCAACAATCTTCCAACATAAATTTACCGTGAAGGCCTACAGACCACCTACTTATTGTAGATGGTCTCAGTCACATTGACGCGAATTTCAAGTAGCCAGATAACTATCGATTCGAGGGATCACTGAATGCCCAAGTGCTTTTTGTAGCGACTATAGCATTGCAACTAGCAACTGAATAACTACGGCTCTCTACCGTGCAAGGCCAGGGCACTTGAGAAAGTTAGCTCAAGGAGCTGGTTTGTGACGCTTGCAGCAACTGACGCTACACCATCTCAATTCAAGAGCTGATTTTCAGCTTAACTCTTTACCCGCGGGGGAAGACACTTATGGTGTTGACATTCAGTCGAAATATTACTCTCCAGTGAATCAAAGACCGGCGTTACAAAGCAGAAAATCACACTTGTTGTGGTGTTTTATGAAATTGAATAATATTTGTATTCTTTTGTGCCTTATATAAAGAGTATAATTCCCATTGCTAACACACACCTCTGATGAATTGCCCAAAACTGACTTACAGGGAAAGAAACATGTTGGGCAGCATGAACACAGATAAACAAGAATGAGGATGTGTTTGTAGTTTGTATGGATGTGCCTTTTGAGAATGATTGCAGAAGTTTGGAATTAATTGCATCAATATTAGTGCTGATGCGTTAATTCAAATGAATACACAGTATTAGACACGAAGTGGGGGTTACTAAAATATAATTCCTTCCCTTTATGTATTGTGGTGTGTTAATGTTTTGCTTTTTTGCACTCGTTGGGCCTCATTACGACCCAGGCGGAAAACCATGGTGCTAATAGCTAATAACATCATGGTCCATGCCGGTAACTTACCGACTCCGCCATGGAGAAAGGGGGAATTACCACCCCATTACAAGGTTGGTGGGGCGGTAATTCCCCCTTCCTCCATGGTCCTTCCCCATTCCCATTTTTGCCCCATAGGGCTCAATGGGAATGGGGAAGGCGCTAAGTATGGTACCGCAAATTGCGGTACCGTACTTAGCACCAAGGTTCCTTTGTGGGTCCCTACTTTAACGGCTGGTGTAGACCAGCCATTAAGGTCGGGTCGCGCAAAGGGACCTCGTAATCAGGCGCTAATGGGTTAACAGCACCGCAGCCTTTTACGGCGCCGTTAACCCATTGGCGCCAGGGTCGTAATGAGGCCCGTTGTTTGAAAATATTCTTTTTAAGATGTATTATAAGGAAACAGGCGCATGTATTACATTTGCCCTGTGCTTATTGTAAGCTTTTTAGATAACCAGTAATTATTAAAATAATGTATTTTTTAAATCTGTACTAGTATTTAATGTGATGGTACAGTGCTGAACGTTGTTCTTCCCCTGATTGGCCACAAATCTTAACAGACCACAGGCAGTTGTTGTATGCTAAAGTCAAGGTTAATAACCTTGTTGAAGGGTTTGCCTGTTGGTAGCGCGTCCTTCATACCTCTTTTTGGTTGTTTTGTTGGGTGTGGAAAGGGCTGCAGTGTTGTGAGCATGGTCAAAGGTGTGCTGGGTACGTCTTAGGATCTCTGTAGATGCTGCAATTGTGCATTATTTAGCAGAAGTTTCTGGTGGAGAGTCTTTGCAATCAAATAGAGCATGTACTGAGGGTGTTTAACTGTAAATATGGAGTGCTGAAAAGAAATGGCAGTGTGCAATGCAGAGGTTTTGTATGTGATTGCTGCATGCGTGTTTGAAAATTTGACAGCACCCGATGGAGGACTGCTGAAAAAAGGGAACACATATTGGCTGAGCTTTACTGGGCCGTGACCCTCACTGTAGATGGGAAAGCGCACATGCACATTCTGCCATTATGAGCAGGGTGGAAAGGCAAATGGAATTGTGGGAAATAGGCAAATAGGAGTTTAGGGCGTGGTTCACAGAAAGGAGTGGTAATATTTCATCCAAATACTGTGTCGTGAGGGTGGTCTAAATGGAGAGACGTACAATGCTTATCGTCGGTGATACCTTTGTGTGCCATCTGCACAGATGTTGTGTGCAAAGAGGCATTGCTGGTAATTTCGGGTTGGAAGGAGGGGAGGCTTTCTGGGCCTGTCAGGGTGACTGCAGTTTCGGCGGGATGGTTCGCCTTTGCAGATATGTGGCGTCCGTCATGAACGTTGACTTTGTTGTGCTGCACTATGGAAGTCTACATTTGGTTACATGTCATGTAGACGATTCATCCGTCACCTGAAGAGGTTGCTGACCGCACTGAGGCATATTTTTCCTACTGCCAAGGTCCTTTTCTCATGCATAACACCAAAAGAAGTATCGGTCCATGACGGTGTAATTTGTCCCCAGCCAGAGGTCGGAAGGTGTGCTATAAACAGAATTATGCGTGAGTTTATGCAGACTGCTGGCATGTTCTCTACCCACTATGAGATCAAGAGGTCGCAAAATATGCAGTGGTTCTGTAGAAATACCATTTATTTGAGCGTCATTGGCAATGCTGTTTTCTTTTACACAGTGCAAGAAGCATTGATCAGAATAAGGTAAAAATGAGAGGAGAGACAAACAGAAATCCATATAAAGAGAAAACACAAAAAAAGTTGATCGCACGCACGCCAAAAAAATAAAAACCTTTATACATCTACGATGGAAGACTGAATCCCTACCCAGTTTGATATTGTTTACCCGCCCACCCCACTATCATGAAAAGGTAGTGGATTACATGGTACTTTCAGGATTACACGTGCCACATCCTGGGTGGCTATGTGGATTTATGTGGATGGAGAAATCGTGATACTTTCATTGAACTTTGTAGTGGACGTGCTTTGGAATGGCACAACATTTGTACTGTAAATGTGTAATGGCACATTTCAAGTGTTATACAGGAGTGACAGTGTTGAATGATGGCGGATTCGATGAAATTGGTGGATGCGTGTGTACCTATTTACGTGTAACCCAAAGAAGTAGAGCTGCAGAGAAGATATTGCAAAGGGAAGGAGGACTGCTCCATTTTATATGGGTGCAGCCCTCGCACTACTTTGCGAGGCGCACACGCCAAAATCTGCCCTTTAAACCACGTTGCCCAATTGCCATGGGAGTGTGGGGATTAGTCAATCAGGTGGTGTGGGTGTGGTTAACAGGAAGGGGATGTGAAACTGTTGTGCATTATACTCTGCATACTGAGGATGGCTGACATGGCTACACACATTGTGTTGACTGTAGGTGATCCCTTGAATAACTATGCCCTGCAAAGACACTTTGACAGCAATTTTGATTTGGAAGAAGTGGACGCATTGTGGAATGCTGTGTATGAGTGGAATTTCGCCGATATGCATGCACTTGCAAAGACCTCGCCAGTTTTCCAGTAGTAGATGTTATCGTCATCCATTACAGCGGCATGCAAATCTGGCTTGCTTAGATTTGTTCCGTAGACTGAGGACACTGCCGGATGTCGTGAGGGCGGTCTTTCCCACCGCCAAGGTGCTTTTCTCATCTATAATACCACAAAGAGTATGGCCCACTGCTCATGGATGTTGTTCCGAGCCAGACACTGGAAGGTGTCTCATTAACAGAAGCATGTATACTTGTTAGTCCACTTTTGGAATGTTCTTTTGCAACAATGACCTCATTCCCAAGAAAATGGCATTTTGTTGTCACCCATTGGCAATGCAGTTTTGTTTGCTCGTCTACAGGATGCATTGAAGAGTTTACTGTACTAATGTGAGCCTTCTACCTGAATTGTAAGAGTAGAACAGGTATTTTCAGCTATCAGGCATTCATGTCATAGCGCCAGCCCAATAGCCACCCCTGTACAACTGAGCAGTGCATTGTGGTCTCAAATCAGGCAATTAGCAAAGTCCTTATTAGATGAAATGGTGCATTCTGCTCTCACATTTCAGGTTGAAGGATTTGTATGTCATTTTTTTATGCTAAAACTTTGATCGTTTTTGGTAAACATACTAAAATGCTCCACACACAAGGTTGTCAGACTGCACCACATGGTGATTCCCAAATAAAGTGAAAATGTGTATATTGTTGTCTGCATCCTTTGAAGGTGCCTGTATTTGGTTGTTAAATCAATGTATGAAATAGTGTTGATTTATAAAACAAAGACACTTTCACACACAGCGCAAAATGATTTTCAGCTAATCTGCATGGTACAATGGCCTTTCATCAAGGGACATTTTTTCACAGGGTCTTTTACCGAATTTTTCTTGGGGGGGGTTATAAAATTATATATATGGGATGTCGGTGTTTGGGAATAGATAAAACCGAAAAGGAATGGGGCTGGGGGAGGAACCCCCCAAACATAATGTAAAACAAAATTTGATGGGTTTTTTCGTAAAAACATTTGCGGTAAAAAAAACACGAAAAAACATCCTGTGATGAAAGGACATGGAACCAATTTTCATACCCATAATGCATTGATAAATGCTTCTGAAGGAAATTCGTTACTGTTCATTTACTCCTCAATTTTCAGGCCAAGGTATTTGAGGGCATTATTTGCTCTACAAATGAAAGGCCAGTCGATGGAATGGTGACTGTCCAAATTGAGGTCACATGACACTCAAGTTACTGCCATTTAGAAGTTTTGGAGGCTGGTGTACCGAATCAACTTCCGGGTCACCAGTAGTCCAGGGAGGAATATCGGTTTCTAAACCATCAATTAGCCTCACCCCTCTTTTACAACAGAAGGCATCCAAACAGATTCGAAACACAAGCAAATTATAAAACCTCCTTATCCAATTTTGGTAACGAAGACGGAACGGCAGGCTTATCTCCGCAAGGTTGTGGATCGTTGGTTAGTTGCTGCACAGCATATGTACAATTATTACCCAATGATAAAAGGGACAGTCCAGTCAAGGTTGTATACAAATATCTTCTTTCCAATTATGACAACAGACAATTCGAGCCCACTGCAACATACAAACCACCCTCGAAATGAATGCAGATGACAGACAGTTTCAAAGAAGGAAAAGGGATGCACTCTGGATACTGACAGGAGAGTAGTCGGTAAAGTAATTGATCTCAATAGTTCAAAAATACTTGGTTTCAACACAAAGGGATCCTTGGGTCATAACATTTCACTAGGGGAATTCAGATAAGGAACAGGGGGACAGAACCACCATGTACCTTGTGCTTGTAGACGTTCTTGGTGCTCGACAGGGTCGAGTCAGTTTCAGGGCGATTCACAGCTCCTGCGACATAGTACAAGATGGGAGACAGCTGCTAGTATCAGGCGGCAGGCGGTTCTGCGAGCAAGGCTAGACGGGCGGCTGCAGGCTGGCCTACATGGTGGCTCAGGAATCATTGTCTCAGTGATGGTTGGTGGGTCTGAAGCACTTGTCGAGGCATCTCGGACGATGTTAGCGACTGCAGCATGACAACAGTCAGCGGTGCAGTCGGATGCAGCTCGATGGGCTCAACTGGCTCAAAAATGACTTTTAAGGTGGACGCTGTTTGAGACGTCTTGATGCACTCCTACTAGCTTCTTCACTGGGCTTGTGACATCCTTTAAGGTGGACGGCACAAAGCTGAGGAGTGTGTTGCAGGCAATGACCTTGTTGACTCTCTGGTACTTCCAACCTAGGAAGCTTACTTGCAGAGCCCAGAATGGCATGTGTGTGCTGGCTAGGTACCAGTTCTGGAGCTGCTGGAGGGTCCTCTTGATTCGGTATCTCCCTCTGTTCCCTGTGAGATGTTTAGGGGAGAGCTTGTGTTTCCCTCTTTGGAAATCCTGGCTTTCCTTCACCGGCGGAAGCTGTAAGACAAACTGTACCTTTAGCAAGGGCCCAAATTAGTTCTTGTTAATCCTTGCAAAGTATTCAGATGATCTACCCAAAAGAGGGACTCAGCCCCTTTTAGAGCCAAATGGGCCACAGTGGTTGGTGTAGGCTTAGCCTACCTTAATTAACCAATCCTGGGTCCCCACCAACAATCTCCTTTATGCATGAGGACATGAACAGAGTGCTTTGCAAAAGAAAAGGTAAAGGGGTGAAAACAGGTAATATGAAGTATCACCCATCTTCCTGTCTGTTGTGTATCAAAGGGTTTCTCTAGTTAATGGAGCTCTCTGTGGTCCCTGATTAAAGCAGCAGCTCTCCCTTGAAGCTGCAGAAAGAACAGACTTTCTGTTTCCATAAATCCACATGCTCGTACTTTTGGAATGGGCTCCCCCTCTGGGGGGTGCCTACTGTAAGCACATATTCATATAGATGACAGGTCACTGCCCTTGATACTGGCGGGAGCTGGTTTCAGGTTGACACAGTGCATATTAAAGGTTTGTGGGGTTGTCCTGTCCTTTGTTAGTCCTGCAACAAGGCTTCACATGGGCCAGCTTGAACTAACTCTGATTAGTATGCAAAGCTGCCACTAGAGCTAACAAAGGGCATGATGGGTCCATGGAGCATGTGTTAGTTAGTTAGGCTGGACATGGCAGGAGGAAGGTTTTTCCCTCCCCCTTCTGAGATGCCTTGATGTATTCTTGGCTGTCATTTTCCAACTAAATATGACAGGGAGGGTGGGGCGCCTGTGGTCTGTGCCCACCCAGAGTACACAGGAATTTGTGTATGTTGTGCGGTGAGCATAGGAAAATGTGTGTGGATTAGCTCCACACATTTTCCAGAGGTTTTTCTACCAACAGTCAATTTCATTTAAAAGTTCAAAAAAGCCCAGGCGAGGGCATGCACACCGTGCAAATGGTCGAATTCCTCACAGCTGGCCAAAAATTCAACACTGATTAGAAGAAACGAGAAATCACTGCTCTGACCCTCCAAAAACCTCAAGTCCAATGTGTTTGAAAGTCAATTGCAGATGGTCCCTAATTGTCATGTAAAACCCTAAGAATATTTATAAAAGATCCACTTAATGTTATGTGAATACAAGGTCAGCAAATCTCTGATGATAGATGCTCCATCAACTGGCTAGCCATCAAAGATTGACTCAAGCTCAAAACACTAAACCTGACATACAAATGTCTCAATAACAAGGCACCTATATACCTGACGAAGAGATTCACCAAACATGCATCAGATCGACATATTAGAAAAGCACAGTCTAATAGTATCAGAATCCCTAACTTCAAACTTTAAAAAAAAAAAAAACAGGAGGCTCTAGTTTTCCAGTCCTGGCAGCACAACTCTGGAACCCAATACCTGATTCCTTAAGAGCATCACCCTCACTCTCTTCTTTCAAAACCAATGTTAAACATTGGCTACATGCCAGTGATCACTGATATCCTCTTCCAAGAACTGTATAAATGTACATTCTAGCGCCTATCCTGCACACTCATATATGTTTGTAAATTATAAATTGTTTCTGTATATTGCTTTATACTGTACTTGTATCCCTTGCTTGTATACCTGTAACTAAAATGTAAATTGTAAATTGTTTCTGCATATTGATATTATATTGTACCTGTATCTCCTGCTTATATACCTGCAACCAAAGGTTTTCTTGCGTGCGCCCAGATGCCTGACGGCCCGGTGCGCTCTATAAATAAATAAGCAATACAATACAATAAGCAATTCCTTATCAACATCGCTGAACTCATCCTCCATTGCAATGCTCTGGGCTTAATAGCTCACAAGTGACCCTCATTTTGAGGGTCACAATCAGCATTTTATATTCAGTTCCAGCTGTGAATCTCTAAAGACATTAATCTGTCCAATGCCTTTCAATGGGAAATTCAACATGCACCAGGCCTTTAAGTGACAGACTTGGAAGAGTTTTATTACATCTCTGTAAGTGCGCAGAGCGTTGGGTCATACCTGAATCTGCATGAGGACATTCTTTTCCATTAAAAAAGCACCACACACTTCCACAACACATCTGATGATGAAAAGACGTAGGTTTGAATGTACACACTAGCTCTGCAGGCCCTTCATTGATTGCCAGCGAAGGCCTACATTGATTTCAAATCCAACAACATTGCCCATTGAGCCTACTATAGTCAAAGAGCACAATTACCCTTGACGAATGTGGGCACCATGTCCCGCTGCAAACTCTGCCTTCCACTGATGCCTATTTAGCTACTATACCATAATTATAGCAACATAGGGTTATAATATACAGACTGTTGTTGAATGTAAATATGTTATTCGTCAGATCAAAGTGACATATTTCAAGGATCATCTGGTTAAACAGGAAAAAATGATCTGATCTTTCTTGAAAAAAGATTCAATTAATTTAATAGCTGATGTATGTTTAATGCAGGTGTAGAGTGCCACAACATCAAATGTCACTAAGGTAAAGCAGTCAAATGTAGCACGCCAGCATACCCGGCGGCTAAACTCCACATAGCTGCTGTCACACGCTCCTCGTGCAGCAATTAAACCAACCAGCTTGAATCACAACTCGTCGGCAAAGAAAGGATCAGCAAACAATCGTTCTGTTGTCACGTACCCACCCTCTGGAATTCGATCCAGGTATCTGCTCTGAAGGCCGCCTAATTCTCCAATTTTGCAAATCTCTCAAAAACATGGCTTTTCCAACAACCTGACCAAGGACCAATCCCAATGGAGGCAGATACCGATGTATAGACAGCAGCTCACAGTACTGCACTACTGTTAAAAGATGGCAGCTGAGACGCTGGCTACCCACACCCTGTACAGTGATCCACCTCTCTTGAGCTTTGTCTGCGTTTTAAACAACACAAATAAAAAATAATAAATAGCTATGTTGCCATTTGATATTTCACAGCTTCTTAAGCAGGTTTTTGGTATCCCTCAGGTACCAGAGAAGCGCTCTACATCGCCACCAATCGACTACCGGAGGCGAGAGCCGGCCCACTTCTTGGAAGGCCCACGGATGCAAGGCTAGTGCCTGTTTTGAGCCTGTTTTGCCGAGGTTGCCGATTGCCAGCCCCCCTGGCTCCTGCATAAGGTAACACTGTCCATTTCTAGTAAGGAAGTCTATGGTAACTCATCTTCCAACTTTGTCACATCCCACATCCAAGTGCCAGCATTATTATTATTGGGAACCACAACAGAGAAGCTAACTATCCCTTCCCCATTAACTGCACGTGAGCCCTCTGCTACAGTGCACATTGCGTTCCCGCCCACCCTGCCGGCATATGACCTACAGCACACCGCGACGAAGACAGCCGCTGGCTCATTGTACCCCGCCCCACATACTTGTCATTAGCCATGACATTTACTATGCTTGATTAATATCTCACAGTACCATCTGGGCATCACTACGCCACATGTGGGTGACAACTTCCCGACCAGCCATAAAGTAATGTTTGCTTATATTGTTATTATTT
Source organism: Ambystoma mexicanum (assembly GCF_040938575.1). NCBI lineage: Eukaryota > Metazoa > Chordata > Amphibia > Caudata > Ambystomatidae > Ambystoma > Ambystoma mexicanum. Next base: position 154,548,700 of record NC_090938.1, on the reverse strand, counting down.
CTACATTGTTATGTTTATCATGCCATACTACCTTATTTGAACTGCTACATTCTAAATCTGCCTTTGAATTGCCTTTAATCAAATTCCTGATTTTAGCCTATCGTTGTCTTGCCAGCATCTGTCAAGTCTGGAACCAATATGCAACTTTACAGAACACACTAAGTCTGAACTCAGACTCAATGCTTTGTAGACAACTGTCTTATCTCAAATTTAGATGTTACTAATGTACCATATTCATTCTGACTGACGCCAAATCTAGCTGTTGCCCTTAGTCATTCTGTTGTACGTCAAATCTAGATGTTAATAATGCATTTTTGTGCTGCTGCTTGATGGTAAATCTAGAAGTCACCTAACGCCCCCAGCTATACTGTTGCACCTACCTGAATTCTAGGCGTGTCCACAGGGCACTGTACAGCCTAGTGCCTCCCTAGCTCATTGTATTTTGGTCCTGAAGTACTGACTCTAACCTAGATATTGCCACAGGGCTCTGCATGGCCACTGCATCTAGCATTTTTACAATGCACACTACTAGGAGTTCATTGACCTGTACGATCCGTGTCCTAGCCACTACGCTGTTAATAAGCACACTGGTAAATTATTACCCTCCCACCTCTACAACAGTATTACACCCACCTGGGATCAATGCAGAAAGGCTTTCCAATCTAACCATGCAAGAATTACTGCTATCTCTACCGTGCTCAACCCCTATCAGAAATAGCAAACTCCGGGCAAGACTGCCTAAACTGTATGAACCTCTCGCCAGAACACTAGCACCTAGTAACAACAGATCCTGCATTTCACCCGTCACCAATATTAGTAAAACCAAAGGTAACCAAACACAAATAACACAGACTACAGCACTAGCCAACCTACCGTGCCATACTCTTAAAGGAGCTCTAATAAATGCCAGATCCCTGGTAGCACACGCCATTGAGATATCAGAGATCATACAGCTAGAACAACTAGACCTATTAGCAGTCACTGAATCGTGGTTGCACGCTGCGGCAGGTCCAGCATTATCACTAGCTATCCCTAAAGGCTACACTATCCTTAGAGCAGACAGAACTGAGGCACGAGGTGGTGGAATTGCACTTATTGCAAAAGATAACTTACCTATCAGACTCATACCACATCTTGATACCAATTCATGCGAGAACCTATCAGCCAAACTTAACTTAAATTGTACCCAAACTCTTACTATCCACCTAATATACAGACCTCCAAACTCCATTGGTACCTTCCAAGATGACTTATCTAATATCATATCAAACAATCTAAAAAACTCCTCCCAGGTAATCGTATTAGGAGACTTTAACTTAGGGCATAACGACCCAAAAGACGCACATGCCTCTACTGTGGCAAATATCCTTACAGAACAAGGTCTCACCCAAAAAGTACTAGACCCTACACATTCCAAAGGAAGAACTCTGGATTGGATAGCGGACCATAATTGCAATGTGACTATCTCTTCCAACTCGCCTGTGATATGGTCAGACCACCACCTGATAACCTTTACTATTAACACTGAGAAAACTACTGCACTGCCCACACCACTAGCTCCATCAGTCCCTACTCGCAACAAAAAAAACATCACCTGCGATAAACTACTCCCCCTCATCTTACCCACCCTTAATGCCCTCCCAGAAAACCTGGGACCAGACGCCCTGACCAAAATCTTCAATAACACCATGACCACCTCACTGGACACAATCGCGCCACTCAAAATTAGAAAAAGCAAACCTAAGGCGCATCTCAACTCCTGGTACACACCCCACTTAAAAACACTACGCACCAAAAAAAGATCCTGCCAATCACTATGGAAAGCTCACCCCTCCGAAGAAAATAAAACTAATCTGCGCGCTATCTCTGCTCTCTACAAGAAAGAAATTCTCTTAGCCAAACGTGAATCCTACAATTCAAGAATAGCCCAAGCTAACTCCAGTACTAAGGAACTCTTTGCCATCCTCAAAGAACTCGAAGCACCCATCCCCATACCTGACAACTGCATTAAGGACAAACTTTGGTGCTCGAATATCCAACAAGCACTGACAGGCAAAGTTGCTACTCTTCAAACAAAAATTAAGAATAAAAAAGCTTCACTAACAATAAACCCGCCCAACATTACCACTTCAACCCTGCCCATTATTTCCGACACACTAACACGATTCAAATTTTCAAAAGTTACTATTCTCGAGACAGAAAAGACTATACTCTCACTCAAACCCTCTAACTGCCAAGGTGACCAGTGCCCTGCCCAACTCATAAAAGATGCAGCCAGAGAACTATCACCCTTTATCACTAAACTGATCAACGCATCATTTAGGTCCAACAGTATCCCCACTAACCTTAAGGAATCCTGGGTGCTCCCCCTACTAAAGAAACAAACTTTAGACCCACTAATTCCTACAAATTACCGACCCATTACCACGGTACCATTCCTCTTGAAAATCATAGATAAAATAGCCTATCTACAAATCCAAAAACATTTAGAATCTAATCACCTGTTGGGATCTAGACAATCAGGCTTCCGGCCCCAACACGGGACTGAAACTGCATTAATTGACTTGAAGGCACAGATTGATGACCTCAGGGACAGAGGCGACCTAGCTCTCCTGCTGCTTCTGGACTTATCAGCCGCGTTCGACCTGGTCGATCACCAGGTCTTGTGCAGCCACTTGGACTCGGCAGCACACTTCTCCCCAGAAGCTACAGCTTGGATACAATCCTTCCTCAGTGATCGCACCATGAGAGTATTCTCTCCCATTGCCTCAGCTTACCCTATCCCTATCTCGTGTGGTGTTCCCTAGGGTTCATGCGTCTCGCCTACCTTGTATAATATTTTCACTAAGCCCCTTTTCGATGATTTGGATCATCTGGGTATCACCTACACTAACTATGCAGATGATACGCAGATCCTCCTACCTATTACTGGTGATTATGAAAAGGATTTGGCCTTGGTAAACAAGGTTTACCTCATCATCCAGGCATGGATGGCCACTCATGGACTATGCCTGAATGATGACAAGACAGAGATCCTCATCCTGGGTACACAAATATCGTTAAAGAAACTTAGCCCAAACTACTCCTCCTTTAGCGTCGACAATAACATCATTCCAACTGCTAAGGAAGTAAAAACATTAGGTTTTTATCTGGATTCTGCCTTAACGCTTAACAAACAGGTAAATACGTTGTCCTCGGCCACTGCCTATACTTGTAAATTAATCAGAGCGGGCAGAGCTTTCCTATCTAATGACAGCTGCATCACCCTTGCTAGAGCTCTTATATTATCAAGACTTGATTACTGCAATGCCATGTATATTGGGGCCAGTAAGCAAATAACTAATAAAATCCAACTCCTGCAAAACAACGCCCTTAGAGCCGCGCTCGGAATTTCCAGGAGAAACCAAATCTCGGACACCAGAAGAGCCTACAACTGGCTGTCGACAATGGACAAAATAAAACTTAAAGTCGCCTCCCTTACACATAAATGTGTAAACAAAGCGGCCCCTAGATATCTTATGGACAGAATCATCACTAAATCTGAGACAAGACTAACCAGACAGTCAAATACTAATTGCCTCCTGACCCCCAGATTCAAATTGGCCAAAGTGGGAGGCAACAGCTTCCAGGTCAAGGCCACCCAACTATGGAATTCATTCCCTACCCTACTCAGACTAGAACCATCCTTTACAAAATTTCGCCACACCCTTATAAAAATGTTCAAAGACTCTGATGGCTAAGCGTGATTTGGCGCTCGCCCTCCTCTCCTAGATCCTACCCTCTATTATTCCAGATCCTACTCAGTATGGTTGCTTGCAAAGATTTTGTATATACTCATTTTTGTATATAATGTATAAATATTCTCTCTATATAGGTAAATTGTAAAAATTGTAATAGTGCATATTGTATTGTATTGTATACCATGTACAACTAAGCTGTGAGTTATCTTTTATGATGCGCCCGACTACCTGCGGGTTTGGTGCGCAATACAAGTAATAAACTAAACTAAACTAAACTAAACCCAATTTGTGTAGAGGCTATGGAGTTCAATTTTGTATCAATAAATCGAAAGATACCCTCAGTAGGGAGCATGTGCACCTAATAACGGGTTACCTTAAAATGTCGCTATCATGTCTGGGCAACCTATTCCGCTTGTGGCAAATCTGCATTTTGCTGTGCTTATCGGGCACACCCTGATTGCTTACAGGAAGTATTTCTAAATATGACGATATTACGTCAGATCGTTTTATGTCTGTGAACATTGCAACAAGGAAGATCCTGGCCCTTCAGCATGGTAAATCACCTGCTTTTCATTTAAGGGGCATGAAAATAGAATATGCCGCACATACTCTCTATTTGGATGTTACATTTTCGGAGTCGAGCTACTGGAAAGATCACATAAACCAAGTAACGGCTCAAGAGTCCCGATTAACTAAAGGTATTTTATCATTTCCAGTCAAATTTTGTGGAAGTGAACCCTTTTCTACACTCAAAATTTAAGAATATAGACCATGTGGATGAGCAAGAAATGCTGCAGATGTGTGTGATGCAGGTCATTGGGATGACATAGTGATACAGAGACCTGAACTGGGTGTCATGAGAGTCACTGAACAGGAGGTGTGGTATCTGGAGTAAGATGTTAATCTACTGCCTTATCCTGCTATAGAGATTATTCAGGGGGGACGAAAAGGGGTTACATGTGATTTCATTGAATGAAAGAACAACAAGTGAAATTGTAATGAATAAAAAACATCTAATACCAAAATAACTAATTTCTTATTTGTTGTTCTTAGGGGGGTTCCCCCTAAAACCCTCCCTTTTTTTAGTAATATTTTTCCCCCACCCCCCAAACCACTATTCCCACTTCCAACCCCATTTTTTGTTGTTTTCCAAAATTAGTTATTTTGGAATTAGTTGAAATTTTGCTGGTTGACATATTATTCAAGGTATTTTAAATCTAGAGAATGCCTCTCAAAGTAGATGGTCATCATATCGGAGAGCATGTAATATAATTTAAACATTTCGTTTTTATTAAATGTTCAACAATATGTGTACCTCTGTGACAGACAAGGTGCTACACAACACATAATCACACAAATGAATAATTGGCAGATAAATGGTTTGCATTATCTGTGTAAAAAAATCCTTTGTCTCTCAAAATTCTGATAGGAGGAATTAATTTGGTCTTATTTATTCATTTGAGTATATGTTTCTTTTTGTTAGTCTTGTCATTTTATTTTGTGATCATTTTAAAATCTGTTGAATCTTGCAGGAATGCGACAAATTTGGTATTGCTTTTTTTCTCTTCTTTTAATGATGTTGGTTTTTCTTTTGGTTTTGTGAAAAGGCAAATATTGACTGACCCAAATTAATAGAAACATTTCAAAAAATAATATACAACTTTCTTAACAAAATGTACCTTCCATTTGAAATTTGGTTCAATAAGTATTTAATCTAAGAACTACATCAAGCAAAAATTACAAACAAAAAAAAGTCCTAAAATCCTGCAATGTAATAGGATGTCTGTCTCTCCCTCCTATTTGAAGACTGCCCTAATCTACCAGGTCAGGCCACACATATATTTCTGGACGCTTCATTTGGTAGGTATCATGAAATTTTACTAACAGCTGAGTCTAAAAAGTCAACAGTGAGAGCCCACTTTTCTTTTAAGTATAACCATATCAGAACTATATCCTATTGAGATTCGATCTATAATAGTTCACTGTGTAATCTTATCACACGGTTCAGATTTCATCAACTATACTCAGCTGTCAACAGGGCAATCCAGGCCAGTACAAAAAGCTCTCATTGCTCTTGTGACATCCTCTCCAGAGTAACAAATATTGATTTGCTTTTTTGTCCACATTGTAATTCTGTGTGGATAGCATATTGAATTCCTCTATTAAAATATTTGCTTTTATACATTGTCAGCTGGCGTATGTGTGTCCATTGTGGCTTGTGGTATTACAAGTCGTTGGTGTACTAGAAATAAATATATCATCGAATATATCATCGATGTGTTAATTTTAATAGCTTTTATATAGGGATCATGATTTGTGATTCATTATGCATGAAGTCTCTGTTGGCAGCTACAAAAATTCAAAAAAAATATATATTTTACATGTACTCTGTTTTAATTGTTTGTATGCACATACTGTGATGTATAAGGTATATAGATTTGACAAGTGTATTATCTATCTACGATCTGTATTTTATAACGTTTTTAATCATAATATCAGGAATAGACTTATGTGTGCCAACTACACGTACAGTATTTTTTCTTCTGAGAGGTTCCAGGAGGGAGCACTTTCAGAACGCCAGAGAGGTGCACAGCAGATGCTGAGGTCACAGAAGGTGTCAGAGATGTGACAGTGCGGGCGCCAGAACCAACATTAAAACAACTGCACAATACTAACTACTAACCAACCCTGCTCTTCTCTCCTCTCCTGTACCTCCCACACACCACACATGTCCTTTGGGCTAGCCTTAGTGCATGCAAAACACACAAGCCACACACCCAAAAAAACTGCCACAAATAACAAATAACAAATAACCGGGACACTTGACGTTGCCCCTATGGACACAATAATCACAGTGTACACACAAGCAAGGCACATGCAGAAAACTGACAGGCACCGATGCCAGTTTCTCCTGGTTCTACAAGCACCAACAGAAGAGCACAACCTCTATGCTATCTCTCTTACCTCACTAATCCAGGGATGTCTTTTAGGGGTTGCCAGAGGTCACCAATGCGACCTCTGAGGTCTCCCTTGCAACCTCTGTGGACCCATGTGGCTCTTTACTTCTGGAGTAGCTAGCTTTCTTGTTCAGGCCCCTTAAAAAAGAAAGAAACAAAATAAGAACAGGAGTACAAAAAGTCTAACACTTTCAGCACTGACCCTAAATAAGAAAGAATAGGAATACCAAATAATGTGTCTTTCTTGAATTCTATACAATAATTGTTAAACTCATTAAAGGTTTATTTCAGGCACACTTCAGGGTGTGAGTCACTGATTTAGTCTGTTCTTATACGCCTCAACGAAGCCTTTCATCATTCTGAGGTCAATAAATGAGTACCAACACAGGATGGGTGATATTTGGTGTATATTTTTTCTATATAAAGCACTTAGAGTAAGTGCTATATAATAACACATCATTATCATTTGGTCATGGACGTCTGCTTGCATTCACAGTAATTTGGTAATATGGGCCTATACACACTGATCGTAACGATACATATGGCGATCCATTCAGGTATGAAATGTACATCACATTATAGTGATATCCTAACCATATTTTTCGTAGTGTACAATGCTATGTGATGCCACTTCCTGTTTTGTCACTGGGTGAAAGATCATGTTCGATTGCCTCCTGCGAAATCACTTTGGGGTGGGATCAAATGACATTACTTCCTGTGATATCATCAGGGGGTCAAGGGTCGTGTGATGTCACTTCCGCTACCTCTGGCATTTTGGTGAAATGACGTACCTGCACTAATTCCCCGCCCTCTTTCTCAAAGAGCGACCAACGTGAGTGGCTGTGACAATGAAAATGGTAGCAGTCCGCGGAAGAAATCAAAATAAAATAAGAGAAGGGGCAGAAAAGCCATGCACAGGGGTAGAAGCAGGGACAGCTAGAGTTCAGGAGACACACAAAACAGCACAGAAGATGGGAGGAGAAGTTACAGGAATACTAGGAATTATCCCACTGGAAAGAGGAAAGGAATGGGCGTCGGGAATGCCATGAAATGTAAGGCTATCTTACATGGTGTCATTTCTGCCTCTAGGCTCATGACTCTGAATTGGAGGGGAAGGAGAGGCAGGTGTGAAGCCTGATCTGCTGGTGGTCAGATGGTGCCAACATTTAGATTTGTGGCCAACCTTAAGGTGCAACCTCTTACTCAGGGGGATGTCAATGGAATTGGCATCATAGGACATGCCATCTCAGGAAGTGGCATAACATGCACATGCCTGTGGGTCATGTGCTGCCAAGGCCTTGTCTTTTAATGACACTTTTGTTTCCACCAAAACTAAGAGTGATAGAAGCCTTTACATGAACCATAAGAAGGAGCATTGCTCTGGGCACCCTTACATAGGACACATTGCTAGCAGGAGAAAAGGTGGCTTGCAAATGGCTGGTCCCATTCTGTAATAGGGCAAACAGGGTAAAAACATAGTGCATGAGATGCTTACCAGAGCAATGAGAGGTGGGAATTAAACGATCGAAGCCTTGCACCCATCACTCTTGTAGCGCAAAGAGATCGTCCAGATGGAAGAAGATGCGCTTTACAAACGACATTACATTGGAGTACTTTTTAATGTTACTCTATTTTCTCACCCAGGATTACATTTCTCACATCTCAACCCTTACTTTTCACAATCAAGACCCTCCCATTTAATACATTTAATACAGGAACCCAGCCAATCAGCATGCATCCAACATTCAAACGCTATGCATCCAGTTAGAACTGGATCAAAGCAGACACACTGCAAGACAAAGACCTGAGGATTTTTGGTGTCCTCCCAGCTTCTTGTCCTCCCAGACACACTGGTGCCTCTGGGCGGACTTTCCAATGGGATGAGCACCTCGATGACAAGGGAGTGAGCAGGACTCCCCCACCCAGAATAGCAGTGGAAGGCTCAAGAATAGGGCAGCCATCGTGTGCTGGCGAACAAAGAAGACCAGCACCATTTTAAATCACACATTTGGTAGAAAACATACACTGCCACCAGCCACTCAGATAGACTTGCCACTGTAACAAGAAAGTTACAGGAGAAGTGAGAACAAGGGTATCACTACATATTATCCCCACCAAAAATATTGCCATATATATGGTCGTCTGGAACGGCCCTAGGTGATTTCTTTGGGGGGATAATTTTTGGGGGTTTTGGGAGTGTGGGTTACAGGGGTGTCCCCCGTTCCAGGCGAGCCACGACACTCAATTGCAGTTTACCAACCCTTCGCAATCAGCTTTATTTCTCCGGCGAAGTGTCATGCTCTGCCTGTCTTCCGGGCAGCCTCACAGAGCGACGTCACATGGTCCATACATGATCAGGATCCACAAACAGGTCCTTTCCTCCGATCTAGCTCCGCAATGGATCCAGCAAATCCTACGGGCCTGAACGGGAGCAGAGTGGTATGCGACCTCTTGGGACTACAGTCTGCGGGCTGCGCGCCTGCCGTGTCCCCCCCGCAGGCGGCGGGCGAGGCTGTCAGTCCTGTGAGGTCCTTGTCATATTACCTCACGGATCTCTGTGGACCTAGCGGGGCAGCCGGGAAAACTCCAAATGGACCTCCGGGCTCCCACCTACACTGGAGGGGCTCACCCGTCGCTATGGTAAAGCGAGGCATGATGGGGCCCTCAGCAGGAAGCCTTTCTCCAGCCGATCAGCAAATCCAAAACAGCACATTAGGAGCCCAACCTCTCTCTTCTCATCTCCCAAGCCAACTGCGTCCCCTCAAACATAAACATTCCAACAATTGAACTATTGTACATCATAACATTCCTACAGTAGAACTATTGTACATCATAACCACCATACATTCTATTCATTTCTTTACTGCACAAACCAGCTTACATAACAGTTTGTACATCTTACCCATTTCTCCTTTTGCACAACGCAACTTTGCAACTTAGCGGAAGGCACGGGGTCACTCCACACACCCTGCACTCACATATAACTTTCAAACACTATTGCACATCACCTCTGCCATAACAATGAAGCTACCTTTAACAACAACAAAGATTCGAACTGCAGCTTCCCACATAACTCTCTATCGCCTTCATCACAACCCCCCTTAGGTTATAGTATGCCTTCGCTGCACCCATCCACACGTCACTAGACATGGGTGACGACAGGGTCTTGGCCCCCTCACATAACTTTAAAGGCTAAGATGCACACACACATAATAGCACCTCCCAATCTGCCCAAGCTTTGGACTGAGGCGCTTCAGACGGCATTCAACCTAACAGTGTGTTGGGACAATAATTATGGTGAAAATCGCTATACAAATGTCAAAAAGAAGGAATGATGCTTAAGAATGTTAACCCAAAGCATATGGGTAAAGGCGGAGTGGCGAAGAGTGGCAGTCTTGCAGCTTACCCGTGGACTGTGCTGAATCCGAGTCTATTTCCTGTGTTCACGCCTGGAGGCGTGTCTCTACAGCTGCTCTACCTCCCTACAAAACACCATCTCCTCCGCGGAGCGGACGCGGAGTGGCGAAGAGTGGCAGTCTTGCAGCTTACCCATTGACTGTGCTGAATCCGAGTCTGTTTCCTGTGTTCACGCCTGGAGGCGTGTCTCTACAGCTGCTCTACCTCACTACAAAACACCATCTCCTCTGCGGAGCGGACGCGGAGTGGAGAAGAGTGGCAGTCTTGCAGTCATGTCAGTCATGGCTGTCAGGACTGCCGACTCGTTCAAACACTTGGAACAAGAGGTACAGGCTCATGATTTGGAAGAAGGACGTTTCTTGCGCAGTGCTCGCCTGCGCGCACCACCAAACAACTCCAAACCGGGAATGCACCCACTCGAAAAGGACTGTTTCTCCCAACCTCTGAAAACCTTCGAGGCTGTGCTTCCCAAGAAACATGTTCTTAGTTCGAGAGTGGAAACCAAAACGACCAAATCGACCTTACCGCCTTTTGAAGCTGTCGTTCCAGAGGAGCAGTCGGCCAGGGACTGTGGAAGCTCAGGGGAGGACCTTCGAACCCCAGAGTGATCGTCCCAATCCACAGTAACATCAACAAACGGTTTGCCGGCGCCCACTGCTCCCTCCACCCTGCTCCAGCTCCCTAGTCCCTCTGGAGGGAGGGGCGGGCGCAGTGAGCCAGAGGGGCAGAGCACGGGTTTGCCGACTCCGAGCAGCGAAAACCGGGCTGACCGTGAAGCCGAAGCGACTGACGACCTGCAACGCGGGGGAGGCGGTGCCGAGGATCGATCGAGCCTGACTGTATCGGTGCTCTGTGATCCCATGACAGCGCCGCCCAGATGAATGTCCAACACCGTGCCCGAAACCACAGCAGGGTCGACACCTGCCTTACTATCAAACAAAGTGCCTCAGACATCAAATGAAGAAAGAAACAAAGTGCAAATTACTGCCATCATTCACACGCATCCAGAAAACCAAACGTGTGAAAAGACGCTAGCAAAGGGAAAAGTTCTGAGAAAACTATCTCTGCTTCATGAGGCCGATCCGTTCTTTTCACATCAGGAAGAGGTCCAAGAAACCGAAACTTCAAACATTCCATTGCTGGAAACCTCGAGTAACAAAAAGAAGCAACGCTTGAGTCAGACAACGTCCCCAAAGAATGGGAAAAAACATTGTCAAAAAGCAAAAGTGAACGCAAAGTCAAACACACAGAAAAAGAAAATGCCTATTCATAAACAGACCCGGAACAATGCAAACCCAGGAGTAAGAACGATAAAAAAACTATGGGCACTGGATCCTGGTAGAACCCCAGCTGTAAGTCTAGTAACTGACTTCTTCAATGCGTTTGCCGCACGGGCCAGGGGTTCCCAAGATGATCTCACAGACGCTGAGATACTAGAAGCAATAAACTCTTGCCAATCACCTCAAAAAACCAGGAAAACTGATATTTCCATTCCATCTGCCCCCCCACTGCTACCCCCCTGAAACAATCGACTCCCCATAAGTCACAACATTCACCAATACTCGAACACTTGCCGCCAGTGCCGGGTGCTTCAACACAGGACCCACTTTCATTACCAAAAGAACATGTGCCAGGGGTCGACGCAGTAAACCTACAACCTTCCTTGGTAAATTTAGCAACTCCTTGTGGAAATACTCCAAGTTTGGCTCCTTCGACACTTACACCGCCTGTAGAAAACCTAACACTGAATGAAGAAAAACTTCCGGCATTGGACGAAAATCTACCTGTCGATTTAGTAACACCGCCAGGGCCTCCACCACAACGAATTTTGCAAAATTGGCTAACGCCGACTGAAAAAGCTGAAGAAGGAAAAAGCCTTGTGGTTACCGTGCCGCAAAGGAGCCCTGAGCCAAATCACAATTATGACAACAAAAAGCGGGCGGGAGAGCCACTTCAGGTGGGGGACCAGAGAAAACCACAAAGGGACAAATCAAGCAGGGAAAGGCGAGATTCCATGGACGCCCGCAATATCTGGCCGCCTAGAAAGTTGACAACAAATGAGCAAAACTCAAACAAAAATCCATCAGGAGCCACAAATGAATCCCCGGCAAAAAAGAAACTGGACTTTATATCCATCATGTCTGCAGTCTCGATTGCTTTACAAATCTATCAGCGACAATCTTAAAGACCACACCACTATGCAGGCAATGATGTTTACAAAACTGATCTTTTTGGAGGGATACATTACTGCCCAGGACAAACGTTTAAAAACAAGCACCTCACTGTCAAAAGAACAACCAAAAGTTGTACCTTCTTGCAGCAAAGAAAGGTCTTCTGTGTCCACACAAACAAAAAGTGTACCAACCCCTTCACTGACGACCGCCTTAGCGGCCAGTGATCTTCAGACTTCAACTAAAAATGGTGCAGTCAATTAGGAACAAAGAGAAATCATATACATCAGTGAAGAGACATCATCAAGACCACCCAAAAATCAATCCGAATCTAAAGAAAAAGAAACATCACCAAGCCAAAATGGAAACCAAATTGAACCAAATGACAAAGACCAGGCTTACCCGATCTTCTTCCTACAACATGGAACATCGGCAGGGAAAACGGATATGCCAGAATAAGGGCCTACACTTCAGAGGGCAAAGAAAATCCAACCTTCAAAGAGTAGCCCCGCTACACTCCAGGGTCCTCCCCTTGTCTTCAAGATCAAAAATGATATAGGAACTAAACACTCGCCAAAAACAGTAGAAGATTTTCTGGCTGACGACCAGCTAATGAACATCAGCGAACACCTAGACAAGGATCAGACAAGTAGTTTGCAAATTGGAAAAGATCAAGCCGAGAAAAGGGCCAATACGAGCAGTCCTCCTTGCCAACAAAAAAGTCCACCTTTCTGTACCATGGAAGAAAAAAGAAACAATCTCCATCATACTTCAAGAACCAACCAAAACAATACTAGCCAAAGAAAAATATCATTCTCCTCAAGAACTGAATCTCCCTCAATGAACCAGGAAACCCCAAAATTAGATAATCCACACAAACTCAGAGAAAGGGACAGAATATCAAGTAGAGACGACCTACGGCGTGATCTAAGCAAAAAGAGCCCAAAGGACCATTCAATACAAGAAAAGGAACCGTCAGTGAGAGTTCACTACAAATCCAAAACTGAAAAATACCACGATCGACGTAGTTCCACCAAAAAGTCCGTTTGGACTTTAAAAATAGAACAACGGTCAGAAAATCGTGATGAAATAATTCTCAACAGAAAAGGAGTGCTAACCCTCTTTGGATTCATTCCAGCACTTCGACAGATTAAATCAGAAGACCTGAAGCTAGTGGATCCTTACCATTCCAACCGTAGAGCAAAAGAGCAAAAACCAACTTGCACATTCTTTCAAAGAAAATACAGACGCAAATAATCGACGAAGCAGAGGATTTATTCAAACTTGGCTTCAGGGTGTTCAGAAACTCGACGAAACCTGAAGAACAGAGAGACACTCAGAAAAACGATCAAAGGAAGTCCAAAAGCAAAGGCTCCACTGGCTACAAGATAAAGGACCACTCTGTTACTGAGAAACTGTACCAGGAACAGGCACACCTTGGAAGAAGAACTGAAAGGAATTCAACAAGCGGGACAAACGGAGACTCAAACATTCATAAAAACTTACATAAACCAGTGAATCATGAAGTTCCAAAAAAATGCACGCCTAAGGTGCCACAAAAAAACAACTTACTTCCAGTGAAACTTCCAGAAACTCGTCAACTAAATGGAAATCCGCAGGGATTCTGGTCCTGGCTGCCAAAAAGCACTTTAAAAAAATCTGAACAAATAGCAACTCGAAGGTTGGCAGAGCGCCGACAACGACACCTTGCCAGCCGACACATTCCCCACAGTACTAAAACTTTGTTCTTGGAACACTCGTGGATATACTCACCTGACGACTCGGACTGACACCGATCTGGTTTCATTCGACGTGATTTGTCTCCAAGAAACATGGCTCGTTGACAAACCCATCCTGGATGGCTACGACGTAGTCCTGGCACCTGCAAAGAAAGGCCTCTTAGGCTGACCATCATCCGGACTACTAGTGGCATGCAGAAATGGTGTAGGCTTAAAAATAAAAGAAACCTTGCTGTCAAACCTATTCATATTGGCAGTCCTTATCGATCTCGAAGGCCCTGAAAGGACACTAAACTCAGAAAGAGCGATCTTAAACACCTACTGGAACCCAGCGGCAATAGATGAAAAAATCTTCACCCACATGACGGAAGAAATAATCGAAGAAATTCAGTCAAATCGCCAAGTTTCGTCGTTTATAATCTGCGGAGACCTTAACATCATTCTTAAAAACTCCTGTTCAACAGAGGGGAAAAACTCCAATCCAACACTAGCAACTCAAAGAGGAAAACTTTGGTGCAAACTGATGGCCTCACGACACATGTTAAATCTCGACACGGTCTTTACAGAGAAAGATCGTTTGCCGAACTGGGAACAGGGAGTGTTGCGAGCAACAATTGATTATACCTATGTTTCCCACCCCTTCTTGGACACTGTAATGACTTTTAAGGTGCGCAAGACAATAGACAGTGACCACAATCAACTAATAACAACTTGGTCAACCAACTTCCGCAGAACCAGCAATGAACCATACGGTATGGAAGTAAACAACCAGGGAAATCGCCTAAAACTCTCAACATTGGCAGTAAAGAAGCTTACACAAAAATATTCTGAAGAGGGTATGTCAGAAGAAAATCCTGAACCAGACTATGTGCCTTTGCATGTGGCGTTCTCCATATAAAAAAGACAGCTCTAACCACCGATTCCACCCATAAACATACCTAGGATGTTCAGCTAGCCCAAAAAAGACTCGAATTCTGAAAAATCAAGAGACAACTGAAGCAAACGCAGTCCAGCGACCAGGAGATAAAACTATCAGAAGCTTCCAGAAACTATAGAAACTGGGTTAAAAACCATCGCTCAAATCTTTACCAACAAGATTCGGAAAAAGTACTGAAGGCGATCTGTGGCAATAAAGCGAGAGAATTTTGGTCCCTTATAAAAACCACAACATCGTCAAAATAAATTTCTATTATCAACTCAATGGGGGGAACAGAAATGGATTCATCACTTTACAACACTCTTTGAACCGACAACAAAAGAAGACGATGACTCTACAGAGAACGACCCCTCGAGCTGGTTTTGTTTCGACAACCAAGAAGAAATCCTCGAGACTTTAAAAAAGCTAAAAAACTCACAAGCCGTCGGCCCAGACGGAATTTCCAACATGGACCTTAAAAAAAATCTGGTATAGTGGTCAAATCTCCTAAAAGAGATCTTTACGAGATGCGCCAAATCGAAATCCATTCCACCCTCCTGGACCAAGGCGACCAGTGTTACAATTTACAAAAAGTGGGATGTGCGTGACCCTTCAAATTTTCGTACAATCGCTCTCTTAGATTGCATTGGAAAGGTCTTCGAGCCCTTTTGCTGAAAAGGCTGTAAACATGGACTAAACTTGCACCATGCCATGATCGATTCCAAACAGGTTTAAAAAAAAATGTCGGTACAGCGGCCAACATCCTGGTCATCAGCATACTAAAAAGCAAGGTCCTCGAAGGGAAACCAAGGTCCTTTGTGGCCTTCGTTGACCTTTCTCAGGCCTTTGACCTGGTAGATAGGTCGAGACTCTGGTCAAAACTCGAAGGATGGAAATGCCCTAAGGAGATCCTTCTACCATTGAAAGCCCTGCATTCAAACACCACTCTCAGAGTACGACTAACTCCGCAAGGACAAGTCCCAGCAGAAATTCCCACGGGTAGGGGGGTCAAACAAGGGTGTCCTCTCGCTCCAGAGTTATTCCTTGCATACATGGGCGACTTCAGTGAAACGGAAGACCTTACAAAAAGCTTTCCGCCAAAACTGGCCAAGGTACAAATCAGCCGCCTCATGTACGCCGACGACCTCGCCCTGTTCGACCAGACCCAAATAGGCCTGCAGAGGCAACTGACAAACCTCCTATGTTACATAGCGAAAAACAACCCGCAAATCAATAAAGAAAAAACAAAAATACTAATTCTGGAATCAGCACCGAAAAGATTGGACAAATTCAAATGGTACCTAGAAGATACAGAGATTGAAAGAACAAAAGAGTTTAAGTACCTGGGTGTGACCCTTGACAGTTCCCGCACAGAAAGTGCAATGCAAGAAAGCCTGAAAATTAAAATCAGAAACCTAGCAGCACAAGGCAAAGCTATAGACCTGAAATTCGGAAAACTTTCAACAATCCCAGTAATTGAATTCTATAAGAAAAAAGTAGTTCCTTCAATTACATATGGAGCTGAAGCAATGCCTCAAATCCCCAAAAAGCTCTGGACAAAGCTGGAAGGACATTTTTGGAGAAAAGTGCTGTCCTTGCCGAATTCAACCTCAACTCCGGCGATCCGACGAGAACTGAGCCTCCTCTCTTTAGCAGGCACAGTAAATATCAACTTGGTCCTACTCTTTCGTAAGTGCATCGCCCAAGACAAACAGAACATCTATACAATGATAGGTGAAGAAATGAAAATGGACACAGTGAAAATGCTGACAAATTGGAAAAATGAAAACTTAGCCCTATTGGATTCAGTAGCATGCACAGAAGCTGACCTTTCTTCAAATCCGGCCAGAGTGACCGAAAAACTCAAAAATCTGGACAGGTCAGACACCATAGCAGAAGCAACAGCAAACAAACTTTTAGCCCACCTCCCTCACACTCAGTGTAAAGTAAATGAACTCCAGAGATATATCAAAAAATTCCCAAATAGAGCATCTAGAAACTACCTGCTCAGGATAAGACTGAACTTAATCGAAACAAATGAAATTCGAGGTATCACAGAAACAAGCGAATGCCGATTTTGCGGTGCCGAAAAGGAAACCATTCGCCATTTATTAATGGTCTGCCCAAGAAAACAAGCGATAAGATCAGCTTACCTCGACCACCTATTTGTAAAGGAACACTTTGACGAGGACCAATGGTGGTTAAGATTGATTGGAGGAGATTGAACAACGTGGCAAATCGCTTTGGTAAAGTCATCCAAGAAACACTGAAAAGGCTGGGCAAAGGCCCCTGAGGACTTGCAGAAATACAGGAATGAAACATTTTGTAAAGTTCCATTTAGGAACAAACACAAGTAAATAAAAAAAAAATATATATATATAATTTGAATATAACTTGCAAGTCCATTAGATTGGTCATGCAGGAGCTGCTGTGATCAGTGGGCAATTTATGGGTCAGAAGTGTACTTCCTGGATGTGCTGGAAAACCATTTAATCAGCTCAATTCCATCAGTTTTTTCGCACAGTCAAAATCCATAACACCCCACTGTTTAGCGAATGGGGTCCCAGGGCAACCACCCCCAGGCTGATGCAAGCACTAAGAGTACAATCGGGCTGGCATACTCCATACACAGTCAAGGCCCAATCAAGCCCCATTGCCAAGTCAACATTGTAGGGCATCATATATTTCCCCTTTCTGTTAAGAGGGTAAGATAGCTCAGTGGGTTGAGCGCTCACTGCTGAAATCTTAGTGTGATCTGCAGGTTGCAGGTTTGAATCTCAGCAAGATTAACTCAGCCTTTCATCCTACCAATGTAGTGATATTAGTACTACCTCTGATTGGGTGATCATTGCGTGTAAAATGTTCTATGTGCAGCTCTTTGGTGAAAGTGCAAAATAAATAACATATGATTAGGGCTCACTAGTGATGGTGACGTGAGCAAATATCAAGCTATCCAACATGTTGTATGCACCATATAATACTAATACTACATATTATTATTATACATCGAGCAAAAACTGGTCCTCATTCCGACCAAGCCGGTATCCTGGCAGCAAATCTGCCAGGATAACAGCAAATGTTATTGCCGTTTCCGGCACTCGGTCCTGTGGCATTGCTGCTGAATCACGAGTGTAAAAGAGACAGTGTTAATCTCCATTCACGGAATCCCATGGGCTCCATGAGATTATCGGCACCGGCAATAACAGCTTTTTTTTGTTGTTGCCGGTAGAGCGCCTGCCTTCCTTCCAGTTTTTAGCTGGAGGTAACTCATTTGCCCCACCGGCAAACCCACAGTCGGCCTGGCTGGTAAAGTGCTGGTATCCATGAATCCATGAATACCAGCACTTTTTAACCGGACCGCCCGACTTAGAATGAGGCCCACTGTATTTAATAAATCATGTACGAGTGAGTCTTTTTGTGTAGTTAACACTTCACAGAATCACTTCTAGGTGATCACAATTTTAGCAGTAAAGAAAATAAGACACATTTAGGCAGAGTGATTCGCCCAGGACCACAGAATTCTAAAACAGGGAAGCCCGGTTGTGAGTCTGAGTTTTCCTATTGGGCAATGTGAGCATTGGGGTGCTTCAGACTGCACATGCTCCTGTTGCATCTTCAGTTGTCATGGATGAAGGATGGCTGTTTGATAAGTTCTTGTTTTTTATCTCACTTCAATCTCTATTCTTGTAAATTCTTTGTCGTTGTTTTTAACCTGTACATAACAGAGGACTAAACGTACTTTAATGCAATGGCATGAGCAGGGGAGTTGCTAGGTCTGGAAAAGACCCGGGGCTAGGCTGATGTCGGAACTGTTGGGACTGGGGGCTAGCCAGCCTTTTGGCTGTAGCTCCTGAGATTCTATCCGGGGCTACAACCAAAGCCCTCCCTAGCAACGCCCCTGGGCCTGAGAACCTAAATGTCAGCACTAATGGGCCAACTTGAGATGTCTTTAAGATGAATATGTGAGAACATCACCTGCTCGTAGTCAGTATTTCTGACAGCAATGCAGCTTATTGAAGTGGAGGATATGAATACAGGTTGCTTTCCCTTAAAAAAAAATAAACAAATAGTCATTTAAATCAGATGGTGTTTTTTTGTTGAAGTGGTTTTACTTTGTAATTTAGTTTATTTCTTTAGAGAACTTTAGCAAAACACTAAAATAAAAGATGTCCTTAGAGACTACCCTATCTGTTCTGCTTGACGTAACATTGTGTGACAGAAGGTGGAAATGTCACTGTGTCTATAGGGTGTGTTTATGGCCCTTCTTAGCTCCTGTAATCCCTGGTCCGTAGGTGATGAGGGGGAGTTGGGCACTGCCTCTCCACCCAAAACGTTTCCTGGAAGGGCAGGCACCCTCCTAATCGGTGCCACTAATAGTGGGTTCAGGCTTGAAGGTGTTCTGTGTGCTCGTTTGGTGTGAAATGGCGGGGGAGGTAGAGGGGTGCAGTAGGGACAGAGATGGACAGGTGTGGCGGGGGCGCAGCCGCGCGAGCTTTATTAGAATGCTTTCCTGCAGCCAGGCACAGACTCTGCATTAGGATACGCAGAGCTGAGGGCGACAGAGCTTATTCTGGGGGGGGGGGGGGGAGGGGATCATTTACTGAACGGCTGCTCGGCTCAGTTCATTAGGCTGAGAGACTGCGGCTTAATCCCAGTCAGAAAGCCGCGATAAGTAGAGGTTAAATGACTGTGGAAACTCACAAAAGCGAGGCAGATTCTCGAGGATGCAGCAGGGAGACAGGAGATAAGAGGTGATACGATGGGAGATACAGCCAGCAGAGGCCGCGGGTCAGTACAGGCTCTTCTGGTCATTGTTTCCTATGGTGCTGCAGAGGGACGAACCAAACGGGAGAAAATGCTTTACCACAGACAGATATCCAGAAATACCCCGGGGAAATACCGCAAGCAGTATTTTCAGAAACGTGCATATTTTACCACGGGTAGGGCAGCACGTTCCTGAAACTACAGAAGTCCCCGGATTATTGCATGCGGTAACGTTAATTGCAACACATGATAATCAGAGCAGAAACGTTGCGGTACTTATGATGAAGTCTATAAAGACTACGCAGGCCACCACTTGGCTTTGGTCTAAAAAAAAGACCAGTAATTGGTGTGGTGAGCGTTGCTGTTGGGGGAGCTCCTCAAAATGAAAAGAACACTTGCATTGACCTACCACCAAGATGGCAGCCATCTTGATTCAGATGGTTCTCACTGGGGAAAGGCATTCCTCATGTGGACACCATATCCCCGAGTTCCGGGCTTTAAGTGGGCCGGGTCTAGCTGGGACCAAGCCGCTGCAGTCTCCCAAAGCTCTGTTTGAGCCAGGGTCCTGGTGGGGCTTTCTCCCCACCAGCAATGAAAGACACTTTTTTTTGCTACAGCCAGGGGATCTGAACCCAAGGGCTGCCGCTATCAAGCCAGTGTCCCAGACACGTTGCTATTGCAGAGTTGCTGACATCTCCTTTGTTTTATTGAATAGATTGCTTGATGTGACGGGCGTCATGCTTTAAATAGTCTATTAAATGAAACAAAAAAGATTCCAGCACCTATGAAATAGCACAGTGCCATTTCGAAGGTGATGGATTTCTTTATTTAAGATGGCCTGACACATGAAGCCCGTAACAGGCTTTGTGTCAGTCTATTTCTTTCCCTTCTCATAAGCATCCCACCCATCAACACCCACGTTGTTGGAGTTGGGAGGACTTCCAAGCCCCCTAGACCTCCCCTTTCTCTAGGCTTCCCCTGGGTCTTGTACTCGTAGGTGCCCTTCTTTCTAAGCTAGTGGCCGTGCAGCCCCCTCGTGGTTTCTGTCAGTGCGTTCTATAGGGATTGACCTCAGCCCCTGCCATGACTCTTTGATGGTTACCACCAGCAGTGAGTTCCCCCCAGTCACTTGGTCATGACTCGACCTATGGCATAACCCAACTGTCTTTCATACTGCGCACACACCCGCATTCTCCACAAGCCTTGATGCCAGCAGAAAACCTCCCGGACTTTGTCCGGTGGCGTGATAAACCATGGAGGGGACCTCAGTCCCCGGCCTTCACCCTTGCGTGAAGCCATCTTCCATATGGTCTTAATGCAAAATGGGTCTCCTTAACCGGAGGGCCTTCCATCTGTAGACGGTGGTGTCACGAAGTCCGTTCAAACATACACCAATTTGGCTCCCTGCATGGCCCCCCTCATCCGATTATGGCGACACATTACATTAGGTTGATAAAATTGAAACCCCAATTCCCAGCCCACTGTGAGCCCCTCTGTTGTAATTAACCACCTGCTGCATGACCCGACGCTCGCTCCTCCTCATGCCCCGTTCACTTACATCCCACCCAACCCAAGACGTCCCTCAGCTCCATGATCATTAAGGCCACCACTACATCCGACAGGTGTACCCTACCCACCCAAAGTAGCCAGGTGTTTTCAAAGTCATGAGAGGATGCTTGATCAGCCCATGCCCATGGTTTTTTAAAATGTTCCCCATTTTGGTGTTCAAACTTCTGGACTGCTGGATACCTTTATGACAGAGAACCCCCTGCCATGTTTGTCTGGGAATTATCTGAGACTAAAGTAACTAATTGCCCTGAAAGCCATTGCCCACCTGTGTCAGAGTTCTCCGCATTGTGCTCAACAGTTCCTTTCTCCCCAGCAACACCAAATCATTGCCCCCCAAATGGATAACTAGTACATCTGGTGGCACGTGTTGCAGTGTGCACATGTTTAGGACCCCCCACAATTGACCCCAACACAACCCTTCCTTTTGCGATCCACGGAATTCGAGTCTGCGAGAAGCCAAGATTGCCATCCTGTCTCTCCTTCCTTGATCCCTCTGCTGCTCTGGCAACGAACGAGTAGCCAAAGACCCATACTGAAGAACAATCTGTGGAAATATGAACACAAGTTAACCTCGATACTGGCCATCGACTGCTACCTAGTCATCAGTACCCCTTCCCCTACCCAACCTTTTCACCTCCTTCAACACCCTACCACCCCTAAGGCCACTCTCCCATTCTGTGCTGCCCAACCCCATCACAAGCCGGTCCCTCGCATCTCCCACTCAGGTACGATGCACAATTTGAATCTGCTGGAGTCCCATCTTCCTAAGCTCTTCATTACCTCGTCCCCCAGGTCTACCCCATGGACTGTCGTGGCAGCGCCTATCCCAAACGAGTGAAGCGTGTAGTGAACCGAGTCGCACCCGGCTAAAGTTGCCACCAATCCTTTCATGAACTGGAATTGCAGGGGGGGGGATTGTCTGCACGTTAGAGAAGGTACGCTGCCCCTTATGTCGTGCACTGAGCAATTCTACAATGGCCACCACTAGACAAAATTTGTCCTTGCCCAACCTCCATAGTCCCATTGCCCCCCCACCCCTTTGGCATGCTGACCGGTCTTAGACAACCTTATCTTTGCGTGCAATGTACCCCCCGGGATGGCCGAATCTTCCTACAGTAGTGCCCTGTAATCAGACTCTTCCCTAGCCCGTGCCACCCGTTTGCTGATGTGCAAGGCCCCGAAGAACGCCAGCGTAAAACGGGCATTGAAGAGGGTAACACACACTTGTAAGCATGGAAAGAATCTTTTTTCAAAACGTCAAAGCGGGTGGGCCGACTGTCATCCCTGTTTGCCGGTATTCCTCTATCCCAACTCCTCAAGGCAGCTGTCATGTGGAAGCTCTTGGTTGGATACCCAGTGCCTGCTAGTTGGCTATGAAAAGCGATTGCGCTGGGGTAGCCCACCACCCAAGACTTTGCCTTTTACCACCCCTAAAGGAGAAAATATTAAGTTGTCCAAAAGCGTGGACAAGTATGGACCTGCCACCCCGCCTAGCACCCTTTGCTTGGTGATCTTATCCCTCACCACATCGCAAAAAGCCCTGGCCAATTTCAGATTCACCCAGAGGTCCCTTGTAAAGCATAACAAAACCCATTGTAAAGCCCTCTCCTGTGGCAGGGGGTACCGTGCCAGCCTCAGAAGTAGCTTATAACCCCTAATAGGGGAGGGGCCTTTGGTGGTGAGTACCCTTCCACTATACACCCCGCCACCCCACTTCTGGTTCCCCCCCTGTTCCACCTACACCCAAACTGTCCACTGCCCCACCGACCCCAAGCCACCCCTGCCGGCCACTCTTTTCACGAACCTTAAACTATCATGAGCCCTGTGGGAATGTTCTTTAGTTGCCCTATGAACGTTGCCACCTTGAAGAAAGAAAATGTTATTTAGTTGATGTCATGACAAATTAATTCACTTCAAACATTAATTGGCAGGCCCTTCAAGGGACCAACATCATCCTTCCATCCTGCTCTATGGTTTTAAATCTACACTGGCTGTGACCCCCCCCCCACACACTCCTGTAGAGCTTTGCAGGGTGGACAAAAATTCTGCAAATTGAACAGACATACTGATAGCAGCAATTGGGTCCCCATTGGCATTCACTGTCGTTAAAGTACCTGCATTGGAAAGTGGGCCAGCCTGCAACCTGGTTGCCAGGTCCCCCCCTGAAACCTCCCTGTGGCCCTGCATGAGGAGGCCTTGATCCATTCACTGTTGTGTTGGACCCCCACTTCCCAGCACAAGGTGGGTGGCCTTTGGCTGTCCCTCCGCCCCAATTAGCCACTGGTAAACTGACAACGTCCACAAAAACAACTTTCTGGTTCTGTTTTGTCATGAGTGAAGCTGCTGCGTCCCCCAACTGGGCGAGCCCACTTCTGTTGTGGCTTTACTGGGAAACGTTTATGTAGCCCCCATTCTGGGATCTAGCCACTCCTCCACCTGCTTGTGGTCACCCTTCATGAGAGGATCATTTTCAAACCTTTTAAGGAACAGTGGGTCCTTCGGAAGCCACACTTAATTCTAGCAGCGAGAAAATATTGATAAAACTCATTTTCCAAATGTCGTCCTTTACCCCCTCTGGAATATGCCAACTCAGGTAGTTGTTCTCCGTGATGGTTGGCAATCTATCATTGCCTCTTTTGCCAGACCAATTGCTAGCCCAGGCTGCTCCCATTTGAAGAGCCCTGTAAGACCTTTGGAGCTCACCGTCCATATCCCCGTGCTCGCGCACTTAAATGTATCTGACCCTTTCCTGCCTGGCCCTGCTTGCCCCAGCCCCTCGGCTGGTGCCATCCTCCGCCCGTTCAACCGCAGAGTTCTTGGCCTGCACCCATGCCCGAGGCAAAGCATTTACTCCTTGCAGTAAACCCATAATCATGTCAATTTTATTAACCATACCCAACTCACCATCCAAACTTACGGCCTTGTCCGCCGTTGCCCCCCCTCCCTCTAAACCGGGTGGTGTCATCTGAATTTGCAGTTTGAGGTCGAGTGTGCCCCCATAGACAGTGTAGGCCTGCCAATACGTGCGGTTACCGCAGCCAATTCGTTCTCCAATTCCTTCTTCGCCCTCCTTTGGCGGGTACCGCCACTCATTTTTGTTTGTCTCTTGTGAGAATTCTTCAAATCAGCCCCCACTGGGGGGAGAGCATAACCTTTGCCCCTGGCACATTATATAGGCAGTTCTTTGGCCCTGCTTCCCTTTCCAACATCCAACTGTGACGTAGCTTCCCAGCCTCCTATGGTCAGAGGGAACCCAATGAGACCCCCTTTTAGTTACCTCGGGGATCGATGGGCATCCCCAGTAAAGGCGGCACCCGCCAATCACCGCTCTGACGGTGTGTTTGCCTAGCATATCCCCGAGCTCAGGGCTTTTAGTGGGCCGGGTCTGGCCGGGACCAAGCCACTGCAGTCGCCCAAAGCTCTGGTTGAGCTGGAGTCCTGCTGAGGCTCCCTCCCCACCAGCAATGAAAGACACTTTTTTTTTTTGCCACAGCCGGGGGATCTGAACCCAAGTGCTGCCACTATCAAGCCAGTTTCAAGCCACTGTGCTATTTCAGAGTTGCTGAAATCTCTCATGTTTTATTCAGTAGATTGCTTTACGTGACAGTCTTCATGTTTTAAACACTCTGTTGAATGAAACAAAAAAAGATTCCAGCACCTACGAAATAGCACAGTGCCTTTTCGTAGGAGGTGTTTTTTTTGTATTGAAGACGGCCTGACACATGAAGTCAGTAACAGGCTTTGTGTCAAACAGTCTTTTGAATGAAAGGAAAGAAATTAATTACCTAAGAAATATCACAGTGCGATGCAATATTGGCTTGCCAGCAGCAGGGCTCGGGTTCGAATCCGTAGCACGAGGATATCCATTGCCCTGCTGATGACAAGCTAGTGTCACATTGCACTGTGCTATTTGGGAGATGGTGGACTATGTGTCTTTTATTCAATAGACTGTTTGACACATACAGCCGGTGTCAAACAGGCTATTGAATGAAATAGGGCATGGGTTTGAATCCCCAGCACTGCACAATAAAACACAACACAAAAACTGACAGTGAGGAAAGCCATGTTTTTTATTGTCCTGTCACTGTGTTAGGGACACTTCAGGTTACACCCATCATTTAGGCCACACCCCCTCATTGCAGCCAATGAGGGGATTTCTCACCCCACTTAAAGCACTGGCAAAGCTTGACATTGGTGTTTTTTCCATAATACTGCAGCCTGAGCTTGCCCTACTGGTCCATCCATAACATTAAGCCAAACATTCGCTTAGCCGATTTGGCAGATGTTGGAGCCACCAAATGTCTCAAATGCATGCACGGTGTCAGGGCCTTTCAAGCTTTTTGGTTGAAAGGGGCCTCCAGCAACTTCCCCCATGTTACCAGTCAGCAGTCTTATACCATGTCAATATATTCCTTTCTATATTACTTTCGTGCTGCGGCTTAGAATGTGAACAATGCAGCTCTAGTCTAACAAGCTGTGTTTGCTGGAGCCCTTATGAGCCTCACCGCCCTCGGTATACACCATGTTGACCTTTAAGACAGCTCCTCCACATCAGCCACTTGCTGACAAAGAAGGATGTATAGCTTTTCAGTGGGCATTTAGTTTTCCAGCTCCGTGCTGGCTGGGTTTCTTGTGAGAATTGGGGGCTATTAACCTTTGGCTGTATTTCTATTACAATGTAGGCACCCACGGGTGCTTCGGACTGTTTTCCGCACTAAGCAAGGAGGGTGCCCTAAGCATGAAGTTGAAATGGGCCTTCACACATTTTCAGCTAAGCCTGCTCGAATGCTACCATCATGGCCACATCCGCGCATTTGGATAACATACTCCTTGGTTTCGTTGCAAAAGCCATAGAAAGCATACTGGTACACAGGGGCTTGTTACTTCCGACTTGCACCTATCAATATCACAGGTTTCATGTCTGCCTTTCCCACATCCCACTAAATACTCCCCTTTTAGTTCTGCCTATAAGGTGGTGCTTTAGTGCAATCTATACACTGAAACTAATGCATTGGGGTACAGCTCAGCAGAGATGGCATATGAGGAGGGACACAATACATGTAGGTGTTTTTTTTGTTGTTGTTATGTATACCCACCCAAAGAATGCCCATGACTTTTCCCACCCACTTCCTGCCCCACCCTGCCCAAAAAAGTCCATGTGAAATCTCTTTGGGAAAACTTTATCAAGCCTCAAAATCAAACTTTCCATTTGAAGTGCCTGCCAGTTTGTTTTTTTTCAAAGCAGTCTTCTGAGAGCTAATGGTTTCATTGGTGCTGTAATCTCACCATAGGTGTAATCAAATGTCTTAACTAGGTCTGCCTTTAGACTCTTGATTTATAAGCAGTATGTGTGCCCTTCACTGAAGTCCTGTTAAAAACAAGCATTCACTAAGCCAACATGTTTGCCTTGTGCATAGATATTAGGCATTTGGACGGCAATGCTATCACATGCCCAGGTAAATGCACCACTTTCAAGCTGTGACCATTAATGGCCAGTTAGTACCACTATGGCAATGCCTTGAAAATACCTTTCCTATGTCTGCACAATAAGCCTAAACTATTGGCATTGCCAATGCTTGTTTTCGTATAAAGCCACCTGCAGCAAAGCTGCCAGTAGGGGCAGAAGGGCGCTATAAAAGACCACTTACTTTACATTGCTTTTGGCATGCCCAACAACTACCCAGCTCACTGATGCCAGAAATGCTGTACCCACTATTTGCAAAAAGCCCTGGCTAGTCACTCACAGAGCTTCAGCAGCTACTGCCACTTCCGGTTGGCATGCTTATTAGTGCATTGGATGAAACAACAAATAAACAAACTCATTGCATGGCTGGAAAGGAACCGCATCCACCCCTGCGTGTGCCCTATAAGGACAAGAAAATAATTCGGTGAAAGACATTAATAGAGTACACCTGATTTCCTCTACCACCGCAAGCTACACTAGGTCGCTTAGCTCCTGGTAGCCTCACCATGCCCCCTGACTTGCTTGGGAAAAGAAAGAGCCACTTGCCACCCTTTTTGCCTCTCTTACCAGGATGCTAGCCTGTGTAACCAGCACAGTCACCAATCTTCTTGCCTTTCGGGGCCTGGCCATGGTGGGCATTCAGTCCCAATATGAATGTCCCAATGCATATTGGGAACTGTGGCTTCCGGTTCTAGCGTGAAGACCTTCTGTATAAGTTCACTTCCGTGCAGCGGTTCCACCCTCCAGAGACTTTCTCAAGGTTTCATAGCAACTTTAGCATCCATGTTCCAGCTCGTAATGATTCTCTTTGCTCACTCTTTTAACTTTCTCTTGCAACTCAGACTCCCACTCCCAACCTGCAGTGCGTCTTGTTTTATTTATTTATGTATGTCTTTATTTATTTATTTAGTTATTTATGTCTTTATTTATTTATATAGCGCACCGAACTTTCAGGTATCTGGGCGCATTACGTAGGTTACAACATTTAGTTACATGACATACAGGTAATATACAGTACAGAAGAAAACTACAGGTGCATCACGCATAAATGCAGGTTAAACGAAAGCTCAAGACATTTAAAGTGCATCCTAGGGCCACCATCCCACCGACGTTCTAATGTGCTCACATTTTGTCAGTGTATCCTTGCAGCTTTAACTCACCGATCAAGCATACTGTGATTCTGGTTTTATTCCCTTTCTCAAGGAATTCTGACTCCAAATTCCAGCATGCACCGTTATTCGCAATGCAAGGTTTCTCAGTGGTTTATTTGTTTTATTTATTTGTACATTTATAAAGCACACTAAGCCCTCGGGCATCTAGGCTCTATGTACAGGCAGAAGATACAACCTACAATCATGACAGATGAGTTTTAGATGAACAAGTGTGTCATTAGGGTTTTTCTGAATAGCTGGTAGGGGGTACAGATGAGAGCTGCAGTGGCAGATTGTTCCATAGATTGGCCACCACCACCACCGGGAAGCTGGAGCCACCAGCTCATTTCCGTCTAGATCTGGAGGTTGCAAGTCAGTTGTTGGAGGACGATCAAAGTGGTCTGGTTGGTGAATATTTCTGGATCCTCTGTACAAGGTAGGATTGATTTGTCATGGTATAGTTCTGGGCACTTTTCCTCTGTGTTATGGGTTCTCTCCCGATTCTCCCTTCTGCTCAGAGACGTTATTTGGGGGTCGCCAGGCATCGCATCTCTGACCCTTGAGGGCCACAGTTGCATTTTCTGGGCACTCCCTTGCGACCCCAACTTTAAAATAAGACAAACAACTTTTTTATTTTTGAAAAATTAAAACAGAATCACATGATGTATCTCAGGCCCCTGTGGTGCGGTGCCCCGCCACACCGGGCTGGTGGGTCCCCAACACAGTCCTCACCCATCAGTGTGAATGCTGGGCCGGGGAGGCGCTGAGTAGGAGTTGGAGCTGACCCTGACATATGGCATATGTCAAATGCCACGTTCAGTTCCAACCCCTTCTCCCTCGGCTTCCTTGCAGCTCACATACAAGAACCAGGAAGTTCTTGCAGCTTCCTGGTTCCTGTTTGTGAGCAGCACGGAGGTGCCGAGGGGGCCTGGAATGACGGACCGAAGCTGCAAGAAAAAGTTAAGAAGGCTTTTAAAAAATATATGATGTGTGTTTTGCAAATATGCAGTGCGTGTCAGATGTATGTATGTGAATGGTGGGTGAATGAGAAGTGATGTGATATAATGTGTGTTTTTGAATGATCTGGGTGGGTGGGTGTGTGCCTGTGTAGAGAATGCAATGAGTGGATGTAAGAGAAGGTGTGAGTGACTGGTGGGTGGGTGAATGAGAAGAGATGTGATGTGTGTTTATGAATGTTCTGGGTGGGTGGATGTTCCTTAGGTGGGTGTGTGCACGTGTAGAGAATGCAATGAGTGGATGTAAGAGAAGGTGTGAGTGACTGGTGGGTGGGTGAACGAGAAGAGATGTGATGTGTGTTTATGAATGTTCTGGGTGGGTGGGTGGGTAGGTGGGTGTGTGCACGTGTAGAGAATGCAATGAGTGGATGTAAGAGAAGGTGTGAGTGACTGGTGGGTGGGTGAATGAGAAGAGATGTGATGTGTGTTTATGAATGTTCTGGGTGGGTGTGTGCACGTGTAGAGAATGCAATGAGTGTTTGTAAGAGAAGGTGTGAGTGACTTGTGAGTGAATGAGAAGTGATGTGATTTTTGTTTTTGAATGTTCTGGGTGGGTGCGTGTGTGCTGTGTAGAGAATGCAATGAGTGGATGTAAGGGAAGGTGTGAGTGACTTGTGAGTGAATGAGAAGTGATGTGATGTAATGTGTGTTTTTGAATGTTCTGGGTAGGTGGGTGGGTGCCTGTGCAGAGAATGCAATGAGTAGATGTAAGAGTAGGTGGGAGTGACTGATGGGTGTATGCCGAGTGATGTGACGTGTGTTTTTGAATGCTCTGGGTGGGTGTGTGCCTATGTAGAGAATGCAATGAGCAGGTGTACGAAAAGGTGTGAGTGACTGGTGGGTGAATGAGATGTGATGTGATGCGTGTTTGTGATGTGTGTTTGTGAATGTTCTGGGCGACACCAACCTGCGTAGAGAATGCAATGAGTGGATGTAAGAAAGGTTGAGTGAGTGACAGGTGGGTCTCATGAGTATGAATGTGATAATGTGTTTTTGAATGTTGTGGGTGGATGTGTTTCTATGAAGAGAATGCAATGAGTGAATGTAAGAGAAGGAGTGAGTGAGTGAGTGAGTGAGTGAGTGAGTGAGTGAGTGAGTGAGTGACTGGTGGGTGAATGAGCAGACATGTGGTAGTGTGTGCTTGAATGTTCTGGGTGGGGTTTGGTGTGTGCCTGTGTGGTGAATCCAGTGTGAGCACGTGCAATGGAGATGTATCAGTGAGAGACTGGTGGGTGAAAGGGGGTGCATATGTGTGTAAAACCCTAGGAGACCGCAGATCAATGATCATTTTTGACACATCCTTTATCGACTTTGCATGTTTTACTGGTAATTGTGTCATTACCTGGCTAGACTGGCATTTTGGAGCAGTCAGTCTAGCCATTGCATACTTTTGTATGACATTTATTACTCTGCAACTTTAAAAAAGCAAGCATGATAAGTAGTGTTACCTCGCTAGGCTGATGTTTTGGTGTAGCGGCCTGCATATTTATTTTTACTGTAGCATGACATTTCTGATTAACTGAGCATCTATGATGAATCAAGCATGATAAGTGTTCTTATGGGTCTAGACTAGCTTACATTGCAACCAGTTTGGACAGGTTTTCATATTGTGCCATGTGATTTTTAATGGCCAAACCAACCGGAGTATGTTCTTACAGTGGAGTACTGGCATATATTGGGAGAGACAGTTTTATGCCCAGATCCAGTAATGATACTATAAAAAACATCTTAAAGTACACATGAGTATGGTCTTATATGGGAATGCTAGCATTTGTTGGTATGTTGGTGGCGCCAGCATGGAAATGTATGGGCACAGCCAGCATGAACATGTTTTTTATACTGGCATATATCACACGGACTGGCATGATAATCCATTGGGAAATGCCCTGTGCACTTTTGGTGACTTGCATCTATTGTTTACCCCAAACCCTACAAAACCGATTGCTTTTACCAAAATTGTTGGCCTTTTAACCAGATTTTCACAGAAAGTGTGCTGTGTAATGCACCATTTTAACCCATTATCCAAAACATTTTCTGAGGGGAGGGAGAAGAAGCCCCTGATCCCCCCAAATCCATTTCCTTTACGAGTTCCCTTGCTACGTCCAAAAAAACAACTCACCAGCCACCACTGGGGGCTGGTATATTTGTGGCCCAGGCACCACCCCCTTCTATTTATGTTACATTTAAGCTTTGATTAAAAACATTTGTACTTCTTTCATTTTCAGTAGTGCATGCTCCTGCAGCAGCATAATCAAAATGGACATTGTGCACACGTGGTGTCTGGACCGACCCGGGGTGTGGCATGCCCGGTGCTTTGTTAAGGAGCATGTGGGACCCCCACAGCGTGGCTCGCAGGGCAGCCTTCAAATTGTGTACTAAGCCATTGGGAACCAGTGGGTCTGATAAAGGGGTAATGTGCAGTGTGCACCTTGAAGTCTGCCAGTGAGTCCCCGGGTGAGAAGCAACTTGTGGGAGTTCTCAATATAAAATAACTGTGTGGTGCCATGGATTTATGTGTGCAGCAATGATATTACATAATTAAATGGTGTTTTTTTAAGTCCTCTCGCATGCAGTATTATGATTAGATAATACAAATTATGGAGTGGGGGTCTTGGGTATATTGAAAGAACCTTTCACAGGTATTATAGAGCAGAAAAGATTACGCTATCAGGTGCACTCCGCTGTGTGCACGCTGACCATTCTAAAAGGTTTCTTCTATCGTAGTGGTAGCTGAAACATATATACATGTATAACCAGGGAATTTTGGAGGTACTAAATCCTGATCAATGATTTAATTTTCAGGCCTTGCTCGTGCAGCATTTTTCTCCTGGCTAAACAGCAGTGTACGCCTTCCTATGTCAGTGCTTTTTTGACTTGTTTAACACAGTCACGTCACAGATAATGCATACTTCTGTGTCCATTGATCTGTAGATGTTTCATACACTAGCTAGCCTGCGTTAGAGATTTCAGTTACCCTGTCACATGTACTGCATTATGAATGTTTTACATATACACCCCACATCAAATCGGGAAAATTACATTCCCCAAATGTGTGATCAGGGACCAATCATGCCTCCCTCTATGCCTCAGTTCTTATATCTGGCTGAAATGAGATTCCCTGTAAACGTGGGTGCTAGACGCATCTGAAAAAGTTTGAAGGTTGTGTGCCATCACTTCCTGTGATGTCACTTGGGGGCAGGGTCAAATGACATCACTTCCTGTGATGTCACCAGGAGGTCAAGGGTCATGCAAGGTTACTTCCACTACTTCAGGCATTTTGGTGAAATTACGTCCCTGCCTCTGCTTCCTGCAAATGCCTCATCTCTGCTCTCATTAATCAACCTTCTGATCAGGACGTCATCCAGAAGCTATGCTTAACCCCAAAAACTGTCATCACTCTCCAACCACTGTCGGTTCATCCATAATTGGTGACAGGGTGGCAGCCTACCGCTCTTTATGGAGTAACCAAGCCAATAAGGAAAAACCCTGAGCACTATCTCAGCTGCGCAAAGCACCTCAGGACACACTCCTGGGCGGGCTAGATCGTTACAGGAATGTGGTTTCCCTGACTTAGAGTACCCCAGCAAGCGCATGCCTAATCAAGCATGAAAGGATAGGGGCTGTTTGATTTCCCGATCCTTGTATGGCATATGGGACATGCTTGTTGGGGGATTGTAAGCCCAGAATGTTGTAGGGGGTTCTCCAACACCTGCCCACATGCCTGGAGGACATGGTATGGCAATTTGAAGCTACTCCGGCTCCACCAAACATGTCATGAACCTGGTAAGGAAAGGTGTTTGATTAATTCCTCGCCTGCTTCCTGATAACAACATGAAACGGAGCTGGTGGGTAGCTGCAGCAGTGTGTGTGTGGTGGCTGTGGAATTGCTGAGCTGTGGAGCAGCTCAGGTATAATGCAGTTAAGGAAAGAATAATGGTGTAGTATGAATGTATGTATGTATCAATATATGTATATATGCATGCATGAAAGGGGCTGCATCTGTGTAAGGTTATGTGCGAATGTGTGTGCACATGAATGAGAGTGAAGTGTGTATGTGTGTGTGTGTGTGTGTGTGGGTGAGTGTGTGTGTTTCTGTGTGTGTGTGTGTGTGTGTGCACATGCCTGTGGGAAGAGGGCTAGTGATTGAGAGGGCGGGACTGTTTGTATACTGGCCTGCATTGGGTCACCCAGTGTGGACATTTTTTCTTAAAAGGGAAAGGTATATTTATTGTCATTAATGTCAAAGCCAAAATAATAAATGTTTTTACAAGCAAATAATAGCCTAAATAGACACAGTAAGAATATAATTGTTTTACTACAGTGGCATGTCATTTTCACTGCCTCTGTGAGCAAGGCCAGCATATAGAGTAGTATTGCATGGTGGGGCTGGCCTAATTTGGCACAGACAGCATGGAAATGTTTCTTTAAGATGGCGTGGTATTATTTATTATTTGCTGTCAGGAATACAACCACCATCCCTATGGTGGGTGGGTGTGTGCTCGCCTGGGCTTTGCCATTTAAAAAATAAATAAAAATAATTGAATGATGGTAGATCAACCTCCCGAAAAGTGTGAGGCTAATCTGCACACATGTTCCTATGCTAACCGCACGACATACGCATAGACCCATGTACAATGGGTGGAAACAGCCTACAGGCAGAGCCCCAGAAGGGGGAGGACCAAACCATCCCCTTGCCATGGCCAGCCTGATTAACTAACAAAGGCTCCAGGGATCTGCCATGTTGGGCCCTGCAACTGGTGGCAGCATTTTTCATACCACTCAGAGGGTAATTCAAACAGTCCCACATGGGGCCTGGCTGCAGAGGTTAACAAAGAAGACAGGAAACCCCACCAACTTATCATATGCAACCATGTCAACCTCAAGCCAGCTCCTGTCCTCAGTATCGATTGACAGTTAACTGCCATGTCCGGGACTGCATGTTTCCAGTAGTCCACCCCGCAAAGGGTCCCTATTCATAAGGTATGAGAATGTGGTTTGCAAGAGCCAGAGAGTCGTGTCTTGCTGCCGCTTCAAGGGAGACCTTCCGCTTTAATCAGAACAACAAAGAGCTCCATTAACCAAACAGACCCTATGATCCACAACATAAAGGAAGATGAGTGGGACATAGCATTACATGTTTTCTCCCCTGCAAAGTACTCTGGTTATGACCTCACATATACAGGAGTGTGTTGCTGGGGCCCCCTGAATTGCATTATTAAGGTAGGAATAGCCTACACCAATCACTGTGGCCCATTTGGCTTTAAAAGATGGCTGAGCCCCTCTGTTGGCAGATTTTCCGAATACTTTGTAAGGAGTAGCAAGAATAACTCATCCTTGGACCCTGGCTGAAGGTTTAGTCTGCCTTACATCTTCTGCCAGTGAAGGAAGGCCAGGACATCCAAAGAGGGAAGTAAGATCCCTCCCCTAAACATCTCCCAGGGAACAGAGGGAGATGCTGAATCCAGGGGACCTAGTATCTGCTCCAGAACTGGTACCCAGCCAACACACAGCGTGCCCTGATAAGCTCTGCAGCAAGCTACCTGATATGAAGTGCCAGAAAAACTCTGAACCTGAAACCAAGAACAAAGCAGCTGACTGCAACACACTCCTTAGCTTTGGGCCGTCCGCCTTAGAGGGTGACACAAGCCCATTGAAGTAGCTGGGATAAATGCCTCGATAAGCATCTACCAACATGCGACTTAAAGGCCATTTTCGAGCCAGTCGAGTTCCTCAAGCTGCAACCGACTGCAACACTGTCTGTTGTCAAGCCGCAGTCGCTTACCGACATCCGAGACACCCCGGCCAGTGCTTCAGACCCGCTGAATGGCACTTAGACAACGATTCCTGACCCTGGGCCTCTGTGTAGGCCAGCCTGCAGCTGTCTATCCAGCTTCGCTCACCAAACTGTTTGTCTCCTGGCAACAGCAGCTCTCTCCCTTCTTGAACTCTTTCACAGAAGCTGCAAAGCACCCTGAAACGGATTCGACCCTTTCAAACACTAAGAAAACCTACAAGCACAAGGTACATTGTGGTTATGTCCCCCTGGTTCTTCTCCGAAGCACCCGCGAGATGTTTTAAGACCTGTTACCCCTTTGTGCTGAAGCCAAGTTTTCTTGAACTGTTGTGATTATTTACTACAGCCACTACCCTGCTGTCAGTATCCAGAGTGCATCCCTTTTCCTTCTCTGAAACTGTCTGTCCTCTGCATTCCTTTACCGGGTTATTCTATTTCGTAGTGTGCTAGAACTGTCTGTTGTGATAAAAATAAAGTAGATGTGTTTATACAAACTTGACTGGACAGTCCCTTTTATCATTGAGTAATAATTGTATTTTTGCTGTGTTGCAACTAACCAATGATCCACAGCTTTTCGTAGATAAGCCTGCAGATCCATCCACTTTACCTAAATTGGATAAGGAGGTTTATAATGTGCTTGTGTTTCCAATCTGTTCAGATCCCTTCTGGTGTACTAGAGGTGTGGTGCTGATTGATGGTTTAGAAGGCAATATTCATTCCTGGAGCACTGGAGCCCCAGAAGCTGATTTGTCAAACTAGCATTATGGGCAAAGCCAGCATCATGAGTGCTCTTACGAGTGGGGGGGGTCGGTGGGGGGGCACTGTCTTGTATTTGTGCAACTAACAAGTAATTGTTTCGTAAAGTGGCATGGAATTATTTTTTATTTGCAATTTGGGCAAAGTCTACATGATGAGTGTTCTTATGGGGATACTGGCTGTATATTGGCACAGCCAGCAGAGGCATGTTTTCTTACAGTATCATTACTGGCTTCGCAGACAAAGAAAACATAAGTATGTACTTATGTGAGGATATGGCATATGTTGGTGCATGCATCATGGACATGGTTCGGCACGGCCAGCATGAACATGTTTTTCGCTATACTGACAGAAAACTGGCATGCATTGTGTGCAAAGGAATCATAAACATACCTTTACTGGGAATTTTTAATGTGTTACCCACCAATACTGACTGTAAACTGTGTGTGTTTTTAATCAGAAATTATGCAAAACCAATGTAACTGATTATTTAAAAAAAGTTCTTGTGCTAGCGGCCCCTCCCCTGTGCCCTGTTTGATTCTCTTGGACTCCCTCAATAGTCTGGCCACTTGTGCATATTAATGGACAATATTTATGCCCCTCCAATTAAATAATTCACCAGCCGCCCTTATGTTCAACTTCGCGATGGGTGTACATGTCTCGTCCTCATTGCTGGTGAGCGTCTTCGGGTGTGACATCCGCCAGCTCTCACAAACTTGGCCGGTCATTCAGCACACGTCCTCATGACAAAGTACCTCCGACTCCTGCGCCACTCGCTGGTGATGCTGCTGACCACCGCGATGGACCGCAGCCTTTTATCCAAGCCTCGCTGCTGCAGGGTGGACCATCTGATCATGGAGAGGGAAACAAGACTTCAGACTCTGTGTTCTACTCTAAGTTATGCAAGGGGCTCCGTCAAATCTATTTGGGGATTTGTGTGGCGCAAGTAGCAATTATTTTGGTAAAGCAACATAACAAACCTATTCATCATGCAGGCTCCAACATCTCTACCTGAGTCAATCTCATACAAGAGGCATTGGAACAACAAAAGAACAAGAGTCTTTCTGTGGCAGATTCTAGTGGGCCTATGTTTTTACAGGTGCCAACTCGACTCAAGGCGGCACACAAAGACCATAGCTCTCAACCATGTGTGTTGCAAAGGCAGGTGAAAATACCCTATTTTGTTTTTGGCGGGTGAGAGCCCATTGAAACGAATGGGCGAGCAGGAGGATTGGAGGGTGAGTCCGCTGTGTACAAGGTGGGTGACTCCCGCCAAAAGCGTGTGAGTTGAGAGATATGCAAAGACACAACATTCTTTTGGGATAATATCATAGATGTGCATAAACCGGTGGCCTCACTAGTCAAAGATAAAGGTTTCTGTATGCCAATGAACAGGATAGAATGAACATCGATTCATGTGATTTTTCTTTCTTTCCTTAACTCCCGCTTTTGTTTTCCATTGAAGTTACAATGGTATCTTGAGTGGCTCAACTTTGGTGGCAGCAAAACAACGGTAGTACTGAAAGAGGGATCTTATAAGAGTGTGGATGGAGCAGGAGGGTTGGTCAACTAAAAGTGATTGGCTGGAGAGTCAATGGTCAGAATACGTACCTTAAATGTAATTTGTGAATAGAACAAGGAGAGGATTGCTCAGGGACCATGAACTCATCCTGGAAACTAGAGGGTGCCCTACAACATGTGCTTGAATCCTCGTCTGGCGCTTAGAAGTGGGAGGAGTCTGGTATTTAGCACATCATAAATCACTAATATTTTTATTAAAATAAGACTTGGGATGAATTCAGAAAACACATTTTACACATTGGGATCCAAATTTAGTTTACCATTTTTGCATTTTAAGAAGGCACTCTAGAAAACAAAAAATATCCAATAGAAGCCATCTTTTCTCATAATATATATATATATATATATATATATATATATATATAAATATATATATTCAGTGAAAAAACTTTGTTAAAAGGGACGTTATGGTTAAGTTGCGCTACTAAAAACCTATCAAATTCAGTAAAAGAACTTTGTTAAAGGGACGTTATGGTTCAAAGTAAAACCGAAAAACCCCTGAAATTTGGCAGTTATGGTAAGATAAGCAACCATAACTCACGCCACTGTGCACTGCTAACACTAACACCCAGGACATCAAAGATGACATCACTGATGACATCACATGGCTGGCTCTCCCTTTTTTTCCTTTACTGACATATCTAAGCCACATAGTTTTCTTCAGTAACAGTCAGGAAGTAAACATTGAAAAGGTACTATATTTGTAGACTTAGGGCCAAGTCATATCATATGAAACATATATATAGCGGAAGACACAGGCTTGAAAGAGAGCAATCCTTTCTGTGCATGAAGATAATCATTAGAGTTATCAGCACTTTCTCATAGTTTTATTTTTATTACTATACCTTCCCTGTATATGCTCATATGTGTATACATTATACTCGCTCTCCTTTCCTTAGGGTTCACTGACATCATTTGATACACATACATACAATAAGTAGCAGCTTTGAAACAGCAATCATTTCTCTGCATAAAGATAATCAGTTAGGTTATGAACTCTTTCTGCTACTACTTCTGCTTTTTTCCTTAATTCTCTGTCTCTGTATATACTCATATTTGTATGTGTTGTTGTCTCTTTATGTTTTGTCTGTATTAAGTGTAATTATGTATTAAGTGGGTTTTATTAGCTACTTATTACATGTTAGATTATGAATATTGCACCTTCATCTTGTATACTGCACACACTGCCTAAGTTTCTGCATGAGTTGCTTAGTATACTGGATAGAACTTCATAATAGAATGCTATTTATATCAATGCATTGCTTAATGCACTAATTAGCTCATGATATGTATTCAAATGATCCTTCCCACTTTTTGGTCAACATTATAAGAATCCCTCCTACAGACTTTTCATGAAAAGTAAATGCACATGTGATGTCATCAGTGATGTCATCAATGACATTTGTGATGTCATCTTTGATGTCCTGGGTGTTAGTGTTAGCAGTGCACGGTGGCGCGAGTTATGGTTGCTTATCTTACCATAACTGCCGAATTTCAGGGGTTTTTCGGTTTTACTTTGAACCATAACGTCCCTTTAACAAAGTTTTTTTACTGAATTTGATAGGTTTTTAGTAGCGCAACTTAACCATAACGTCCCTTTTAACAACGTTTTTTCACTGAATTTCATAGGTTTTTAGTAGCGCAACTTAACCATAACGTCCCTTTTAACAAAGTTTTTTCACTGAATTTCATAGGTTTTTAGTAGCGCAACTTAACCATAACGTCCCTTTAACAACGTTTTTTTACTGAATTTCATAGGTTTTTAGTAGCGCAACTTAACCATAACGTCCCTTTAATAAAGCTTATTTACTGAATTTCAGTTTTTTAGTAGCACAACTTAACAATAATAACTTTGACTTTATGTTCATGTAATATGGAACATACTGAACCCTTTCTACTGAATTTGACGGTCCGCGGACATGTTCGGACAACAGTACCAGCACCTAAAAACTATGGGGGGGTATGTGTAATTGTTATATCATAACATAGGAACATTTAACAAATTCACAAAGCAGCACACATACAAAGTATATGTAGTAATACGTAAGAAATGTAACCCATATATGTAACACACTAACCATTCATTTAAATACAATATGTTCTAAAATGGAATATACCAAAAGAAGATAAAGTGGCTTCCAACATAATTACCTCACAGACACTCCACAACTAACAGCAAGACCAGACGTATAGACTACCGATTACATATCTTACCAGAAATAGTAAGTGCACTTCATTTTACTCATATATTTATAAACTTTCTATATTAGAAAAAAAATACATATTACTTTTTTGTTTTCTCACAGAAATGTGTAGTACTCTGGACTGGCTAGAGGAGCATTTCCCACGAGACGAAATGTTAGAAGATAGTCCACCTAATGGTACACACTTTACTATATAAACCAATTAATAAATATTATTTTCTATAAATTCAACATATACATTTTTTTTTTTACAGACCCTACAAAAATTGCAACTTCCAAAGAAAAAGAAGTGGTGGATAACACTCTTGAACACATTACCCACAAAATGGACCAATTTATGGCAAATTTTATGGATTTAAAGAACTTTGTGGAAGATCACCTAAAACCACCAACAACATACCGTTGTCCCACCTGTACCTGTCCCCCCTCACCATATCCCATTCATTTAACCCCAAACTCTCTCCATGGACCACAACGTTTTGATCAGATTTCCATCCCTTCTTCACCTGATCCCACTTACATTGAAAACCCTAATTCTCCTGTTTTTGTTTCCGTTTCTGCCCCACCTTCTCAGTCATAAATTGTTTATATATGTTAAATAAAGTTACTTTTTTATATTGTGTTGTAATTACTTTCAGTTCTTTGTGGTAAAACCAATTTAGGTGTCCACGGACAGCGCGGTTGTTCGGAAATGTTCGTAAATAAATGAAAATGTAAGTGTCCTGAGGACACTATCAGGGTAATTCATAGAATTTCGCAGAAAAGTGTCGCAAGCGGCTGGCGCAGAGTGTCCGCGTGTGATTGACTGCGCCAGGCACGTGCGCTAAAACCGATTTCCGCGCACAGCGTATTCATGGATTTCAGGCTCCCAAACCAGCCGTGGCGCAGAGTATCGCAGCGACCCTGCAGCAGCGCCAGTAACGCCCCCAAGAACGCCCTCGCGCAAGGAAAAGCCATCAAAATCGCTAAATCATCGCAAAGGGCAGCGCTAACCCTGGACCAGTCCACAGGGCTGCCAAACAAGGAACGCAAAGCGGGTAACGTGCATATCAGGGGTACGCGTGAAGTTTTACACGCGATTAGCCAGGGCACGTGTATCACAGGGGTACGCAGGAATTATCACACGCGATTTGGCTGGGTACGTATATTACAGGGGTGCGCGGGAATTATCACACGCGATTTGGCTGGGTACGTGTATTCCAGGGGTGCGCGGGAATTATCACACGCGATTTGGCTGGGTACGTGTATTCCAGGGGTGCGCGGGAAATATCACACGCGATTTGGCTGGGTAGGTGTATTACAGGGGTACACGGGAAGTTCTACACGCGATTCGGCTGGGTACGTGTATTACAGGGGTGCGCGGGAATTCTCACATGCGATTTGGCCAGGTACGTGTATTACAGGGGTGCGTGGGAATTATCACACGCGATTTGGCTGGGTAGGTGTATTACAGGGGTACACGGGAAGTTCTACACGCGATTCGGCTGGGTACGTGTATTACAGGGGTGCGCGGGAATTCTCACATGCGATTTGGCCAGGTACGTGTATTACAGGGGTGCGTGGGAATTATCACACGCGATTTGGCTTGGTACGTGTATTACAGGGGTGCGTGGGAAGTTCTACACGCGATTGGCCAGGGTACGTGTATTACAGGGGTATGTGGGAATTATCACACGCGATTTGGCTAGGTACGTGTATTACAGGGGTACACGGGAAGTTCTACACGCGATTCGGCTGGGTACTTGTATTACAGGGGTGCGCGGGAATTCTCACATGCGATTTGGCCAGGTACGTGTATTACAGGGGTGTGCGGGAATTATCACACGCAATTAGGCTGGGTGGGTCCTCACAGGTGTTCCCTGTACACCCTCCACAGCCCCTGCAGGCAGCCCACAAAACAGGGGACTACCCTGCACACCTGCTCATGTCCCCCTGCACCCCCACCCCCCAGCAGTGCAGGGGCAGCCTCCACCAGGCCCCCACTCATGTCACCCACCACCCCCACCCCCCAGCCACCAGGGACACCCTCCACCAGGCCCCCACTCATGTCTCCCACCACCCCCACCCCCCAGCAGTGCAGGGGCAGCCTCCACCAGGCCCCCACTCATGTCACCCACCACCCCCACCCCCCAGCCACCAGGGTCACCCTCCACCAGGCCCCCACTCATGTCACCCACCACCCCCAGCCACCAGGGTCACCCTCCACCAGGCCCCCACTCATGTCTCCCACCACCCCCACCCCCCAGCAGTGCAGGGGCAGCCTCCACCAGGCCCCCACTCATGTCCCCTATCACCCCCACCCCCCCGCCACCAGGGGCACCCTCCACCAGGCCCCCACTCATGTCTCCCACCACCCCCACCCCCCAGCAGTGCAGGGGCAGCCTCCACCAGGCCCCCACTCATGTCACCCACCACCCCCACCCCCCAGCCACCAGGGTCACCCTCCACCAGGCCCCCACTCATGTCACCCACCACCCCCACACCCCAGCCACCAGGGTCACCCTCCACCAGGCCCCCACTCATGTCTCCCACCACCCCCACCCCCCAGCCACCAGGGTCACCCTCCACCAGGCCCCCACTCATGTCTCCCACCACCCCCACCCCCCAGCAGTGCAGGGGCAGCCTCCACCAGGCCCCCACTCATGTCCCCTATCACCCCCACCCCCCCGCCACCAGGGGCACCCTCCACCAGGCCCCCACTCATGTCTCCCACCACCCCCACCCCCCAGCCACCAGGGTCACCCTCCACCAGGCCCCCACTCATGTCACCCACCACCCCCACCCCCCAGCCACCAGGGTCACCCTCCACCAGGCCCCCACTCATGTCTCCCACCACCCCCACCCCCCAGCAGTGCAGGGGCAGCCTCCACCAGGCCCCCACTCATGTCCCCTATCACCCCCACCCCCCCGCCACCAGGGGCACCCTCCACCAGGCCCCCACTCATGTCTCCCACCACCCCCACCCCCCAGTAGTGCAGGGGCAGCCTCCACCAGGCCCCCACTCATGTCACCCACCACCCCCACCCCCCAGCCACCAGGGGCACCCTCCACCAGGCCCCCACTCATGTCTCCCACCACCCCCACCCCCCAGCAGTGCAGGGGCACCCTCCACCAGGCCCCCACTCATGTCTCCCACCACCCCCACCCCCCAGCCACCAGGGTCACCCTCCACCAGGCCCCCACTCATGTCTCCCACCACCCCCACCCCCCAGCAGTGCAGGGGCAGCCTCCACCAGGCCCCCACTCATGTCCCCTATCACCCCCACCCCCCCGCCACCAGGGGCACCCTCCACCAGGCCCCCACTCATGTCTCCCACCACCCCCACCCCCCAGCCACCAGGGTCACCCTCCACCAGGCCCCCACTCATGTCTCCCACCACCCCCACCCCCCAGCAGTGCAGGGGCAGCCTCCACCAGGCCCCCACTCATGTCACCCACCACCCCCACCCCCCAGCCACCAGGGTCACCCTCCACCAGGCCCCCACTCATGTCTCCCACCACCCCCACCCCCCAGCAGTGCAGGGGCAGCCTCCACCAGGCCCCCACTCATGTCCCCTATCACCCCCACCCCCCCGCCACCAGGGGCACCCTCCACCAGGCCCCCACTCATGTCTCCCACCACCCCCACCCCCCAGCAGTGCAGGGGCAGCCTCCACCAGGCCCCCACTCATGTCACCCACCACCCCCACCCCCCAGCCACCAGGGTCACCCTCCACCAGGCCCCCACTCATGTCACCCACCACCCCCACCCCCCAGCCACCAGGGTCACCCTCCACCAGGCCCCCACTCATGTCTCCCACCACCCCCACCCCCCAGCCACCAGGGTCACCCTCCACCAGGCCCCCACTCATGTCTCCCACCACCCCCACCCCCCAGCAGTGCAGGGGCAGCCTCCACCAGGCCCCCACTCATGTCCCCTATCACCCCCACCCCCCCGCCACCAGGGGCACCCTCCACCAGGCCCCCACTCATGTCTCCCACCACCCCCACCCCCCAGCCACCAGGGTCACCCTCCACCAGGCCCCCACTCATGTCACCCACCACCCCCACCCCCCAGCCACCAGGGTCACCCTCCACCAGGCCCCCACTCATGTCTCCCACCACCCCCACCCCCCAGCAGTGCAGGGGCAGCCTCCACCAGGCCCCCACTCATGTCCCCTATCACCCCCACCCCCCCGCCACCAGGGGCACCCTCCACCAGGCCCCCACTCATGTCTCCCACCACCCCCACCCCCCAGCAGTGCAGGGGCAGCCTCCACCAGGCCCCCACTCATGTCACCCACCACCCCCACCCCCCAGCCACCAGGGGCACCCTCCACCAGGCCCCCACTCATGTCTCCCACCACCCCCACCCCCCAGCAGTGCAGGGGCACCCTCCACCAGGCCCCCACTCATGTCTCCCACCACCCCCACCCCCCTGCC
Organism: Ambystoma mexicanum; assembly: GCF_040938575.1. Classification (NCBI taxonomy): domain Eukaryota; kingdom Metazoa; phylum Chordata; class Amphibia; order Caudata; family Ambystomatidae; genus Ambystoma; species Ambystoma mexicanum. Next base: position 154,505,039 of record NC_090938.1, on the reverse strand, counting down.
ACCATGTGCAGCCCCCACCAGGTCCTCACAATGTGCGTAATGGTCAGCCTCCACAGCCAAAAAGCCCTACCAAGTAACCCATTCACCCACATGGAAATGGAAATCACATGTTACACCCCCAATGTTCATGAAGCAAATGAACCCATGTCCGTCACACACATATTTTCCAATTGAATGGGAAAACACACAACATGACATGCATGAAACCAATGAGATGAAACCACACAGTGAACAATGTAAAAAAAAATGTATTAGAAAAAAATACGAATGCTAAAGAAAGAAAACTAACTACAATGTAAATGTGAAAAAAGAAGCTGCATGTCCGCATAAAAACACAAAACTAGAAAATCTAATCCAAAAAATTTTGTCCAAAGTGAAATGTCAAAACTCTCCGTGCAACAAAGAACTATGTACAAAAATAACAAGGGTCCATCATCACAACAGAACTAAGGAAACCTCCTAAAAAACCTACCTAAATATCAACTATATACAAAAAGTGGAGCAGTGTCCGTCGACTCCAAATCATAAGAAAAAACAAAGGAAACCTAAAACTAAAGAACTATATACAAAGGCGGCGGGCAAGTCCAGCGGCTCACTCTGTGGTGTTCCGGGCCAGGGCATCATCGAACTCCTGTTCGATGTCCCGGAGGCGGTCCAGTTCCATGGCCCCGAGGGTCCGCAGGGACGACGCCGTGTCCTCCTCCAACCCCCTGCGGATTGCCTCGAGGCACTCGGCCCGCCTCAGGGCCCTCCGCATGGAGTTCTCCGCCCTGACCATTGTGAGCCGCGCCTCTTCCGCCCGCCGCCGCTCCGCACCTATGGCGTGGCCCAACCGCTGCCACACGGAAGACACTCTCTGTCCTGGGTCCTCCTGCCCTCCGGCCGATGCCTGCCCCTCCGATGTCGAAGGCCCCGAGCCTTCATGGCTCCCACCATCTTGCTGCTGCTGCTGCTGCTGCTCTGCCTCTGCCCGTGCACTGCCTCCTGCTGCCTGCACATCCTCCGCCGGCTGGGGTGCAGTTGTTGATGTGGCCACCCCTGCTGGACGTCCGACTCCCGACTGTGGCAGGGATGCCTCCTCCACCAGCCTGGCCGCACTGTCAGAGGCAGCTCCACAGGGCACCCAGGTGACTGATGGGTGGGAAGATGGCACAGAGGACGACTGGCGCGTAGGGGGTCCAGTTGAGGAGGGGGTCGGAACAAGCCCCATCAGACGGAGGAATCCGGTCTGGGTGACCTGTCCCAGCAGGCTGACGTGGTCAACGAGCCATTCGAGATGACGTGCAGTCTCTCCATGAAAAGACTGCAGGTCACCTCGCATGGCCCGTTGACGCAACGCCACACCAGCCAGGACAGGCTCAACCCGGAACTGGATAGCCACGTCCGCAGGCAGAGGAAGGCCAGTTGACGTCAGCTCATCCCCTGCCTGAAAACGGGTCTGGACATAGGCATCCCTGCTGATGCAAGATGATGCAGGGACAGGATCGGGGACAGGATTGCACACAGGCACCTCCGCGGCCGCCTGTGCTGCCTCCTGTCCCTGGTCCTGGACTGCACCACTAGCACCAGTGGGATCCCCCCTCCAGACCCCGTCTCTGGTGCTTGCACGGCCTCCTCCTCCACCAGACCCCCCACCAACCTGGATGACTCTGTGCCATCTTCCCCTGTTGGGCCCTGTGGGGTCCCAGCTGCCCCTTCTGCTGCCGAGGAGTCCAACTGCAACCTCCGCCTCTTGGACCTCCCCCCGGCAGCTGCGGCCTGGGACGCGGCACCGGACTCCTCACTCCCCGACGAGATGACAACACGGGAGGGGAGCCGGGCCTTGCGTCTCCGGCTGGCGGTCGGATCCCCGCCGCTGTGCTCCACAGCACCTTCTCCGCCCTCTTCATCAGTTGACGCTGCAGACAGGGAGAAACAAAACACAGGCATCAGGGCACTGTACAATGGACACATACACGCATGACAGTTGCACATGAGTGGCATTGGCAAACCTCAGACATGTCATCACAATCCCCAACACACGTCATTGCAACTGGCACACATGAGCCATACCACAGCCATATCGCAACTGCCACCACCATCCCTACACATACAACAGCATCAGCAGCCAAAGGGGAGCCATACATCACATGCAACACAGGAAGTGCACCACACATGTACACACACCACCACACTTGCATGCATGTCTACACCTCTGCCAAGTGTCGCACTGTTCAGACGGGCATCCATGTCACATCTGCCAATCAGGCTTCCACATACCGCTGTCACATGCATCCATGTAGCATCACTGTTGCACCTTTGACAAATACACACACATGCACATGTACACAGTGCTCATACATGCAGCCGAAAACAACATACATGCCTGACATCACGGACATGTCTACTTACATACACATTCATCCAAACATGTGTGCACGCACAACTGCATTTGCCATGCAAGCCCACACACACAAGCACCATCCATGTCTCACACATTACAGCCCTCGCATGTGTCAGCCCCACGGCCCTGTACACCCCCACCCATACTCCACCCCATACAAACAGATGTGCAACCGGCACAATGGGGAATGATCACCACACGCCCTGCTCACAACCAGGATGCATGTACACTCACCGCTCGACTCCAGACGGCTCTGCTTCTCTAGGACCTGGACGTGGAGCGCTGGGGATATGCGTTCCAGGACCCCCATCTGTTCTTCCGACAAGTGGCCCCGGCGCCCCTTGGCATCCGCTGCCTTCAAGAGGCGCCGGGCCTTGTTCAGGGTCCTGGACCTGAAGTCCTCCCAGCGCTTCCTGACATGTTGTAAGTCCCGGACTGCCACCCCCTCCGCGTTGATGGCAGTCACGATGTCAGTCCAGATCCGAGTCCGTCCTTCCTTGTCGGCGCGGGAACTTCCAAAGAGGGCATCATACTGCCCCAGGACTTGCTCCACCAGGACACCAACTTCGGTGGCACTGAAGCTGGTGCCCCTCTGCCTCTCTGGCCGGGGGTTGTCAGTGGTCACAGATGGTGTTAGCCCCGACATGACAACCCCAGAGGCAGGAGTGGGTGGGCAACTGGGTCCTGGGGCTGGGCTGTGGAGCGATGGAATTCCAGTCGGGAGTCTTCTGTTCCAGCAGGGGTGGTCACAGCAACAGCACCCCTGGCTGATGTGCAGGCAGCAAATGGCAGTGCACGTGGGCAGCAGGCAGTCAGGCAGCAGCAGATAGCAGGTGGGAGCGTGCTCGGGGCTCTGGGGGGCAGTAATTCGGCCTTCTGGGCAGGAGCGTGGTCTCCCGTGTGCTCACGCGTGGCCAGCTTGGTACGGAGTGAATTGGCACGTGAAAATCCTGCACGTCAGCGTGAAAACCGAGGAAAGGCCCTTAGCGCGTAAGCGCGTCAGCACGCATACGCGATTCCATTGGACCAAAGGCCCTCAGCGCGTAAGCGAGTCTGTGACGTGACCCGCACGGGTGTTTCCCACACAGCACGTGATGACAGAGCACACGTGGAAAGACTGCACGTCAGAGTCTCATCGCGTGTAATTGGACAAAAGTGCGTGTACACGCGATTGGCCTATGTACGTGTATATGAGGTGTGCGCGGACACTTACACACGCAAGTACGTCAGCGCACCTGTATCCCGGTGTACGGCCATTTCCACCAATCACACGCAATGAAACTCTGACGTGCAGTCTTTCCACGTGTGCTCTGTCATCACGTGCTGTGTGGGAAACACCCGTGCGGGTCACGTCACAGACGCGCCTACGCGCTGAGGGCCTTTGGTCCAATGGAATCGCGTATGCGTGCTGACACGCTTACGCGCTAAGGGCCTTTCCTCGGTTTTCACGTTGACGTGCAGGATTTTCACGTGCCAATTCACTCCGTACCAAGCTGGCCACGCGTGAGCACACGGGAGACCACGCTCCTGCCCAGAAGGCCGAATTACTGCCCCCCAGAGCCCCGAGCACGCTCCCACCTGCTATCTGCTGCTGCCTGACTGCCTGCTGCCCACGTGCACTGCCATTTGCTGCCTGCACATCAGCCAGGGGTGCTGTTGCTGTGACCACCCCTGCTGGAACAGAAGACTCCCGACTGGAATTCCATCGCTCCACAGCCCAGCCCCAGGACCCAGTTGCCCACCCACTCCTGCCTCTGGGGTTGTCATGTCGGGGCTAACACCATCTGTGACCACTCACAACCCCTGGCCAGAGAGGCAGAGGGGGCACCAGCTTCAGTGCCACCGAAGTTGGTGTCCTGGTGGAGCAAGTCCTGGGGCAGTATGATGCCCTCTTTGGAAGTTCCCGCGCCGACAAGGAAGGACGGACTCGGATCTGGACTGACATCGTGACTGCCATCAACGCGGAGGGGGTGGCAGTCCGGGACTTACAACATGTCAGGAAGCGCTGGGAGGACTTCAGGTCCAGGACCCTGAACAAGGCCCGGCGCCTCTTGAAGGCAGCGGATGCCAAGGGGCGCCGGGGCCACTTGTCGGAAGAACAGATGGGGGTCCTGGAACGCATATCCCCAGCGCTCCACGTCCAGGTCCTAGAGAAGCAGAGCCGTCTGGAGTCGAGCGGTGAGTGTACATGCATCCTGGTTGTGAGCAGGGCGTGTGGTGATCATTCCCCATTGTGCCGGTTGCACATCTGTTTGTATGGGGTGGAGTATGGGTGGGGGTGTACAGGGCCGTGGGGCTGACACATGCGAGGGCTGTAATGTGTGAGACATGGATGGTGCTTGTGTGTGTGGGCTTGCATGGCAAATGCAGTTGTGCGTGCACACATGTTTGGATGAATGTGTATGTAAGTAGACATGTCCGTGATGTCAGGCATGTATGTTGTTTTCGGCTGCATGTATGAGCACTGTGTACATGTGCATGTGTGTGTATTTGTCAAAGGTGCAACAGTGATGCTACATGGATGCATGTGACAGCGGTATGTGGAAGCCTGATTGGCAGATGTGACATGGATGCCCGTCTGAACAGTGCGACACTTGGCAGAGGTGTAGACATGCATGCAAGTGTGGTGGTGTGTGTACATGTGTGGTGCACTTCCTGTGTTGCATGTGATGTATGGCTCCCCTTTGGCTGCTGATGCTGTTGTATGTGTAGGGATGGTGGTGGCAGTTGCGATATGGCTGTGGTATGGCTCATGTGTGCCAGTTGCAATGACGTGTGTTGGGGATTGTGATGACATGTGTGAGGTTTGCCAATGCCACTCATGTGCAACTGTCATGCGTGTATGTGTCCATTGTACAGTGCCCTGATGCCTGTGTTTTGTTTCTCCCTGTCTGCAGCGTCAACTGATGAAGAGGGCGGAGAAGGTGCTGTGGAGCACAGCGGCGGGGATCCGACCGCCAGCCGGAGACGCAAGGCCCGGCTCCCCTCCCGTGTTGTCATCTCGTCGGGGAGTGAGGAGTCCGGTGCCGCGTCCCAGGCCGCAGCTGCCGGGGGGAGGTCCAAGAGGCGGAGGTTGCAGTTGGACTCCTCGGCAGCAGAAGGGGCAGCTGGGACCCCACAGGGCCCAACAGGGGAAGATGGCACAGAGTCATCCACGTTGGTGGGGGGTTTGGTGGAGGAGGGGGCCGCGCAAGCACCAGAGACAGGGTCTGGAGGTGGGGATCCCACTGGTGCTAGTGGTGCAGTGCAGGACCAGGGACAGGAGGCAGCACAGGCGGCCGCGGAGGTGCCTGTGTGCAATCCTGTCCCCGATCCTGTCCCTGCATCATCTTGCACCAGCAGGGATGCCTACGTCCAGACCCGTTTTCAGGCAGGGGATGAGCTGACGTCAACTGGCCTTCCTCTGCCTGCGGACGTGGCCATCCAGGTCCGGGTTGAGCCTGTCCTGGCTGGTGTGGCGTTGCGTCAACGGGCCATGCGAGGTGACCTGCAGTCTTTTCATGGAGAGACTGCACGTCATCTCGAATGGCTCGTTGACCACGTCAGCCTGCTGGGACAGGTCACCCAGGCCGGATTCCGCTGTCTGATGGGGCTTGCTCCGACCCCCTCCTCAACTGGACCCCCTACGCGCCAGTCGTCCTCTGTGCCATCTTCCCACCCATCAGTCACCTGGGTGCCCTGTGGAGCTGCCTCTGACAGTGCGGCCAGGCTGGTGGAGGAGGCATCCCTGCCACAGTCGGGAGTCGGACGTCCAGCAGGGGTGGCCACATCAACAGGTGCACCCCAGCCGGCGGAGGATGTGCAGGCAGCAGGAGGCAGTGCACGGGCAGAGGCAGAGCAGCAGCTGCAATAAGATGGTGGGAGCCATGAAGGCTCGGGGCCTTCGACATCGGAGGGGCAGGCATCGGCCGGAGGGCAGGAGGACCCAGGACAGAGAGTGTCTTCCGTGTGGCAGCGGTTGGGCCACGCCATAGGTGCGGAGCGGCGGCGGGCGGAAGAGGCGCGGCTCACAATGGTCAGGGCGGAGAACTCCATGCGGAGGGCCCTGAGGCGGGCCGAGTGCCTCGAGGCAATCCGCAGGGGGTTGGAGGAGGACACGCCGTCGTCCCTGCGGACCCTCGGGGCCATGGAACTGGACCGCCTCAGGGACATCGAACAGGAGTTCGATGATGCCCTGGCCCGGAACACCACAGAGTGAGCCGCTGGACTTGCCCGCCGCCTTTGTATATAGTTCTTTAGTTTTAGGTTTCCTTTCGTTCTTATTATTATTTGGAGTCGACGGACACTGCTCCACTTTTTGTATATAGTTGATATTTAGGTAGGTTTTTTAGGAGGTTTCCTTAGTTCAGTTGTGATGATGGACCCTTGTTATTTTTGTACATAGTTCTTTGTTGCATGGAGAGTTTTTACATTTCACTTTGGACATCATTTTTTTGATTTGATTTTCTAGTTTTGTGTTTTTATGCGGACATGCAGCTTATTTTTTCACATTTACATTGTAGTTAGTTTTCTTTCTTTGGCATTTGTATTTTTTTCAATACATTTTTTTTTCCATTGTTCACTGTGTGGTTTCATCTCATTGGTTTCATGCATGTCATGTTGTGTGTTTTCCCATTCAATTTGAAAATATGTGTGTGACGGACATGGGTTCATTTGCTTCATGTACATTGGGGGTGTAACATGTGATTTCCATTTCCATGTGGGTGAATGGGTTACTTGGTAGGGCTTTTTGGCTGTGGAGGCTGACCATTACGCACATGATTGGGGATTGTGAGGACCTGGTGGGGGCTGCACATGGTGGCAGGGGGGTGGGGGTGGTGGGAGACATGAGTGGGGGCCTGGTGGAGGCTGCCCCTGCACTGCCGGGGGGTGGGGGTGCAGGGGGACATGAGTGGGGGCCTGGTGGAGGTTGAGCCTGCACTGCTGGGGGGTGGGGGTGGTGGGAGACATGAGTGGGGGCCTGGTGGAGGCTGCCCCTGGTGGCTGGGGGGTGGGGGTGGTGGGTGACATGAGTGGGGGCCTGGTGGAGGGTGCCCCTGGTGGCTGGGGGGTGGGGGTGGTGGGAGACATGAGTGGGGGCCTGGTGGAGGGTGACCCTGCACTGCTGGGGTGTGGGGGTGATGGGAGACATGAGTGGGGGCCTGGTGGAGGGTGACCCTGGTGGCTGGGGGGTGGGGGTGGTGGGAGACATGAGTTGGACATGGGTGGGGGCCTGCTGGCAGGTGCCCCACAGTGCTGGGGGGTGGGGGTGGTGGGGGACATGAGTTGGACATGGGTGGGGGCCTGCTGGCAGGTGCCCCACAGTGCTGGGGGGTGGGGGTGCAAGGGGACATGAGTTGGTGTTCATTAGTTCAAGGAGACATGTGCCTTTGCTGGGGGGCATGCCCATGGTGGGTGGGCTGTCTGCGGGACATGACCAGGGATGCATGGTAGTCCCCTGTGGTGTGGGCTGCCTGCAGGGGCCGTGGAGGGTGTACAGGGTACACCTGGGAGGACCCACACTGTCAAATCACATGTGGAACTTCCCGCGCACCCCTGAAATACACGCGCCCAGGCTATTCGCGTGTGGGACTTCCCGCGCACCCCTGAAATACACGCGCCCAGGCTATTCGCGTGTGGAACTTCCCGCGCACCCCTGGAATACACGCGCCCCCAGGCTATTCGCGTGTGGAACTTCCCGCGCACCCCTGAAATACACGCGCCCAGGCTATTCGCGTGTGGAACTTCACGCGCACCCCTGGAATACACGTAGCCCGCTCCCCCAGGCCCGATCGCGTGAGGAACTTCACGCGAACCCCTGTAATACACGTAGCCCGCTACCCCAGGCCCGATCGCGTGTGGAACTTCCCGCGCACCCCTGAAATACACGTGCCCCCAGGGTATTCGCGTGTGGAACTTCCCGCGCACCCCTGAAATACACGCGCCCAGGCTATTCGCGTGTGGAACTTCACGCGCACCCCTGGAATACACGTAGCCCGCTCCCCCAGGCCCGATCGCGTGAGGAACTTCACGCGAACCCCTGTAATACACGTAGCCCGCTACCCCAGGCCCGATCGCGTGTGGAACTTCCCGCGCACCCCTGAAATACACGCGCCCAGGCTATTCGCGTGTGGAACTTCCCGCGCACCCCTGAAATACACGTGCCCCCAGGGTATTCGCGTGTGGAACTTCCCGCGCACCCCTGAAATACACGCGCCCAGGCTATTCGCGTGTGGAACTTCCCGCGCACCCCTGGAATACACGCGCCCCCAGGCTATTCGCGTGTGGAACTTCCCGCGCACCCCTGAAATACACGCGCCCAGGCTATTCGTGTGTGGAACTTCACGCGCACCCCTGGAATACACGTAGCCCGCTCCCCCAGGCCCAATCGCGTGAGGAACTTCACGCGAACCCCTGTAATACACGTAGCCCGCTACCCCAGGCCCGATCGCGTGAGGAACTTCACGCGAACCCCTGTAATACACGTAGCCCGCTCCCCCAGGCCCGATCGCGTGTGAAACTTCACGCGAACCCCTGAAATACACGTAGCACGCTCCCCCAGGCCCGATCGCGTGAGGAACTTCACGCGAACCCCTGTAATACACGTAGCCCGCTCCCCCAGACCCGATCGCGTGTGAAACTTCACGCGAACCCCTGAAATACACATAGCCCGCTCCCCCAGGCCCGATCGCGTGAATAACTTCACGCGAACCCCTGTGATGCACGTACCCTGCTGAAATCGCGTGTTAGACTTCCCGCGCACCCCGGTATACACGCACACGTATTTTTTGTCAGCGGGTGTCCGTGTTTGTGGGTACCCCTTTGCACGTCATTTTTCCTGGAGGGCCACAGTATGGGACATTCATCATGGCAGTATATAGGTGCTATTTGTTGGCGCACCTTTTGGCGCACATTTCTTACAGCCGCAGAGACGCTACCGCCTGCTTTCTTGTGGCGGTCGTGTTTGTGCCTGTGCGCTGGTTTGAGCGTGCGCTTTTTTGCCCTATTCTATTCCATGAATACGTGTTGTAGGCGAGCGTGTGGGCGTTCCGCGCACTTGTGCCCTGTACTTCCCCCGTGACGCCCACGTTTTGACAAGTTGTTCCCCATTCCGAGTGTTACGCCCGTGTTCCGCCTACTTTTGTTGCGTGCGCCGCGCTATGTGCGAATTTCGCTGTGCCCTGTGCGATTTTCGCTGTGACCTGGCGCACGCTGTTAGATGGCCTGTGCGCCAACGTGCGCCGTGCACTTTTTTATCGCACGTCCGCTGGTTTTCTCGCGCACGGCCTTCCATGAATCGACGTGCGCTGCTTTTCGTGCGATTTTCGCAATTGCACTGCGATTTTCGCTATTCCACTGCGATTCGCACGTTTTTGCCCACTTGCGCCGCGCTAATTATTCCATGAATCGGCCTCCAAATCTGTCCGTAATGTTCTCATGCAAGTTGAAAATGTTCCAAGAACACTCGTAGTGTCCTGAAATGTTCATACGGAGGTGTCCTTAAGAACACTATGCCTGTTCGTAGTGTTCGCTAGCAAGTTGAAACTGTTCTAAGAACACTCGTGGTGTCCTGAATTGTTCGTAAATAAACGAAAATGGAGGTGTGCTTGAGGCGCTATGTCTGTCAGTATTGTGCACAAGTAAATTAAACTGTGCTAAGAACAAACGCCTGTCCGTAACTGTTCGTTTTACGTGTGACGCACTTTTAATTAGTTCAGGACCCGAACACTGTCCGTAGAACATCAACACGCATGCGCAAAACAATGTCCGTACATTGGGTGTCCTGCGGACGGCTGCTACCTTAGCGAACATGCTCATGAAACAATCATGTGACCGCGCCCACGCTGATCACGTGTTCTGTATGCGGACACTGTTCGTGTCCCTGAACACTTTAAAAGTACATTTCCAAGTAATCCACAATATTTCTCATTAAAAACCCAACATACCACAAATCCCACATACTAATTCTAAATTTCCACATAGTTTTTGTGACTTCTTTAACCTTTTTTGGTGTTCGATCTGTCTTGCGGACGGCGCGCATGTCCGCGAACTGCGCACAAGCACCCCTATAAAACACCACGCCCTAGAGCTCATTCTCCTTGTGTTTCTGGCTATTCTACAGAGCACAGAGATTTTTGCTGCAACCTGCAGATTTCCATCTTCAACCTGATGGCTTCTGTGGCTCCACTGCTCCCACCTGGTGCTGTATCTGACTCAGCACCACCCCCTCCACCACCACCACCTTCCCAAGGGCCTGAAGAGGAGAACAGGAGTGAGGATACAGAGGAGGAAGAAGAGGATGACGAGAATGAGATAGATGAAAACCCTACTGCCTGCCCTCGGCGTGATTCTTGGGTGTGGCGGTTGTTTACCGTTCATGGGAATGGTCCTAAGGCTTGTGCGAACCGTGTCACCTGCAATGAGTGCAAAATGGTACTCAGTCGTGGGAGGCATGGTTCATATAGCTTTGGGACTACGACCATGAAGCGAAACCTGAACTCATTCCACACTGGGGCCATTTGCAAGGTTGTACCTTGCGATGAGCGTAGTAGGTTGATTGCCTCTACTTCATCTTCAGTTCTGATCCTGTCACCACAAGGAACACCTCTCTGGGACAGCATCTTCCTCCAGCTGCCTCACAGGCCATACAGAATTCTGATGACCCTTACCTTTCGAGGGTCACAGTTGTATGTATGTACTGTGACACAGTACTCTGCAGGGGAGAGCGACTTCGCATTGCTTTTGAGACTATCGTCTCAGAGCACGAGAAGACCTGCTCACTACCCAAATAAAACCCACTCTACATCTTCCTCTCTCAGCTCGCCCTTTCTTATCCCTGTGGTTGGTGTCCCCCCTTTACCCTCCTTTCCCCTCCTCTCCTAGTGTGTCGTGTGTAAAAAAACCAAAAATAATACAAAATAACAAAAATCACAAAAAAAATAAGGCTCTTTTCAGAGCCGCCTTTCACAGTTAAAAAACAGAAGTAAAGATAAATAACGCAGGGCCCTTTCTATTTCTTGAAAGTCCGCGGACAGTTCGCAAACATAAAAAAAATTGGGATGCTACCCTATTGTAACCATTGCATTCTTCTCTGGGAGGAAGTGGTGGCTCTGAAAAGAGCCTTTGGGAGGTGTTTGTATGTCAAAAATTATAAATACTTAACACCTACTTCGAAATGCATGATGCATTTCTAAAAAAGGTCGCAACGCATTTTGTACATTTCTCAGAAAAATCTGATTGCCAGCATAGGTAAGATGGACTCCATCTCTGCGAAAAATGTATGTACTACGAAACATAATATTTTCATTGTGAAAAGAGGACATGCCAAAATCTCTTAGGAAGGCACAAACAGCCTTATTGACATTACGCCTTGCTTTCTCCATTTGTGGACCACATGAGAAAGAACAAAGCCACATTTGTCTCTGCGCAATCCGTGAAAAAATTACTTTGGAGTTTCGAAACATGTCCATGATCTTCTGAAGTCCTTCTTTCATTGCAAATTGCAAAGAAATTCCAGACACATGTCCTAAACTGTTCCCTCCACAATGAATTACAATTATGTCTGGATGTTCCTCTATCTTCAAAGTTGCACAGAGAGGTAGCAATTCCAGCCACTTCATTCCACGCACTCCATGCCAGTGCACTTCCACATGTGGGAATCCAAGATCTATAGATAATCCACAGCTTTCTGCATGCACCTTCAACCAATGTATCCACGAGTCTCCCAAAATCCACACAATCTGTTTTTTAAAACACTCACCCATAGCTTTCTGGTCTTCTCTCAGCAAAAAGAATATCTGAGAAAACCTCTCCTAGCACAACACACTCACTAAACTTTACTGACCAATCCCTTGCTACATTCAATCTCATTTGCATGCCTCCCCACCCCAAATTCCCCGGATGTAATACGCGGTGTCCTAGAACTACCGCCATGTCCGCAAACATATCGTAACATGGACAGCCCTTCTACCATTTCCACTTCACTCTCTGTGCCATTCCATCATTGGATGTAGCTAAGAAATCACATGACCATCCACCAATCAAATCCAAGACCTCTACATGTAACTGCATCATCATAGATCAGCACGGCAAATGTACGGTGAATCTCTCGGACTACAAGTCTCATACCATTGGCAAGCACGATCTACGAGAAATACTAGACAAGTCTCCAAGATTTCTACTTGCAGCTTCGTCCATATCCATATGCATGAACACAAACTACAGGTATGCATATTTTCTATACAGTACATGAACACATTTTCTAACTGACTTTTACCTTCTATAATCTGTAAAATGAATCTACGATCATTTTTTCATTCTCCTAAAATGAACTGTGACTTATAAACCTTTATACTGTTTAATTTCTTCGTACACACACACACGCAAATAATGTTAAACTAACATTTTTGAAATAAAATATATAGACTACATATGATCAAACAAAATGACATGCACACTCTATCATCAAATCTCAAAGAATAATATTTGTACAAACACATACTTGGTTTTAATTTTTTTAGTTTATATAATTACTTACATTTATATAGGACAAGCAGGCTATGACATTGACTCCCTCTTACGTGGAAAAGCAGGCTATCACATGGACTCACTATTATGTGGAAAAGCTTAGTTACAGGAATAGTGGTATACAGTGGTACATTATGATTTTGACAAGCCATAGTAAAGATATTTTCTTTCCTACAGTTAGTCATAAGATAGTTTTAATGGTTTTGAGGAAGGCGCTGAGCATTTCAATTTAAGAAATCTATGTCTAAATTAAAAACAGTGCTATATACAAACCGAATTACTAATTTCTTTCTTTTACAATTGCAGTGAAGACCATTCTCCTGAAAATAAGCAGCCGAATTTGAATTACAAAGAACAACTAAGAAGCAAACTGCGCATTTTAGAAAAAAAGTAAGTAGATTGTTACCATAATATTTGAATTATTACTCAAACACACTCTAAGGTTAATTCATGCTACTTCTGTGCCTAAAAACAGAGATTATGCACCATTCTGACCAAAAATCCTCCTGTCTTAAACAGTGATTTACTGGCAGAATGGGCCACAAATTCCTATTTTTTGCCACACAAATTACCCAACTCAGCCGCTAGAATTTAGGTGTTGTAGAAGAAACAACTGTTTTAATTGTATAGCTTTAGATATACTATTTATACTTCTCCACACCACTGGCTTACTTTTTTCTGTCATCTGAACCCCAGTTTATTAACACATTAATTCAAGAATACCCATCCCTAGTAGTTGTACTTCCCAATGCACAATCACACACCATTACATACATCTTTATCATCTCACTCAAACACTCATGCACACAACACACATGCATTGCAGAACACCCCAACCCATACCTTCTGTATTTTTTTCAACAGACCCTAAAGCATGCCTACCAAAAAGCAACTGCGCAGAAAGGAACGCAGAAGTAGAGCAAATGCAAAGAAAAGTCTCCAACATAAACTTCCATCTATAGCAGAATTTGTAAAAAAAAGTTGAAACACAACAGCTAATACAGTCATGTAGTGAAACAGAAGAAGTTTCTAGTACAAAAACTTTGCCTCCTCTATCAAAAAGTAAAACAACCCAAAAAACAATTAACAGAAAATATACTATCACTACAAATAAAACTTCTTCTATAAATCTTGATATAGTACAAAGTAAGCATACAAAGAAAAGTATTTTAGCCAAAATATTCCGTCACAAAGGCCTTCAAAATCTTATAAAAACAGGAGAGAAACCAGGTTCAACACTTCAAACCTATCGTAGGAAAGTAATCTTAGAAGCGTTGATAGACAGCGCACTTCTTCTCAAAAGAAAGTTATTTATTTTAGTGTGAAACAGAATGAAACCACTAACAAAACTAATAACTAAATTACAAAAAAGACTTCTCAATAAACGAAATGTCAACAGAAATAACTTCTTAAATATCTGTGGAGGTGAATGGAGTCACACTACAAGCACAGAACCATACTTTAATGAAGAAGCCTACAAACAAATACAATTGCCATACATAGCAGTGGTCGAGGTTATGAAAAAGTTAATAATACCATAATGGAACAAGAAGTACTCCTTACAAAAATATGCCCTGAAAACGTAGATTTACCCCTCCATTCAACTGAATCAGAACATCTAGTGTACAAATGGCCATGCACGTCAATGTGTAACATTCCCAAAAAAAAGTTCAAGTCTTTACGCCAATTCCTCAATCAATATGTGAAAAACAAAGACAAAATCTAAATTAAACTACTGCAAAATATGGATGCTTGTCCAGTACGCAAGTACACAGGACTTCAAGGACATTCATTGGCCTGCATTACAGGACCTACTTGCAAAACACCCTTCCATGATATCAAAAGGATATCAACACATCATGCAAGTATAAGAAATCTAGTTTATAAACTGTACTATGCTAAAAGTCCTGCTTTAGCACTAGCCAATTTAAATAACATTCTTCTACATGGTACAGCAAAAGACCACCTAGAAGAAATCGACTATATCCAGACAAAATATTTTGGAAGTGAAACCCACTTACAAGATGAATTAGCTGTAAACCAACTTCATAACAAATCTGCACATGGCAACCTTTCACTACACACATACAAAAAGAAATACTAAAATTTGAAAGTACTTCAGCTGAAGTACCAAACCACGTGTGTGTATGTTGCCGCAGAACTTTTTATAAAAGTAACACAAAAACTGTAGACCTATCATACAAAATAGAAGACAATGAAGCTTCTAAATGGTTTGAATTAGCTCTCTACCTTATAGCAGAAAACAATTACAAAATAACTGACCCCATAATACTTTGCATTTACTGCACTAAAAAATTGACAACAACCAAACTCCTTCACATGCTATCACAAATAACTTGGAATTATATCCACTACCAAAACCCCTTCAACAACTTAATTTATATGAGAGCATCATAATTCAAACAGTGCACCCATTTCAAGCAATAATACACCTTCAACCAAAAACTGCAAAATTACCTCCCTCTGAATTAGTAAACAGTATTCGTGGATAAGTAGTGTATTTACCATTAGCTCTAAAAGAAAATGTGCACACTCTAGGAGTGCAACGTCCAATACAGCAATCTTTAATTATCTTGGTAAATGGAGTACCTACAAAAGACAAAAAAATTTGGCAACAACTGGTAGATTTACATAAAGTTAGAGAAGCCCTGCAATATCATAGAGAGAATAATGAATATTACAAAGAAATTAATATTGAAGAAAACTTGAAAGCTACAACTGAAATAATTCAAGAGACACAAGAAGCTGGTCAATTTGAGCTCCTAGATCCTGCAACAATATCAAACACTTTAGACCATTATACAATTCATCCATTGCACTCTAATTACACCATAGAAGATGCACTGGAAACGTACCAAATGCGTCAAACAAAAGGATCACCAATCAGCATATGGGAAAAAAGTATAGAAGCACATGCTTTTCCTCTGCTCTTTCCTACTGGCAAAGGAGGAAGATACGATGATAGACCTATTCAAATATCAGCATCAGAATATCGCTCATTACTGGTAGATTTACTTAAAGTTAGAGAAGCCCTGCAATATCATAGAGAGAAAAATGAATATTACAAAGAAATTAATATTGAAGAAAACTTGAAAGATACAACTGAAATAATTCAAGAGACACAAGAAGCTGGTCAATTTGAGCTCCTAGATCCTGCAACAATATCAAACACTTTAGATCATATACAATTCATCCATTGCACTCTAATGACACCATAGAAGATGCACTGGAAACGTACCAAATGCGTCAAACAAAAGGATCACCAATCAGCATATGGGAAAAAAGTATAGAAGCACATGCTTTTCCTCTACTCTTTCCTACTGGCAAAGGAGGAAGATACGATGATAGACCTATTCAAATATCAGCATCAGAATATCGCTCATTACGAATGTATTCTGAAGATCCCAGATTTCGACAAAATGTGGAATACATATTCCACCTACTCTTTGAAAGTGAACTAGCAACTTTATGTTACGGAGTTGCACACATATTAAAATCAGGATCACACTTTCAAAATATGACAGCTACACAATTATTACAAAAAGTTCAACAAAAAGATGAGGTTTTACAAGCAAATCTTACAAATCTATTAGCAAATATGCGTGGTACTGAAGAGTACTGGTTTCGACGTCATGGAGATGTACGTTGTATGATCAGGAACCTTGCCCCACCCACTTGGTTTGTTACATTAAGTTGTGCAGAATATGCATGGGAAGATTTACATGCTTTCCGACGCATTTCAAACGAAAACAAAACGAACATAGATATACTAACACCTGGAGAACTTTGTTCACAGGATCCTGTTAATGTTTCAAGATATTTTCACCATCGCTTCATTGCTATGCTACATTTTATTTGTAACAAAACTGTTCCTCCCCTTGGAGAAGTGCAACACTTCTTTTGGAGAAAAGAATACCAAGCCAGAGGAGCACCACATGTCCACATGCTTTTATGGATTA
Organism: Ambystoma mexicanum; assembly: GCF_040938575.1. NCBI lineage: Eukaryota > Metazoa > Chordata > Amphibia > Caudata > Ambystomatidae > Ambystoma > Ambystoma mexicanum. Next base: position 154,488,170 of record NC_090938.1, on the reverse strand, counting down.
AAGATGCTCTAAATTTAGTCAAGACAGTGATGCCACTGTTTTACAGTTTATTGAAAAATATGTCACTTGTGAAATTCCATCAGAATCCGCAAATAGTGATCTTCATGCAAAAATGTTACAATTCCAAAGACACAAATGTGGCAAATATTGTCGTCGCAAATATAAAAACAAAGGGAAATACTACACCAAATGCCGATTTGGTTTCTCTAGACCAGTTACAAATACAGGTCAAGTGAACAACCTCATGTCTTCAGTTAGACATAGTGTTAAAGGTAAGTCACCTAAAAATATATATTGCATAAAAAGAAAAGAAGAAGAAAAATATATCAATGATTACAATGCAATCATTGCCCACTTATGGAACGCAAACATAGACGTGCAGTACATTGCAGACAATTCTACTGCAGTTGCACGATATGTCACAGCATACTTAACCAAATCAGAAAAGACAGAGCTCCAAGACCTCTGGAATGACCTGTCATCAGATAAAACAGTGTCTCAGAAATTATACAGCTTGGGCATAAAAATTCTGTCCCATAGAGAATGTGGATCCTATGAAGCAGCTGATCGATTAACTGGTACTGCATTGTATGGTAAATCTGCAAATATAGTATGGCTAAGTCTTGGTCCAGCTAAATCTAGAAAAAGAGTTCTAAAATCATACGAAGATATAGAAACAATAGCCAAACATGATCCCAACAGCCAAGACATTTTAAAAAACAATTTATTGGACACATACTACCCAAACAGGAGTACCACTTTGGAAACCATGTGTCTATACCACGTAGCCCAAAACTACACATACAAAAATAATATAAAACCTGATGAACAAAACCGTAAATACAAAGTGACAAACTGTGAAGGCAGATTAGTAAAACTCACAAAACCAAATTTAATTAATCATATCAAATTGTCATTAAAGACTCTTCAACATAAAGAAGTATATTACATGTCCCTGCTACAACTCTTTAAACCATGGAGAAAAGAAGAAGAAATACTAGATAACTATGACTCATATGAAGACGCTTTCAAAGCAAATGAAAGCAGTATAACTGATGTAAACTTTGCACAGTACAAAACAATGTTGCACAATGAACAGCAACACGAAGAAGAACTCTAGGCCCAACTGGATAAGGACACTCCTGACAGTAGTCAACCTTCTGTCACAGGAAGCCAAGAACCACTGGGAGACCCACTAATAACAAATGAGGCAGAATTAGCTATGATAGAAGTAGAAAACACCATGTGTCAGTATGAAGAAAAAGAAGACTTAACTATACTACAATCAAAGCTAAACAATGAGCAACGTAGCATTTTTCAAGAAGTAACACAAGAAATTGCACATGGTGTACAACATGAAAACAAAGAATGCACCTGTCAAAATTAAAAAACCTATTCTATTGTATGTCAGTGGTGAAGCTGGTTCTGGCAAAACATTCCTAATCAAAATCATCAGTAAGTTCCTTCAACAATTGACAAATAACAAACTGTCAGCTGTTGTCACTTCCCCCACAGGTTTAGCTGCCAAAAACATAGGTGGTGTCACTTTACAGTGATTACTACTCCTGCCAGTAGAACACCAAAACAAATTAGATTATTACAAACTTTCTGCAGAAGCTGCAATGGAACTACGCAGAGTATTGAAACAAATGAAAATGCTACTAATAGATGAAGTGATCATGGTGTCCAACCTAATGTTGGCTTTGATTCACCTCAGATTACAAGAAGTACTCAAAACAAAATATGAAGAGCTTTTTGCAGGAAAACACATTACTGTTTTCGGAGATCTTCAATTGACACCAGTAAAAGGTGAGCCTATTTTTAAACCATTAGGACACAAACTCTGCCTTACAACTGTTGGCAGCATTGGAAATGTCAACCTTTGGCAACATTTCCAATACAGAAAATTAACAGAAAACATGCGCCAATCTGCAGCTCTCACTTATGCCAACATCATAAAAAGTATCAGAGTTGGTATACTTTCTAAAGCAGCAGAAGCAATATTGAAATCCCGGCACATTCATGCACTTTATGGTGATAATGCATGTGCTACAGATGTTATGGAACAATTAGCCCACAAAAATGTCAATTGTATGGCCTTAATGCCAACTCTTGCAAGCTGTTTCAAATTCAATGAAATAATGTTAAGTTAAGAAATGCAACCAATAATGGAAATTAGCGCCACAGACAGACTAGATGTACATGCAATGACACTACCCATGTGTGACCAAGCCACAAGAAGACTAAATAGTTTAGAAAAATCAATCTCAAACACAGCAGGCTTGGAAAAGATATTAAAATTATCCTTAAATTGCAGAGAAATGCTGAAACGTAACCTTGACGTGGACCAAGGACTAGTTAATGGAGCACTGGGTACAGTTGTTGGCTTTCAAACATACCCACATGACAACAAAATTCAGTTTGTCAAAATTCTCTTTGACAAACTTTCAGAAGTAAAAAGAATAGGACGCTCAACAGCTCGATTCCTTCTCTTCAAAGACATGTATGTACGCAGAGAAAAATTATCTCTAACTCTTGCATACGCAGTCACCATTCATAAATCACAAGGTCTTACCCTAGACAAAGCAATGATAGACATTGGTAACACAGTCTTTAAAGAAGGCATGAGCTACGTAGCACTATCACGCGTAATTACACTTGACGGTCTATTTCTAATCAACTTTGATGCAAGTTAAATAAACGCTGATATTCCTTGCATTTCAGAATACAACAGACTCCGTTCACTATACACTCCCCATCTAAACACATATTCTGTTCCACAAAAAGTAAAACATTATAAAAGAAAAATAAATCAAACAGAAAAGCAACAGGCTGTCACTGCAAATCCTCCAAAGAGAGTAAAAGAAACTAATACTTCATCAAGTGCCACAAGCAAAAAATAATCAATTATGGAAAGCAAACCAGGTACCTCTTCAAAGAAGGAAGACAAACTCCAAAAAAAGCAGTCAGATACAGAACTACCTGGTCCATTTAAACTCTCAAATATAGTTGGTGTAAGTTGCTACGCAAATGTAGCAATGAATATTCTATTTCAATTACCACCAACTGTTGAGAACATTTACTTACACAGTACAGACCCATTGTGTTTGCAAATGTTAGTACTTCACAGAAATGCAGCAAACAATCCTGACAACACGTATAGTGTTTATGGGATAAGACAACAATTGGACTACTGTGCTGGAATGGTGAAATTCACTATAAACTCACATGAAGATCCGCAAGAATGTCTAATGTACTTACTATTAGTACTGGAAAACAAAAACATACCTATAAATGAAATCTTCCAGATTTCATACATGTGGAAACATACATGCACTCTCTGCAACAATGTGACACAAGAACAAATCCCCAATGAGCGCTTTGTGTATATATCAATACCTAATTGTGAATCTGTTCCATTTCAGCAACTTGTACAAAATGCAAACCACGGTAGATTATGTTCGACCTGCAATTCAGATAATCGCTCCACGTTAGTAATACAAACACATAGTAAATACGTAATACTAATGCTTCTACGTTACAATGCACATGGTACCAAAAAGAACTGCAAGTTGACTGGATTCACACATGGTCAAATATCACTTGGTAGGAAAACCTTCATAACAATAGGTATCATCTACCACACAGGAGCCACAACCAACTCAGGGCACTACACTGCATATATAAAAAAGAAATGTGGATGGTTTGAATGTAATGATAGTACCGTTACTCTAAAGCAGAGATTACCAGCAAATCTTACAAACGTTTATTTAATGTTCTTAAAACCAAAATTTGATAACTAAACTGTACTTAAACCTTAAGTACACTTGTAGTAAAAAAATATAAACTGTCACAATATTCCAAAAGCTATCTAACTGCCCAAAGATGCTACAACAACTAATCAGATAAATTAATACCACTCAAATAGAGCAAAAAATAGACAGTTATAATACGCCAATTGGTATCTAACTGTCCCAAAAATTAGAAATATCCAAATAAGAGCAAAAAATAGACAGTTAGAATGCGCCAATTGGTATCTAACTGTCCCAAAATGTAGAAATATCCAAATAGATAAAGCATTACCACGAAATTATATCAAAGAATAAACAGTTAGAATACGCCTACTGGTATCTAACTGCTCCCAAATGTTACAATAGCCAAACAAATACCTAATATCTTACTGCTCCCAAAAACTGGAACAATCCAATGTATAAAGCATTAGCCAGAAACAACAAGTAAACACTGAAAACAAACAAACAAATAAACTGTAGCATAACAGAAAAAGTTTTTTTTAATCCAACATGGATTTTTTTTCACCCACAGACCCAATGATTTTAGCAACAAACAAAGAAACTGAGCAAATTGCACAGTACTCTGGTTTGTCATCTATTAAATATGAGGGTCAAAAAAAGAAAAAATTGTGATTGTACAATTTAATAAGTCTTTATAAAATACTAATAATAACATGCTATTTTCTTTTATCACAGAAATTAACAAGAAAAACATGGACTCCCGTTACTAAACCAAATAGTAAGTATAACATGATAAATACAACCATCGCAGCATATAACACCCATACTGGCTTATAACATTGTTCCTAATAAAATTAGTTTTTAACCCAAAGTTATAAGCCACTATGAGTGTGATATGCTGCGGTGCTTGTTGCCAGGGCATAGACTCTTGGGTGCATGGCATATGAGTGTGATATGCTGCGGTGGTTGTGGCCAGGGCATAGAGTCTTGGGTGCATGGCCAAATGGCCATGCACCCAACATTCTATACCCTGGTCACAACCACCGCAGCATATCACACCCATAGATTCAAGCATTTCAACCATTTTAATGTCCGCGGACACAAGGAAGTTCTTAGAACACTTTCAGCTTGACAACGAACAATACAGACAATGTCTTCAGGACACCCCCTGCGAACATTCCAGGACCCCACGCGTCTTCTTAGAATACTTTCAACTTGACACCGAATCCATTCTGTTTATTTACGAACATTTCAGAACAGCCGTGTTGTCCACAGACAAATCGAACACAACAAAAGCGTCTAGCACATAAATAAAATACAACATTGCACCTATCTCATACTCCCCCACCCTCCTCAAACACTCTTACACACCAACACACTCCACTAAATACAATTTTTAAACCAAGTTTCACCTCGCTGTCCGCGGTCGTCAGCGAATGCAAGATGGCGGGCGCCACCAAAAATCTGACGCGCTCCACGCCCCACGCCGTCCAATCAGCGAACACGTCGGATGTCCGCGGACATCGTGCAAGCCGCTCGGCAAATCAGGGCACTGTCCGCGGAGCGAACAGGGAAGTCCGTCCGCGAAGCGAACAGAGATATTACTAATTTTTTTGCCTTACATTTTGGTCATTTTAAAAAAACGACTGGACAGATTTACACCAAATTTGCAAAAGCACGCTTTTGGGACCAAGCCCCCACTCCTGCCACAAATTTGGTGTAAATCTGTCCAGCGGTTTGGGCTGTAGGCGTGCGCAAAGTTTTTTCCCATTATGTCTATGGGAAAAAACACAAGTTTTGGGACCCCCCTATAACTTTGCCCCCCCGGACCAAACCTCTCCAATCTTTGCAAAAAGATTCATAGTGGACCATGTACTTTTTTTGCAATGCTTGGTGAGGATTCGTCCAGATGGAGCGAAGTTATAAGCCACCCAAAAAATGCTCTTCCTATGGAAACACCAACTTAACCATAACTACATGGACGCGGTAGCATACATGGTTAAGTTGGTGATTCCATAGGAAGAGCATTTTTGTTGTGTTCGATTTTTCTGCGGACAACACGGCTGTTCTGAAATGTTCGTAAATAAACAGAAGTTGAAAGTGTTCTAAGAAGACTCGTGGGGTCCTGGAATGTTCGCAGGGGGTGTCCTGAAGACGTTGTCTGTATTGTTCGTTGTCAAGCTGAAAGTGTTCTAAGAACACTCGCGGTGTCCTGAAATGTTCGTACATAAAGAAAATGGGGGTGTTCTGAGGACATTGTCCGTATTGTTCGCTGGCAAGTTGAATGTGTTCTAAGAACACTCGCAATGTCCTGAAATGTTTGACAATAAACAAAATGGGGATGTTCTGAGGACGTTCACCGTTTTGTGTGCCTGCTTAGCTGTATCAATTGAGGAAATGGCACAGAGAATGAAGTGGAAATGGTAGAAGGGCAGTCTAAGAGTTATGCGGTCCGCGGACAGGGCGTGCTACATCCAGGGTTTTCCAGCAAATCCAGCATGGAAAGAAGACTGTAGGGATCCGCCAATCAGATGTTGAGGTTGTGGATTTGTGTTCAAAGAGACTGTGTGTAGTGAAGATGGCAGAAGTGGAGAAAGTCAGGGTGTTGGTGCTCGGAGATATGTTTGTGCATGGTTTACAACAGTATGCTCAATGCAGGCATGTTGCAAAGAATTTCGATGTTAAAGGAGTGGAGGTGGTGTGAAGCACTGTACCTGATTGCAATATAGAGGGAAGTGTACAAGTTTGTAAAGATATTGGCAGGATCAACAGTCCCCATGTGGTAGTTTTGCACTATGGTGCTTTCCATTTGGGCTATGTCAGTGCCCCTACTTTGTTGGCGGATTTGGAACACTTGGTTCAAGCAGTAATGAACATCCTTCCAAATGCCAAAGTCATTTTTTTCTGGATTAGTACCTAGGGCAATATGGGACAATAGGTCAGTTTTTAGTCCTCAGCAAAACAATGCTAGGTGTGTAATCAACCGAGGCATGTGTGCCTTCATGCTTAGAGCTGGTATGTTCTTCTGTAATAATGAGAATATTGATTCCAGTAATGCTGTTTATTTTAAAGATGATGGTATTTCCTTATCTTTTATGGGAAATGCCATTCTGTTTTGGAATGTAAGGGTTGCTTTGGAGAAGGTTATGTGAAGATTTTAGGAGTAAAGTAAAAAAAAAACAAAAAAAATAAAAGGTGTCTGTCAAGCATCTGGAAAAAAAAACAACCTCAAAGGGGAAATGGGGCACACTATTTAAATTTACATTCACCACGCTCAGATTTTCGATATGTCCGCGGACATGGCGTTAGTCCGCGGACATCGAAATCACTAGCTAGGGGTTCAGTATGTTCTATGTTCCATGTATATAAAGTCAGGGATATTATGGTTAAGTTGTGCTACTAAAAACATGAAATTCAGTAAAAAATCTTTGTTAAAGGGGCGTTATTGTTAAGTAGCGCTACTAAAAACCTATGAAATTCAGTGAAAAAACGTTGTTAAAAGGGACGTTATGGTTAAGTTGCGCTACTAAAAACCTATGAAATTCACTGAAAAAACTTTGTTAAAAGGGACGTTATGGTTCAAAGTAAAACCGAAAACCCCTGAAATTCGGCATTTATGGTAAGATAAGCAACCATAACTCGCACCACCGTGCACTGCTAACGCTAACACCCAGGGCATCAAAGATGACATCACAAATGTAATTGATGACATCACTGATTACATCACATGACTGGCTCTCCCTTTTTTTCCTTTACTGACATATCTAAGCCACATAGTTTTCTTCAGTAACAGTCAGGAAGTAAAAATTAAAAAGTTACTATATTTGTAGACTTAGGGTCAAGTCATATCATATGTAACATACATATAGCGGAACACACAAGCTTGAAAGAGAGCAATCCTTTCTGTGCATGAAGATAATCATTAGAGTTATCAGCACTTTCTCATAGTTTTATTTTTATTACTATACCTTCCCTGTATATGCTCATATTTGTATACATTGTACTCACACTCCTTTCCTTATGGTTCACTGACATCATTTGATACACATACATACAGTAAGTAGCAGCTTTGAAACAGAGCAATCATTTCTCTGCATAAATATAATCAGTTAGGTTATGAACTCTTTCTGCTACTACTTCTGCTTTTTTGCTTACTTCTCTGTCCCTGTGTATACTCATATTTGTATGTGTTGTTGTCTCGTTGTGTTTTGTCTGTATTAAGTGTAATTATGTGTTAAGTGGGTTTTATTAGCTACTTATTACATGTTAGATTATGAATATTGCACCTTCATCTTGTATACTGCACACACTGCCTAAGTTTCTGCATGAGTTGCTTAGTATACTGGATAGAACTTCATAATAGAATGCTATTTATATCAATGCATTGCTTAATGCACTAATTAGCTCATGATATTTATTGAAATGATCCTTCACACTTTTTGGTCAACATTATAAGAATCCCTCCTACAGAGTTTTCATGAAAAGTAAATGCACATGTGATGTCATCAGTGATGTCATCAATGACATTTGTGATGTCATCTTTGATGTCCTGGGTGTTAGTGTTAGCTGTGCACGGTGGCGCGAGTTATGGTTGCTTATCTTACCATAACTTCCGAATTTCAGGGGTTTTCGGTTTTACTTTGAACCATAACGTCCCTTTTAACAAAGTTTTTTCACTGAATTTCATAGGATTTTAGTAGCGCAACTTAACCATAACGTCCCTTTTAACAATGTTTTTTCACTGAATATATATATATATATATTACATGGCCACGGTAGTGGCCATGTAGTTATGGTTAAGTTGCTGTTTCCATAGGAAGAGCACTTTTTGGGTGGCTTATAACTTCGCTCTCCCTGGACGGATCCTCACCAAACTTTGCAAAAAAAGTAGTTGGGTCAATCTGAATTATTTTGCAAAGTTTTTTCCCAATGACTGAAAGGGAAAAAACTTTGCGCACGGCTACAGCCCGAACCGCTGGACGGATTTACACCAAATTTGCGGCAGGAGCGGCGGCCTGGTCCCAAAAGCGTGCTTTTGTACATTTGGTGTATATCTGTCCAGTAGTTTTTTAAAAAATGACCAAAATGTAAGGCAAAAAAATTAGTGATATCTGCGTTCGCTTCGCGGACGGACTTCCCTGTTCGCTCCGCGGACAGCACCCCGATTGGCCCATGGCCTTGCGTCATGTCCGCGGACATGCGACGTGTTCGCTGATTGGACGGCGAGGGGCGTGGAGCGTGTCAGATTTTCTGTGCGCCCGCCATCTTGTATTCACAGTCGACCACGTACAGCGCAGTGAAACGTGGATAAAAAATTGTATTTAATGCCGTGTGTTGGTGTGTAAGAGTGTTTGGGGAGGGTGGGGGAGTACGAGATAGGTTCAATGTTTTGTTTTTTTATGTGCTAGACCTTTTTGTTGCGTTCGATTTGTCCGCGGAGAACACGGCTGTTCTGACATTTTGTAAATAAACTAAATGGTGGGGTGTTTAGAGGACGGAGTATGTGTCATTTTTGTTCGCAAGGAAGGTAAAAATGAGCAATGAATACTCGCGGTGTACTTAATTGTTCGTAAATACACAAACTGGGGGAGTCCTCAGGACGCTGTCCGTATTGTAATCTGTCTAGCTGAATGTGTTCTAAGAACACTCGCAGTGTCCCGAAATGGTTGCAATTACATAAAATGGGGGTGTTCTGAGAACGTTGTTTGTATTGTTCGTTGTCAGTGTGAAAGTGTTTTAAGAGCACTCCTTTTGTTCGCTAATAGTACAATTTCCTAGGGGCGTCAACCGACTTTTTGTCCACTAAAGAAACGATAAATCCGGCTGGTGTGCGCTGACATTATGTGATAATCCTATGACTGGCGCTATTGACCTGGCTGACTTGCTTTTGCGACACTAAATCATATCTCCCGCCCCTAGGCCTGATATTATCAAAGCATTCATATTCCCCGCCTTTCTCCGTGACGTTACAGGGTGCGTAATGAAACGCGCCCAGTCGTCTCCAGTACTACGCGAATTTACACAGAACCCGGAAGACAACACACATTATGTCACAAAACAGCGCGCCACAATTCAGAATATGAAACTGTGGTTTAAAAGTAAACAGAAGGATTGTAAATTTGGTAAAGTACATTTATTTCACATGAAATGTTTAGTGAATATTCAGCGATTTGCTATTGTCTCTGCTGTCGATCAGCAAAAGTTTATTTGGAGCCATGCGTTGTTCCTTTGCGGTAGATAGGCTGTTGGTTTATGATAAAAGCAGTAAATGGTCGCTCTGATAATCGGAAGGTTGCTCCAACAACGAGCCATTAGACCACCCTATTGGTTGGTATGTTGTTTGTAGCCGCTAGTACTGCGTAAGGGCATATTGATCCTTGGCGATTGTCCCATAAAATGGTGAGGGTCATGAAGTTGCATATTTGGACTTGCACCTGGCAGTTGAAGACCCCATCCGCTGGAGTCTGTAAATCGTGACTTAGACAAAATGGGGCCACGTACCTGTTATAAAAAATATAAATTAGTCTCACCAGCCGATCTTCATTAAAAATCATCATTTTATTTATTAGGGCGTGAAACTATTTGCTATCGAAGATAGTGCAACAGAGTATGTTAATAATAAAATAATAATATTTTCCCATTCATATAGCGCTAAGAACCGTGAGGTAAGTAAGCGGTGCTTATTATTAACCACGGTGTGTGGTGCTCATTTATCGACCACGGAAGGATGAAAGGCTGAGTTTGGCCTTGCCGGGATTCAAACTTGCGTTAGCAAGCTGTGCACGGATGTCAAAGCGAGCGCTGTACTCGCTGTGCCACTTGACAGGCTACAGTGAAGTGGCACAGCGAGTAGAGCGCTTGACCGCCTATAGACCGGTTAAATTATTTCTATTAACCCACCCTGTGTCGTCTGCCTTTTTCAGAGCCCTCTAAACGACAGGGGATCAATTCGGCAGTGATAGTGCGCGGTAGAAAACATTATGCCACTTTCAACGAACAAGTTCAACTTGAGCGGTCTTTAATGCTACGCTATTGTAATTATATTTGGTATAAAGTAATCTAAAGGGTTACTTACAGTACAATTGCAATTTCCATTGTCTACGAGTGGTGCAGTCCCAAAATACGACTCCGCGTGTGCCAACGATCTTTCGTATAGTGATATAATATATAAAAGTGGTTTCGTTTCAGAAATTTCATCTTTATCTTCTCTTACGTTTTAGCAACACTCCTTCAAGAGAAGTCTTTCATCACAATCTCTGTCTGTCAAAGTCAAAACACAATACAACCTTATAGTCCGCTTTGTGAGCCTCTCCGGGGCCCGAGAAAAAAATGGAAGCAGCTGACCTTCACTGTGAACGAGCATAAATTCTTACTTTGCAACATTCTGTGTAAAGCCATCTGTAGAAGTTGGGGAAGCAGCTGACCTTCACTGTGAACGAGCATAAATTCTTACTTTGCAACATTCTGTGTAAAGCCATCTGTAGAAGTTGGTTTTTGCACGCCATGTTTGTATATTGTTCGCGTGATATTAAAAAAACGTTGTTAAAGGGACGTTATGGTTAAGTTGCGCTGCTAAAAACCTATGAAATTCAGTGAAAAAACTTTGTTAAAGGGACGTTATGGCTCAAAGTAAAACCGAAAAACTCCTGAAATTCGCCAGTTATGCTAACATAAGCAACCATAACTCGCGCCACTGTGCACTGCTAACACTAACACCCAGGACATCAAAGATGACATCACAAATGTCATTGATGACATCACTAATGACATCACATGGCTGGCTCTCCCTTTTTATCCTTTACTGACATATCGAAGCCACATAGTTTTCTTCAGTAACAGTCAGGAAGTAAAAATTGAAAAGGTACTATATTTGTAGACTTAGGGTCCTGTCACATCATATGAAACATATACATAGCGGAAGATACAGGCTTGAAAGAGAGCAATCCTTTCTGTGCATGAAGATAATCATTATGGTTATCAGCACTTTCTCATAGTTTTATTTTTATTACTCTACCTTCCCTCTATATGCTCATATTTGTATACATTATACTCACTCTCCATAGAGTGAATGGGAAAAAAATGTTGCTTGCGCATGAAGCCCAAACCGCTGGACGGATATCCACCAAATTTGGACCAGGAGCAGCGGCTTGGTCCCGAAAGCGTGCTTTTGCAAATTTGGTGAAAATCCGTCCAGTAGTTTTTTTTAAAATGACCAAAAAGTAGGTAAAAAAAAAATGAGTGATATCTGTGTTCGGTTTGCGGATACACTTCCCTGTTCGCTCCGCGGAAAGTGTCCTGATTGGCCAATCGTCTTGCGTGATGTTCGCGGACATGCAAAGTGTTAGCTGATTGGACGGCGTGGAGCGTGAAGCGCGGCAGATTTTTCGGTAGCGCCTGCCATCTTGGATTCGCGGACGTCCCCGGACAGCGCGGTGAAACTTTGTTCAAAATGTGTATTTTGTAGAGTGTGTTGGTGTGTAGGAGTGTTTGGGGAGGGTGGGAGTGTATGAGATAGGATGAAAGTTGTGTTTTTTATGTGTTAGACGTTCTTTTTGTGTTCGATTTGTTTGCGGCCATCACGGGTGTTCTGAAATGTTCTAAATAAACTGACTAGGGGGTGTTCTAAGGAGTCAATATGTGTCTGTTTTGTTCGCAAGCAAAGTGAAACTGTTCTAAGAACACTCACGGTGTCCGGGGAGTGTTCGTAGGTGGTGTCCTGAGGACGCTGTCCGTATTGTTCTCTGTCAAGTTGAATGTGTTCTAAGAACACGCGCGGTGTCCTGAAATGTTCGCAAATAAACAAAATGGGGGTGTTCTGAAGACGTTTTTGAGAACACTCCCGGTGTCCTGAAATGTTTGTAGGGGTTGTTCTGAGGACGCTGTCCGTATTGTTATGTGTCAAGTTGAATGTGTTCTAAGAACACTCGCGGTGTCCTGAAATGTTCGCAAATAAACAAAATGGGGGTGTTCTGAAGACGCTTCTAAGAACACTCGCGGTGTCCGGGGAGTGTTCGTAGGGGGTGTCCTGAGGACGCTGTCCGTATTGTTCTCTGTCAAGTTGAATGTGTCCTAAGAACACTCGCAGTGTCCTGAAATGTTCGCAAATAAACAAAATGGGGGTGCTCTGAAGACGCTTCTAAGAACACTCGCGTTGTCCGGGGAGTGTTCGTAGGGGGTGTCCTGAGGACGCTGTCCGTATTGTTCTCTGTCAAGTTGAATGTGTCCTAAGAACACTCGCGGTGTCCTGAAATGTTCGCAAATAAACAAAATAGGGGTGTTCTGAAGACGCTATAAGAACACTCACGGTGTCCGGGGAGTGTTCGTAGGGGGTGTCCTGAGGACGCTGTCCGTATTGTTCTTTGTCAAGTTGAATGTGTCCTAAGAACACTCGCGGTGTCCTGAAATGTTCGCAAATAAACAAGATGGTGGTGTTCTGAAGACGCTTCTAAGAACACTCCCGGTGGCCGGGGAGTGTTCGTAGGGGGTGTCCTGAGGACGCTGTCCGTATTGTTCTTTGTCAAGTTGAATGTGTCCTAAGAACACTCGCGGTGTCCTGAAATGTTTGCAAATAAACAAGATGGTGGTGTTCTGAAGACGCTTCTAAGAACACTCCCGGTGTCCTGGAATGTTCATAGGGGGTGTCCTTAGGACGCTGTCCGTATTGTTCGTTGTTAAGTTGAAAGTGTTGTAAGAACTATTGCGTTGTTCTGAAACGTTCGTAGGGGGTGTCCTGAAAACGGTGTCCTTATTGTTCGCTGGCAAGTTCAAAGTGTTCTAAGAACACTCACATTGTTCGCGGACATTAAAAGTTTCCCATAGACCATAGTTGAAATGTTTGACTCTATGGATGTGAAATGCTGCGGTGGTTGTTGCCAGGGCATAGAGTCTTGGGTGCATGGCCATTTGGCCATGCACCCAAGATTGTATGCCCTGGCAACAACCACCGCAGCATATCACATTCAGATTTGCTTATAACTTTGGGTGAAAAACAAATGTATAAGGAACAAAGGTATTAGATACTATGGATGTGATATGCTGCTATGGTTGTCCTTATTATTGTATACTTACTGTTTGGTCTAGTAATGGGAGTCTATGTTTTTCTTCTTCATTTCTGTGATAAAAGAAAATATCATGTTAGTATTAGTATTTTGTAATGACTTATTACATTGTATAAGCAATGTACTTTTATTTTTTTTCGACCCTCATATTTAGTAGAATACAAATCAGAGTACTGTGCAATTTGCTCAGTTTCTGTATTTGTTGCTAAAATCATTGGGTCTGTGTGAGAAAAAAAATCCATGTTGGATTAAAAAAAACCTTTTTCTTTTATGCTACAGTTTATTTGTTTGTTTGTTTTCAGTGTTCACTTGTTGTTTCTGGCTAATGCTTTATACTTTGCTTTGTTGTATTTTTTTGGAGCAGTAACAGATTCTTCATTTGTTTTGATATTATAAAATTTTGGAGCAGTTAGATACCAATTGGCGTATTCTAACTGTCTATTTTTTGGTCTAATTTAGTGGTATTCATTTATCTGATTAGTTGTTGTAGAATCTTTGAGCAGTTAGATAGCTTTTGGAGTATTCTAACAGTTTATATTTTTGTAACACAAATTTACTTAAAGGTTTAAATACAGTTTATTTATCAAATTTTGGTTTTAAGAACATCAAATAAGCATTTGTAAGATTTGCTGGTAATCTCTGCTTTAGAAAAATGGTACTATCATTACATTCAAACCATCCACATTTCTTTTTTATATATGCAGTGTATTGGCCTGAATTGGTTGTGTCTCCTGCGTGGTAGATTATACCTATTGTTGTGAAGGTTTTCTTACCAAGTGATATTTGACCATGTGTGAATCCAGTCAGCTTGCAGTTGTTTTTGGTAGCATCTGCATTGTAACGTAGAAGCATTAGTATTACGTATTTACTATGTGTTTGTATTACTAACGTGGAGCGATTATCTGAATTGCAGGTAGAGCATAATCTAGCATGGTTTGCATTTTGTACAAGTTGCTGAAATGGAATGGATTCACAATTTGGTATTGATATATATATGAAGCGTTCATTGGGGATTTCTTCTTGTGTCACATTGTTGCAAACAGTGCATGTATGTTTCCACATGTATGAAATCTGAAAGATTTCATTTATAGGTATGTTTTTGTTTTCCAGTACTTGTAGTAAGTACATTAGAAATTCTTGTGGATCTTCCTGTGAGTTTATAGTGAATTTCACCATTCCAGCACAGTAGTCCAATTGTCGTCTTATTCCAAAAACACTGTATGTGTTGTCAGGATTTTTTGCTGCATTTCTGTGAAGTACTAACATTTGCAAACACAATGGGTCTGTACTGTGTGAGTAAATGTTGTCAACAATTGGTGGTAATTGAAATAGAATATTCATTGCTACATTTGCATAGCAACTTACACCAACTATATTTGAGAATTTAAATGGTCCAGGTAGTTCTGTATCTAACTGCTTTTTTTGGAGTTTGTCTTCCTTCTTTAAAGAAGTACCTGGTTTACTTTCTCTAATTGATTCTTTTTTGTTTGTGTTACTTGATGAAGTATTGTTTCTTTTACTCTCTTTGGAGGATTTGCAGTGACGTCATGTTGCATTTCTGTTTGATTTAGTTTTCTTTTACAACGTTTTAGTGGAACAGAATATGTGTTTAGATGGGGAGTGTATAGTGAGCGAAGTCTATTATATTCTAAAATGCAAGGAATATCAGCGTTTACTTTACTTGCATCAAAGTTGATTAGAAATAGACCGTCAAGTGTACGTAAGCGTGATAGTGCTACGTAGCTCATGCCTTCTTTAAAGACTGTGTTACCAATATCTATCATTGCTTTGTCTAGGGTAAGACCTTGTGATTTATGAATCGTGACTGCGTATGCAAGAGTTAGAGAAAATTGTTCTCTGCGTACATACATATCTTTGAAGAGAGGGAATCTAGCTGTTGAGCGTCCTATCCGTTTTACTTCTGAAAGTTTGTCAAAGAGTATATTGACAAACTGAATTTTGTTGTCACGTGGGTATGTTTGAAAGCCAACAACTGTACCCAGTGCTCCATTAACTAGTCCTTGGTCCACGGCAAGGTTACGTTTAAGCATTACTCTGCAATTTAAGGATAATTTTAACATCTTTTCTAAGCCTGCTGTGTTTGAGATTGATTTTTCTAAATTATTTAGTCTTGTTGTGGCTTGGTCACACACGAGTAGTGTCATACCATGTACATCTAGTTTGTCTGTGGCGCTAATTTCCATTATTGGCTGCATTTCTTTACTTAGCATGATTTCATTGAATTTGAAACAGCTTGCAAGATTTGGCATTAAGGCCATACAATTGACATTTTTGTGGGCTAATTGTTCCATAACATCTGTAGCACATGCATTATCGCCATAAAGTGCATTAATGTGCCAGGTTTTCAATGTTGCTTCTGCTTCTTTAGAAAGTATACCAACTCTCAAACTTTTTAAAATGTTGGCATAAGTTAGATCTGCAGATTGGCGCATGTTTTCTGTTAATTCTCTGTATTGGAAATGTTGCCAAAGGTTGACATTTCCAATGCTGCCAACAGTTGTACGGCAGAGTTTGTGCCCTAATGTTTTAAAAATAGGTTCACCTTTTACTGGTGTTAATTGAAGCAGATCTCCAAAAACAACAATGTGTTTTCCTGCAAAGAGCTCTTCATAGTCTGTTTTGAGTACTTCTTGTAATCTGAGGTGAATCAAAGCTAACATCAGGTTGGAGACCATGCTCACTTCATCTATTAGTAGCATTTTCATTTGTTTCAATACTCTGCGTAATTCCATTGCAGCTTCTGCAGAAAGTTTGTAATAGTCTAATTTGTTCTGGTGTTCTACTGGTAATAGTAGTAATCGGTGTAATGTAACATCACCTTTGTTGTAGGCAGCTAAACCTGTGGGGGCAGTGACAACAGCTGAGAGTTTGTTGTTTGTCAATTGTTGAAGGAACTTACTAATGATTTTGATTAGGAATGTTTTGCCAGAACCAGCTTCACCACTGACGTACAGTAGTATAGGTTTATAATTATGGCAAGAACATTCTTTATTTTCATGTTTTACACCATGTGCAATTTGTTTTGTTACTTCTTGAAAAATGCTACTTTGCTCATTGTTTAGTTTTGATTGTAGTATAGTTAAGTCTTCCTTATCTTCATACTGACACATGGTGTTTTCTACTTCTATCATAGCTAATTCTGCCTCATTTGTTATTAGTGGTTCTCCCAGTGGTTCTTGGCTTCCTGTTACAGAAGGTTGACTACTGTCAGGAGTATCCGTATCTAGTTGGGCTTGGAGTTCTTCTTCATGTTGCTGTTCATTGTGCAACATTGTTTTGTACTGTGTAAAGTTTACATCAATTATAGTGCTTTCATTTGCTTTGAAAGCATCCTCATATGAGTCATAGTTATCTAGTAATTGTTCTTCTTTTCTCCATGGTTTGAAGAGTTGTAGCAGGGACATGTAATATAGTTCTTTATGTTGAGGAGTCTTCAATGACAATTTGATATGATTAATTCAATTTGGTTTAGTGAGTTTAACTAAGCTGCCTTCACAGTCTGTCACTCTATATTTACCTTTTTTTTCATCGGGTTTCATATTATTTTTGTATGTGTAGTTTTGGGCTATTTGGTATAGACACATTTTTTCCAAAGTATTACTTCTGTTTGGGTAGTATGTGTCCAATAAATTGTTTTTTAAAATGTCTTGGCTGTTTGGATCATGTTTGGCTATTGTTTCTATATCTTCATATGATTTTAGAACTCTTTTTCTAGATTTAGCTGGACCAAGACTTAGCCATACTATATTTTCAGATTTACCATACAATGAAGTACCAGTTAAACGATCAGCTGCTTCATAAGATCCACATTCTCTATGGGTGAGCATTTTTATGCCCAAGCTGTATAATTTCTGAGATACTGTTTTATCTGATGACAGGTCATTCCAGAGGTCTTGGAGCTCTGTCTTTTCTGCTTTAGTTAAGTATGCTGTGACATATTGTGCAACTGCAGTAGAATTGTCTGCAATGTACTGCACATCTATGTTTGCATTCCATAAGTGGGCAATATTTGCATTATAATCATTGATATATTTTTCTTCTTCTCTTCTTTTTATGTAATATATATTTTTAGGTGACTTTCCTTTAACAGTATGTCTAACTGAAGACATGAGGTTGTTTACTTGACCTGTATTTGTAACTGGTCTAGGGAAACCAAAGCGGCATTTGGTGTAGTATTTGCCTTTGTTTTTGTATTTGCGATGACAATATTTTCCACATTTGTGTCTTTGAAATTGTAAAATTTGTGCACAAAGATCACTATTTGTGGCTTCTGATGGAATTTCACAAGTGACATATTTTTCAATAAACTGTAAAACAGTGGCATCACTGTCTTGACCAAATTTAGGAGCATCTTTAATCCATAAAAGCATGTGGATATGTGGTGCTCCTCTGGCTTGGTATTCTTTTCTCCAAAAGAAGTGTTGCACTTCTCCAAGGGGAGGAACAGTTTTATTACAAATAAAATGTAGCATAGCAATGAAGCGATGGTGAAAATATCTTGAAACATTAACAGGATCCAAAGAACAAAGTTCTCCAGGTGTTAGAATATCTATGTTTGTTTTGTTTTTATTTGATATGCGTAGGAAATCATGTAAATCTTCCCATGCATATTCTGCACAACTTAATGTAACAAACCAAGTGGGTGGGCCAAGGTTTCTGATCATACAACGTACATCTCCATGACGTCGAAACCAGTACTCTTTAGTACCACGCATATTTGCTAATAGATTTGTAATATTTGATTGCAAAACCTCATCCTTTTGTTGCACTTTCTCTAATAATTGTGTAGCTGTCATATTTTGAAAGTGTGATCCTGATTTTAATATGTGTGCAACTCCGTAACATAAAGTTGCTAGTTCACTTTCAAAGAGTAGGTGGAATATGTATTCCACATTTTGTCTAAATCTGGGATCTTCAGAATACATCCGTAATGAGCGGTATTCTGAAGCTGATATTTGAATAGGTCTATCATCATACCTTCCTCCTTTGCCAGTAGGAAAGAGTAGAGGAAAAGCACGTGCTTCTATACTTTTTTCCCATATACTGATTGGCGATCCTTTTGTTTGACGCATTTGGTAAGTTTCTAGTACATCTTGTACGGTGTCATTAGAGTGCAAAGGATGAATTGTATAATGGTCTAAAGTATTTGATATTGTAGCAGGATCTAGTAGCTCAAATTGACCAGCTTCTTGTGTTTCTTGAATTATTTCAGTTGTATCTTTCAAGTTTTCTTCAATATTAATTTCTTTGTAATATTCATTATTCTCTTTAAGATATTGGAATGCTTGTCTAACATTATATAAATCTACCAGCTGTTGCCATATTTTTTTGTCTTTTGTAGGTACTCCATTTACTAATATAATTAAAGATTGCTGCATTGGACGTTGCACTCCTAGAGTATGCACATTTTCTTTTAGATTTAATGGTAAATAAACTACTTTTCCACGAATGCCTTTTACCAATTCAGAGGGAGATAATTTTGCTGTTTTTGGTTGAAGGCGTATTATTGCTTGAAATGGGTGTACTGTTTGAATTATGATGCTCTCATATAAATTAAGTTGTTGTAGAGGTTTTGGTACTGGGTATAATTCCAAATTATTTGTGATAGAACGTGAAGGAGTTTGGTTGTTGTCAAGTTTTGTAGTGCAATAACTGCAAAGTATTAAGGGCTCAGTTATTTCATATTTGTTTTCTGCTAGAAGGTAGAGAGCTAATTCAAACCATTTAGAATCTTCATTGTCTTCTATTTTGTATGATAGGTCCACAGTTTTTGTGTTACTTTTATAAAAAATTCTACTGCAACATACACATACATGGTTTGGTACTTCAGCTGATGTACTTTTACATTTTAGTATTTCTTTTTTGTATGTGTTTAGCAAAAGGTTGCCATGTGTAGAATTGTTGCTTAATTGGTTTAAAGCTATTTCATTCTGTAAATGGCTTTCACTTCCAAAATATCTTTTCTGGATATAGTGAATTTCTTCAAGTAGGTATTTTGCTGTACCATGTAGAAGGATGTTATTTAACTTTGCTAGTGCTAAAGCAGGACTTTTAGCATAGTACAGTTTATAGACTAGATTTCCTATAGTTGAATGATGTGTTGATATCCTTTTGATATCATGGAAAGTGGTTTTACAAGTAGGTCCTGTAATGCAGGCCAATGAATGTCCTTGTAGTCCTGTGTACTTGCGCACTGGACAGGTATCTATATTTTGCAGTAATTTAATTTTGATTTTGTCTTTGCTTTTTACATATTTATTGAGGAATTGGTGTAAAGATTTGAAACATTGTTTGGGAATGTTACACATTGACGTGCATGGCCATTTGTACATTAGACGTTCTGATTCAGTTGAATGGAGGGGTAATTCTAAGTTTTCAGGGCATATTTTTGTAAGTAGTACTTCTTGTTCCATTATGGTATTATTCACTTTTTCATAACCTCGACCACTGCTATTTATGGCAATTGTATTCGTTTGCTTTTGTTTCTATGCTTCTTCATTAAAATATGGTTCTGTGCTCTTAGTGTGATTCCATTCACCTCCGCAGATACTTAAGAAGTTCTTTCTGTTGACATTTCGCTTATTGAGAAGTCTTTTTTGTAATTTAGTTATTAGTTTTGTTAGTGGTTTCATTTTGTTTAACAGTAAAATAAATAAATTTGTTTTGAGAAGAATTGCACTGTCCATCAATGCTTCTAAGATTAATTTCCTACGATAGGTTTTAAGCTTTGAACCTGATTTCTCTCCTGTTTTTATAAGATTTTGAAGTACTTTGTGACAGTATATTTTGGCTAAAATACTTTTCTTGGTATGCTTACTTTTCACTATATTAAAATTTGAAGAAGTAGTTTTATCTGTACTGATAGCTGATTTTCTGTTAATTGTTTTTTGGTTTGTTTTACATTTTGATAGAGGAAGCGAAGTTGCTGTACTTGAAACTTCTTGTGTTTCACTAAATGATTGTATTAGCTGTTTTGTTTCAACTTTTTTTACAAATTCTGCTAGAGATGGATGCTTATGTTGGACACCTTTATTTTCATTTGCTCTAATTTTGCGTTGCTTTCTACGGTCTTTTGGTAGGCATTCTTTAGGGTCTGTTGAAAAAAATAAAGAAGATATGGGTTGGGGTGTTCTGGAATGTATGTGTGCTGTGTGCATGAGTGTTTGAGTAAGATGATAAAGATGTATGTAATGGTGTGTGATTGTGCATTGGGAACTAAAACTAGTAGGGATAGGTATTCTTGAATTTATGTGTTACTAAACTCGGGTTCAGATGAAAAAAAAAGTAAGCTAATGGTGTGGAAAAGTACAAATAGTAAATCTAATGTATACAATTAAAACAGTTGTTTGTTCTATAATATGAAAATTGTAGTGGTTCAGTTGGCTAATTTGTGTGTCCAAAAATAGAAATTTGTGGGCCATTCTGGTTGTAAATCGCTGTTTAAGACATGGAAATTTTTGGACAAAATGGTACAAAATCTCTATTTTAAGAAGCCAAAATAGCTCATATTAATGTTATAGTATATTTGATTAATAATATAAATATTATGGTGATATTTTACTTACTTTTTTTTTAAATTAACAGGTAACTTCTTAGTTTTTCTTTCTTCTTCGAATTCGGCTGCTTCTTTTCAGGAAACTTGTCTTCACTGCAACTGTAAAAGCTTCAAATTAGTAACTTTGTTTGTATATAGCACTGTTTTTAATTTAGATATTGATTTTTTAATTGAAATCTTCAATGCCTTGTGTAAAACCATTAAACTAATTTATTTACATAAGATACATTGCATCAGATCAGTACATATGATATGTTCTTAATGAACAAATTGTATTGAATGACTAACTGTAGCAAAAATAAAATATCTTTACTATGTCTTGTGAAATTTATAATATATTAGTGAATACCACTATTTCTGTAAGTAAACTGTTCTAGGTAATAGCGCCTCAATGTCATGTCTAATTTAAAGTAATTAAGTAAATAAATAAATAAAAACAAAAAATATGAAATTGTATAAGTATTTTTATAAAGGTTTAAACATAGATTGTGTTTGCATGCAATTTTGTTTGAATATATGTAGTCTATATATTTCATTTAAAAAATGTTAGTTTAACATGATTTGAGTGTGTGTGTATAAAGAAAGTAAAAAGTATAAAGGTGTATAAGTGATAGTTGATTTTAGGAAATTGAAAAAATTCCTAAATTCATTTTACAGATTTTACAAGGTAAAAGTCTGTTTGAAAATGTGTTCATCTACCATAGCTCTCAACTCACACGCTTTTGGCGGGTGTCACACGCTTTGTAAAGGGCAGACTCACCCGCCAAGCCTCCTGCATGCCCATTCATTCCAATGGGCGTCTCACCCGCCAAAAACAAAATCGGGTGATTTCACCCGCCTGTAAAACAAAAATGGTTGAGAGCGATGTCATCTACTATACAGAAAATATGCATACCTGAAGTTTGTGTTCATGCATATGGATATGCATGGAGCTGCAAGTAGAAATCTTGAAGACTTGTACAGTATTTGTGGTAGATGCTGCTTGCTAATGATATGACACTTGTACTCAGAGAGATTCAGAGTACATTTGTAGTGCTGATCTATGATGATGCAGTTAGATGTAGAGGTCTTGAATGTGATTGGTGCATGGTCATGTGATTTTTGAGGTACATCCAATGAGGGAATGGCAGAGAGAGTGTAGTGGAAATGGTAGAAGGGCTGTTCATGTTACGATATGTCCGCGGACATGGCGGTAGTTCTCGGACATCGGGAGTTACATCCCGGGATTTTTGGGTTCAGAAGTCATGCAAATGAGAATAAGCACTGAAAGGGATTGGTCAGGAAAGTTTGGTGGGTGTGTTGTGCCGGGAGAGATTTTCTCAGATACTCTTTTTGCTGAGAGAACAAAAGATAGCTATGGCTGTGTGTTTCAGAAAACAGATTGTTTGGATTTTAGGAGATTCGTGGATACATTGGTTGAAGGTGCATGCAGAAAGCTGTGGAGTAGCTGTAGATCTTGGATTCCCACATGTGGAAGTACACTGGCATGGAGTACGTGGAATGAAGTGGTTGGACTTGCTACCTCTCTGTGCTACTTTGGAGACAGAGCAACATCCAGACATAATTGTAATTCATTGTGGAGGGAACAGTTTAGGACATGTGACTGGAATTTTTTTGCAATTTGCTATGAAAGAAGGACTGAGGAAGGTTATGGACATGTTTCCTAATTCTCAAGTGATATTTTCACGGATTGAGCAGAGGCAAATGTGGCTTCGTTCTTCTTCATTTGGTCCACAAATGGAAAAAGCAAGGCGCAATGTTAATAAGGCTGTTTGTGGCTTTCTAAGAGATTTTGGCATGTCTTCTTTTCACAATGAAAATATTATGTTTTGTAGTACATACATTTTTCGCAGAGATGGAGTCCATCTTACTTATGCTGGCAATCAGATTTTTCTGAGAAATGTACAAAATGCATTGCGACCTTTTTTGGAATTACAACAACGATTTTGAAGTAGATGTTAAGTATTTACAATTTTTGACTTACAAACACACCCAAAGGCTCTTTTCAGTGCCACCACTTCTTTCCAGAGAAAATTACAATGTTTGTGATGGAGTAGTAACCCAATTTTTTTAATGTTCGCGAACTGTCCGCGGACTTCTAAAAAATACAAAGAGCCCTGCTTCATTTATTTTCACTTCTATTTTTTAACTGGGAAAGGCGGCTCTGAAAAGAGCCTTATTTTTTTGGGATTTTTGTAATTTTGTATTTTTTTGGGTTTTTCAGACACGACACACTAGGAGAGGAGGGTAAAGGAGGGTAAAGGGGGGGACACCAACCACAGGGATAAGAAAGGGCGAGCTGAGAGAGGAAGATGTAGAGTGGGTTTTATTTGGGTAGTGAGCAGGTCTTCTCGTGCTCTGAGACGATAGTCTCAAAAGCACTCTGAAGTCGCTCCCCCCTGCAGAGTACTGTGTCACAGTACATACATACAACTGTGACCCTCGAAAGGTAAGGGTCATCAGTATTCTGTATGGCCTGTGAGGCAGCTTGAGAAAGACGCTGTCCCACAGAGGTGGTCCTTGTGGTGACAGGATCAGAAACAGAGGATGAAGTAGAGGAAATCAACCTGCTACGTTCTTCGCAAGGTACAACCCTGCGAATAGCCCCAGAGTGAAATGACCTCAGGTATCGCTTCATAGTAGTGGTCCCAAAGCTGTAGTTACCGTGCTTCCCGCGACTGAGTATCATTTTGCACTCATTGCAGGTAACATGGTTCGCACGAGCCTTAGGACCATTCCCATGAATGGTAAATAACTGCCACACCCAAGACTCACGCCTAGTGCGGGTAGTAGGGATTTCCTCTACCTCATTCTCATCATCCTCTTCTTCCTCCTCCGCATCCTCAGTCCTGTTCCCCTCTTCAGGCCCTCGGGGAGGTGGTGGTGGTGGTGGTGCTGAAGCAGGTGCAGCACCAAGTGGCAGTTCAGCAGCCAAGGATGCCATGTCGATGATGGTGTAGTCTGCAGGTGGCAGCAAAAATCACTGTGTTCTGAAGAATAGCCAGAAACACAATGGGAATAAGCTCTTGGGGGTGGTCTTTTATAGGGGTGCTTGTGCGCGGTCCGCGGACATGCGCACTGTGCGCGGAGAGATCGAACACAAAAAAAGGATCGGAAAGTTTCAAAAGGTATATAGAAACTCAAGATTGCTATGTGGGACTTGTGGCATGGTGAGATTTTATTGAAAAATATTATGGATTAACTGAAAATGTACTTTTAAATTGTTCAGGGACACGAACAGTGTCCGCATTTCAGGACACACGATGAGCGTGGGCGCGGTCATATGATCTGTTTGCGAACTAGTCTGCGAAGGAAGCGCCTGTCCGCAGGACACCAAGTGCACGGAGATTGGTTAGCGCATGCGCATTGATGTCCTACGGACACTGTTCGGGTTCTGAAGTAATTAAAAGTGCGTCACACGTGAAACGAACATTTCAGGACACCGCGTGTGTTCTTAGAACAGTTTAAACTTGGTAGCGAACAGTAAGGACAGATATAGTGTTCTTCAGGACACGTGTAATTTAGTTTATGTACGAACATTTCAGGACACCAATTGTGTTCTTAGAACACTTTCAATTGGGTAGCGAACACTACGAACAGTTGTACTGTTGTTCAGGACACATCATTTTCGTTTATTTACGAACATTTCAGGACACCAATTGTGTGACGCACTTTTAATTACTTCAGAACCCGAACAGTGTCCGTAGGACATCAATGCCCATGCGCTAACCAATCTCCATGCACTTTGTGTCCTGCGGACAGGTGCTTCCTTCGCAGACTAGTTCGCAAAGAGATCATATGACCGCGCCCACGCTCATGGTATGTCCTGAAATGCAGACACTGTTCGTGTCCCCTAACAATTTAAAAGTACATTTTCAGTTAATCCATAATATTTTTCAATAAAATCTCACCATGCCACAAGTCCCACATAGCAATCTTGAGTTTCTATATACCTTTTGAAACTTTCCGATCCTTTTTTTGTGTTCGATCTCTCCGCGCACAGTGCGCATGTCCGCGGACCGCGCACAAGCACCCCTATAAAAGACCACGCCCAAGAGCTTATTCCCATTGTGTTTCTGGCTATTCTTCAGAACACAGTGATTTTTGCTGCCACCTGCAGACTACACCATCATCGACATGGCATCCTTGGCTGCTGAACTGCCACTTGGTGCTGCACCTGCTTCAGCACCACCACCACCCCCTCCACCACCACCACCTCCCCAAGGGCCTGAAGAGGGGAACAGGACTGAGGATGCGGAGGAGGAAGAAGAGGATGATGAGAATGAGGTAGAGGAAATCCCTACTACCTGCACTAGGCGTGAGTCTTGGGTGTGGCGGTTATTTACCATTCATGGGAATGGTCCTAAGGCTTGTGCGAACCATGTTACCTGCAATGAGTGCAAAATGATACTCAGTCGCGGGAAGCACGGTAACTACAGCTTTGGGACCACTACTATGACGCGACACCTGAGGTCATTTCACTCTGGGGCTATTCGCAGGGTTGTACCTTGCGAAGAACGTAGCAGGTTGATTTCCTCTACTTCATCCTCTCTTTCTGATCCTGTCACCACAAGGACCACCTCTGTGGGACAGCGTCTTTCTCAAGCTGCCTCACAGGCTATACAGAATGCTGATGACCCTTACCTTTCGAGGGTCACAGTTGTATGTATGTACTGTGACACAGTACTCTGCAGGGGGGAGCGACTTCGGAGTGCTTTTGAGACTATCGTCTCAGAGCACGAGAAGACCTGCTCACTACCCAAATAAAACCCACTCTACATCTTCCTCTCTCAGTTCACCCTTTCTTATCCCTGTGGTTGGTGTCCCCCCCGTTACCCTCCTCTCCTAGTGTGTCGTGTCTGAAAAACCCAAAAAAATACAAAATTACAAAAATCCCAAAAAAAATAAGGCTCTTTTCAGAGCCGCCTTTCCCAGTTAAAAAATAGAACTGAAAATAAATGAAGCAGGGCTCTTTGTATTTTTTAGAAGTCCGCGGACAGTTCGCGAACATTAAAAAAATTGGGTTACTACTCCATCACAAACATTGTAATTTTCTCTGGAAAGAAGTGGTGGCTCTGAAAAGAGCCTTTGGGTGTGTTTGTAAGTCAAAAATTGTAAATACTTAACATCTACTTCAAAATCGTTGTTGTAATTCCAAAAAAGGTCGCAATGCATTTTGTACATTTCTCAGAAAAATCTGATTGCCAGCATAAGTAAGATGGACTCCATCTCTGCGAAAAATGTATGTACTACAAAACATAATATTTTCATTGTGAAAAGAAGACATGCCAAAATCTCTTAGAAAGCCACAAACAGCCTTATTAACATTGCGCCTTGCTTTTTCCATTTGTGGACCAAATGAAGAAGAACGAAGCCACATTTGTCTCTGCGCAATCCGTGAAAATATCACTTGAGAATTGGGAAACATGTCCATAACCTTCCTCAGTCCTTCTTTCATAGCAAATTGCAAAATAATTCCAGTCACATGTCCTAAACTGTTCCCTCCACAATGAATTACAATTATGTCTGGATGTTGCTCTGTCTCCAAAGTAGCACAGAGAGGTAGCAAGTCCAACCACTTCATTCCACGTACTCCATGCCAGTGTACTTCCACATGTGGGAATCCAAGATCTACAGCTACTCCACAGCTTTCTGCATGCACCTTCAACCAATGTATCCACGAATCTCCTAAACTCCAAACAATCTGTTTTCTGAAACGCACAGCCATAGCTATCTTTTGTTCTCTCAGCAAAAAGAGTATCTGAGAAAATCTCTCCTGGCACAACACATCCACCAAACTTTCCTGACCAATCCCTTTCAGTGCTTATTCTCATTTGCATGACTTCTGAACCCAAAAATCCCCGGATGTAACTCCCGATGTCCGAGAACTACCGCCATGTCCGCGGACATATCGGAACATGAACAGCCCTTCTACCATTTCCACTACACTCTCTCTGCCATTCCCTCATTGGATGTACCTCAAAAACCACATGAACATGCACCAATCACATTCAAGACCTCTACATCTAACTGCATCATCATAGATCAGCACTACAAATGTACTCTGAATCTCTCTGAGTACAAGTGTCATATCATTGGCAAGCAGCATCTACCACAAATACTGTACAAGTCTTCAAGATTTCTACTTGCATCTCCATGCATATCCATATGCATGAACACAAACTTCAGGTATGCATATTTTCTGTATAGTACATGACATCGCTCTCAACCATTTTTGTTTTACAGGCGGGTGAAATCACCTGATTTTGTTTTTGGCGGGTGAGACGCTCATTGGAATGAATGGGCGTGCAGGAGGCTTGGCGGGTGAGTCTGCCCTTTACAAGGCGTGTAACACCCGCCAAAAGCGTGTGAGTTGAGAGCTATGGTAGATGAACACATTTTCAAACAGACTTTTACCTTGTAAAATCTGTAAAATGAATTTACTGTACTTTTTTCAATTTCCTAAAATCAGCTATCACTTATACACCTTTATACTTTTTACTTTCTTTAAACACACACACTCAAATCATGTTAAACTAACATTTTTTAAATGAAATATATAGACTACATATATTCAAACAAAATTGCATGCAAACACAATCTATGTTTAAACCTTTATAAAAATACTTATACAATTTCATATTTTTTGTTTTTATTTATTTATTTACTTAATTACTTTAAATTAGACATGACATTGAGGCGCTATTACCTAGAACAGTTTACTTACAGAAATAGTGGTATTCACTAATATATTATACATTTCACAAGACATAGTAAAGATATTTTATTTTTGCTACAGTTAGTCATTCAATACAATTTGTTCATTAAGAACATATCATATGTACTGAACTGATGCAATGTATCTTATGTAAATAAATTAGTTTAATGGTTTTACAGAAGGCACTGAGGATTTCAATTAAAAAAATCCATATCTAAATTAAAAACAGTGCTATATACAAACAAAGTTACTAATTTGAAGATTTTACAGTTGCAGTGAAGACCAGTTTCGTGAAAAGAAGCAGCCGAATTCGAAAAAGAAAGAAAAACTAAGAAGTTACCTGTTAATTTTTAAAGAAAAGTAAGTAAAATATCACCATAATATTTATATTATTAATAAAATATACTATAACATTAATACGAGCTAGTTTGGTTTCTTAAAATAGAGATTTTGTACCATTTTGTCCAAAAAATTTCCATGTCTTAAACAGCGATTTACAACCAGAATGGCCCACAAATTTCTATTTTTGGACACACAAATTAGCCAACTGAAACACTACAATGTTCATATTATAGAACAAACAACTGTTTTAATTGTATACATTAGATTTACTATTTGTACTTTTCCACACCACTAGCTTACTTTTTTTTTTCATCTGAACCCCAGTTTAGTAACACATAAATTCAAGAATACCTATCCCTACTAGTTTTAGTTCCCAATGCACAATCACACACCATTACATACATCTTTATCATCTTACTCAAACACTCATGCACACAGCACACATACATCCAGAACACCCAACCCATATCTTCTTTATTTTTTTCAACAGACCCTAAAGAATGCCTACCAAAAGACATCTCCGTAGAAAGCAACGCAAAATTAGAGCAAATGAAAATAAAGGTGTCCAACATAAGCATCCATCTCTAGCAGAATTTGTAAAAGAAAGTTGAAACAAAACAGCTAATACAATCATTTAGTGAAACACAAGAAGTTTCAAGTACAACAACTTCGCTTCCTCTATCAAAATGTAAAACAAACCAAAAAACAATTAACAGAAAATCAGCTATCAGTACAGATAAAACTACTTCTTCAAATTTTAATATAGTGCAAAGTAAGCATACCAAGAAAAGTATTTTAGCCAAAATATACCGTCACAAAGTCCTTCAAAATCTTATAAAAACAGGAGGGAAATCAGGTTCAAAGCTTAAAACCTATCGTATGAAATTAATCTTAGAAGCATTGATGGACAGTGCAATTCCTCTCAAAAGAAATTTATTTATTTTACTGTTAAACAAAATGAAACCACTAACAAAACTAATAACTAAATTACAAAAAAGACTTCTCAATAAGCGAAATGTCAACAGAAAGAACTTCTTAAGTATCTGCGGAGGTGAATTGAATCACACTACGAGCACAGAACCATATTTTAATGAAGAAGCATACAAACAAAAGCAAACAAATACAATTGCCATAAATAGCAGTGGTCGAGGTTATGAAAAAGTGAATAATACCATAATGGAACAAGAAGTACTCCTTACAAAAATATGCCCTGAAAACTTAGAATTACCCCTCCATTCAACTGAATCAGAACGTCTAGTGTACAAATGGCCATGCACGTCAATGTGTAACATTCCCAAACAATGTTTCAAATCTTTACACCAATTTCGAAATATATATGTAAAAAGCAAAGACAAAATCAAAATTAAATTACTGCAAAATATAGATACCTGTCCAGTGCGCAAGTACACAGGATTACAAGGACATTCATTGGCCTGCATTACAGGACCTACTTGTAAAACCACTCTCCATGATATCAAAAGGATATCAACACATCATTCAACTATAAGAAATCTAGTCTATAAACTGTACTATGCTAAAAGTCCTGCTTTAGCACTAGCAAAGTTAAATAACATCCTTCTACATGGTACAGCAAAAGACCTACTTGAAGAAATTCACTATATCCAGAAAAAATATTTTGGAAGTGAAAGCCATTTACAGAATGAAATAGCTTTAAACCAATTAAGCAACAATTCTACACATGGCAACCTTTTGCTAAACACATACAAAAAAGAAATACTAAAATGTAAAAGTACATCAGCTGAAGTACCAAACCATGTATGTGTATGTTGCCGTAGAATTTTTTATAAAAGTAACACAAAAACTGTGGACCTATCATACAAAATAGAAGACAATGAAGATTCTAAATGGTTTGAATTAGCTCTCTACCTTCTAGCAGAAAACAAATATGAAATAACTGAGCCTCTAATACTTTGCAGTTATTGCACTACAAAACTTGACAACAACCAAACTCCTTCACGTTCTATCACAAATAATTTGGAATTATACCCAGTACCAAAACCTCTACAACAACTTAATTTATATGAGAGCATCATAATTCAAACAGTACACCCATTTCAAGCAATAATACGCCTTCAACCAAAAACAGCAAAATTACCTCCCTCTGAATTGGTAAAAGGCATTTGTGGAAAAGAAGTTTATTTACCATTAAATCTAAAAGAAAATGTGCATACTCTATGAGTGCAACGTCCAATGCAGCAATCTTTAATTATATTAGTAAATGGAGTACCTACAAAAGACAAAAGAATATGGCAACAGCTGGTAGATTTATATAAAGTTAGACAAGCCTTCCAATATCTTAAAGAGAATAATGAATATTACAAAGAAATTAATATTGAAGAAAACTTGAAAGATACGACTGAAATAATTCAAGAAACACAAGAAGCTGGTCAATTTGAGCTACTAGATCCTGCTATAATATCAAATACTTTAGACCATTATACAATTCATCCTTTGCACTGTAATGACACCGTACAAGATGTACTAGAAACTTACCAAATCCGTCAAACAAAAGGATCGCCAATCAGTATATGGGAAAAAAGTATAGAAGCATGTGCTTTTCCTCTACTCTTTCCTACTGGCAAAGGAGGAAGGTATGATGATAGACCTATTCAAATATCAGCTTCAGAATACCGCTCATTACGGATGTATTCTGAAGATCCCAGATTTAGACAAAATGTGGAATACATATTCCACCTACTCTTTGAAAGTGAACTAGCAACTTTATGTTACAGAGTTGCACACATATTAAAATCAGGATCACACTTTCAAAATATGACAGCTACACAATTATTAGAGAAAGTGCAACAAAAGGATGAGGTTTTACAATCAAATATTACAAATCTATTAGCAAATATGCATGGTACTAAAGAGTACTGGTTTCGACGTCATGGAGATGTACGTTGTATGATCAGAAACCTTGGCCCACCCACTTGGTTTGTTACATTAAGTTGTGCAGAATATGCATGGGAAGATTTACATGATTTCCTACGCATATCAAATAAAAACAAAACAAACATAGATATTCTAACACCTGGAGAATTTTGTTCTTTGGATCCTGTTAATGTTTCAAGATATTTTCACCATCGCTTCATTGCTATACTACATTTTATTTGTAATAAAACTGTTCCTCCCCTTGGAGAAGTGCAACACTTCTTTTGGAGAAAAGAATACCATGCCAGAGGAGCACCACATATCCACATGCTTTTATGGATTAAAGATGCTCCTAAATTTGGTCAAGACAGTGATGCCACTGTTTTACAGTTTATTGAAAAATATGTCACTTGTGAAATTCCATCAGAAGCCACAAATAGTGATCTTCGTGCACAGATTTTACAATTTCAAAGTCACAAATGTGGAAAATATTGTCGTCGCAAATACAAAAACAAAGGCAAATACTACACCAAATGCCGATTTGGTTTCCCTAGACCAGTTACAAATACAGGTCAAGTAAAGAACCTCATGTCTTCAGTTAGACATACTGTTAAAGGAAAGTCACCTAAAAATACATATTACATAAAAAGAAAAGAAGAAGAAAAATATATCAATGATTATAAGGCAATCATTGCCCACTTATGGAATGCAAACATAGATGTGCAGTACATTGCAGACAATTCTACTGCAGTTGCACGATATGTCACAGCATACTTAACTAAAGCAGATAAGACAGAGCTCCAAGACCTCTGTAATGACCTGTCATCAGATAAAACAGTATCTCAGAAATTATACAGCTTGGGCATAAAAATGCTCACCCATAGAGAATGTGGATCTTATGAAGCAGCTGATCGTTTAACTGGTACTTCATTGTATGGTAAATCTGAAAATATAGTATGGCTAAGTCTTGGTCCAGCTAAATCTAGAAAAAGAGTTCTAAAATCATATGAAGATATAGAAACAATAGCCAAACATGATCCCAACAGCCAAGACATTTTAAAAAACAATTTATTGGACACATACAACCCAAACAGAAGTAATACTTTGGAAAACATGTGTCTATACCAAATAGCCCAAAACTACTCATACAAAAATAATATGAAACCCGATGGAAAAAAAGGTAAATATAGAGTGACAGACTGTGAAGGCAGATTAGTTAAACTCACTAAACCAAATTTAATTAATCATATCAAATTGTCATTGAAGACTCCTCAACATAAAGAACTATATTACATGTCCCTGCTACAACTCTTCAAACCATGGAGAAAAGAAGAACAATTACTAGATAACTATGACTCATATGAGGATGCTTTCAAAGCAAATGAAAGCACTATAACTGATGTAAACTTTACACAGTACAAAACAATGTTGCACAATGAACAGCAACATGAAGAAGAACTCCAAGCCCAACTAGATAAGGATACTCCTGACAGTAGTCAACCTTCTGTAACAGGAAGCCAAGAACCACTGGGAGAACCACTAATAACAAATGAGGCAGAGTTAGCTATGATAGAAGTAGAAAACACCATGTGTCAGTATGAAGATAAGGAAGAATTAACTATACTACAATCAAAACTAAACAATGAGCAAAGTAGCATTTTTCAAGAAGTAACAAAACAAATTGCAAATGTGTAAAACATGAAAATAAAGAATGTTCCTGCCATAATTATAAACCTATACTACTGTACGTCAGTGGTGAAGCTGGTTCTGGCAAAACATTCCTAATCAAAATCATTAGTAAGTTCCTTCAACAATTGACAAACAACAAACTGTCAGCTGTTGTCACTGCCCCCACAGGTTTAGCTGCCTACAACATAGGTGGTGTTACATTACACCGATTACTACTATTACCAGTAGAACACCAGAACAAATTAGACTATTACAAACTTTCTGCAGAAGCTGCAATGGAATTACGCAGAGTATTGAAACAAATGAAAATGCTACTAATAGATGAAGTGAGCATGGTCTCCAACCTGATGTTAGCTTTGATTCACCTCAGATTACAAGAAGTACTCAAAACAGACTATGAAGAGCTCTTTGCAGGAAAACACATTATTGTTTTTGGAGATCTGCTTCAGTTAACACCAGTAAAAGGTGAACCTATTTTTAAAACATTAGGGCACAAACTCTGCCGTACAACTGTTGGCAGCATTGGAAATGTCAACCTTTGGCAACATTTCCAATACAGAGAATTAACAGAAAACATGCGCCAATCTGCAGATCTAACTTATGCCAACATTTTAAAAAGTTTGAGAGTTGGTATACTTTCTAAAGAAGCAGAAGCAACATTGAAAACCCGGCACATTAATGCACTTTATGGCGATAATGCATGTGCTACAGATGTTATGGAACAATTAGCCCACAAAAATGTCAATTGTATGGCCTTAATGCCAACTCTTGCAAGCTGTTTCAAATTCAATGAAATCATGCTAAGTAAAGAAATGCAACCAATAATGGAAATTAGCGCCACAGACAAACTAGATGTACATGGTATGACACTACCCATGTGTGACCAAGCCACAACAAGACTAAATAATTTAGAAAAATCAATCTCAAACACAGCAGGCTTAGAAAAGATGTTAAAATTATCCTTAAATTACAGAGTAATGCTTAAACGTAACCTTGACGTGGACCAAGGACTAGTTAATGGAGCACTGGGTACAGTTGTTGGCTTTCAAACATACCCACGTGACAACAAAATTCAGTTTGTCAATATACTCTTTGACAAACTTTCAGAAGTAAAACGGATAGGACACTCAACAGCTAGATTCCTTCTCTTCAAAGATATGTATGTACGCAGAGAACAATTTTCTCTAACTCTTGCATACGCAGTCACGATTCATAAATCACAAGGTCTTACCCTAGACAAAGCAATGATAGATATTGGTAACACAGTCTTTAAAGAAGGCATGAGCTACGTAGCACTATCACGCTTACGTACACTTGACGGTCTATTTCTAATCAACTTTGATGCAAGTAAAGTAAACGCTGATATTCCTTGCATTTTAGAATATAATAGACTTCGCTCACTATACACTCCCCATCTAAACACATATTCTGTTCCACAAAAACTAAAACGTTGTAAAAGAAAACTAAATCAAACAGAAATGCAACAGGACGTCACTGCAAATCCTCCAAAGAGAGTAAAAGAAACTAATACTTCATCAAGTACCACAAACAAAAAAGAATCAATTAGAGAAAGTAAACCAGGTACTTCTTTAAAGAAGGAAGACAAACTCCAAAAAAAGCAGTTAGATCCAGAACTACCTGGACCATTTAAATTCTCAAATATAGTTGGTGTAAGTTGCTATGCAAATGTAGCAATGAATATTCTATTTCAATTACCACCAATTGTTGACAACATTACTCACACAGTACAGACCCATTGTGTTTGCAAATGTTAGTACTTCACAGAAATGCAGCAAACAATCCTGACAATAAGACGACAATTGGACTACTGTGCTGGAATGATGAAATTCACTATAAACTCACAGGAAGATCCACAAGAATTTCTAATGTACTTACTACAAGTACTGGAAAACAAAAACATACCTATAAATGAAATCTTTCAGATTTCATACATGTGGAAACATACATGCACTGTTTGCAACAATGTGACACAAGAAGAAATCCCCAATGAACGCTTCATATATATATCAATACCAAATTGTGAATCCATTCCATTTCAGCAACTTGTACAAAATGCAAACCATGGTAGATTATGCTCTACCTGCAATTCAGATAATCGCTCCACGTTAGTAATACAAACACATAGTAAATACGTAATACTATTGCTTCTACGTTACAATGCAGATGGTACCAAAAACAACTGCAAGCTGACTGGATTCACACATGGTCAAATATCACTTGGTGAGAAAACCTTCACAACAATAGGTATAATCTACCACGCAGGAGCCACAACCAATTCAGGCCACTACACTGCATATATAAAAAAGAAATGTGGATGGTTTGAATGTAATGATAGTACCATTACTCTAAAGCAGAGATGACCAGCAAATCTTACAAACGCTTATTTGATGTTCTTAAAACCAAAATTTGATAAATAAACTGTATTTAAACCTTTAAGTAAATTTGTGTTACAAAAATATAAACTGTTAGAATACTCCAAAAGCTATCTAACTGCTCAAAGATTCTACAACAACTAATCAGATAAATGAATACCACTAAATTAGACCAAAACATACACAGTTAGAATACGCCAATTGGTATCTGACTGTCCCAAAATTATAAATTTGTGTTAAAATAATATAAACTGTTAGAAATCTCCAAAAGATATCTAACAGCTCAAAGATTCTACAACAACTAATCAGATAAATGAATACCACTAAATTAGGCCAAAAAATACACAGTTAGAATACGCCAATTGGTATCTAACTGTCCCAAAATTTAACAATATACAAATAGATAAATCAAAACCACGAAAATATATTAAAAAAATATACAGTTAGAATACGCCAATTGGTATCTAACTGCTCCAAAATTTTATAATATCAAAACAAATGAAGAATCTGTTACTGCTCCAAAAAAAAATACAACAAAGCAAAATATAAAGCATTAGCCAGAAACAACAAGTGAACACTGAAAACAAACAAACAAATAAACTGTAGCATAACAGAAAAAGGTTTTTTTTTTAATCCAACATGGATTTTTTTTTCTCCCACAGACCCAATGATTTTAGCAACAAATACAGAAACTGAGCAAATTGCACAGTACTCTGATTTGTACTCTACTAAATATGAGGGTCGAAAAAAAATAAAAGTATATTGCTTATACAATGTAATAAGTCATTACAAAATACTAATACTAACATGCTATTTTCTTTTATCACAGAAATGAAGAAGAAAAACATGGACTCCCATTACTAGACCAAACAGTAAGTATACAATAATAAGGACAACCATAGCAGCATATCACATCCATAGTATCTAATACCTTTGTTCCTTATACATTTGTTTTTCACCCAAAGTTATAAGCAAATATGAATGTGATATGCTGCGGTGGTTGTTGCCAGGGCATACAATCTTGGCAAGACTCTATGCCCTGGCAACAACCACCGCAGCATATCACATCCATAGAGTCAAACATTTCAACTATGATCTATGGGAAACTTTTAATGTCCGCGAACAATGTGAGTGTTCTTAGAACACTTTGAACTTGCCAGCGAACAAAACGGACACCGTTTTCAGGACACCCCCTACGAACGTTTCAGAACAACGCGATAGTTCTTACAACACTTTCAACTTAACAACGAACAATACGGACAGCGTCCTAAGGACACCCCCTACGAACATTCCAGGACACCGGGAGTGTTCTTAGAAGCGTCTTCAGAACACCACCATCTTGTTTATTTGCGAACATTTCAGGACACCGCAAGTGTTCTTAGGACACATTCAACTTGACAAAGAACAATACGGACAGCGTCCTCAGGACACCCCCTACGAACACTCCCCGGACACCGGGAGTGTTCTTAGAAGCGTCTTCAGAACACCACCATCTTGTTTATTTGCGAACATTTCAGGACACCGCAAGTGTTCTTAGGACACATTCAACTTGACAAAGAACAATACGGACAGCGTCCTCAGGACACCCCCTACGAACACTCCCCGGACACCGCGAGTGTTCTTATAGCGTCTTCAGAACACCCCCATTTTGTTTATTTGCGAACATTTCAGGACACCGCGAGTGTTCTTAGGACACATTCAACTTGACAGAGAACAATACGGACAGCGTCCTCAGGACACCCCCTACGAACACTCCCTGGACACCGCGAGTGTTCTTAGAAGCCTCTTCAGAACACCACCATCTTGTTTATTTGCGAACATTTCAGTACACCGCGAGTGTTCTTAGGACACATTCAACTTGACAGAGAACAATACGGACAGCGTCCTCAGGACACCCCCTACGAACACTCCCCGGACACCGCAAGTGTTCTTAGAAGCGTCTTCAGAACACCCCCATTTTGTTTATTTGCGAACATTTCAGGACACCGCGAGTGATCTTAGGACACATTCAACTTGACAGAGAACAATACGGACAGCGTCCTCAGGACACCCCCTACGAACACTCCCCGGACACCGCAAGTGTTCTTAGAAGCGTCTTCAGAACACCCCCATTTTGTTTATTTGCGAACATTTCAGGACACCGCGAGTGTTCTTAGAACACATTCAACTTGACAGATAACAATACGGACAGCGTCCTCAGAACAACCCCTACAAACATTTCAGGACACCGGGAGTGTTCTCAAAAACGTCTTCAGAACACCCCCATTTTGTTTATTTGCAAACATTTCAGGACACCGCGCGTGTTCTTAGAACACATTCAACTTGACAGAGAACAATACGGACAGCGTCCTCAGGACACCACCTACGAACACTCCCTGGACACCGCAAGTGTTCTTAGAACAGTTTCACTTTGCTTGTGAACAAAACGGACACATATTGACTCCTTAGAACACCCCTAGTCAGTTTATTTAGAACATTTCAGAACACCCGTGATGGCCGCAAACAAATCGAACACAAAAAGAACGTCTAACACATTAAAAACACAACTTTCATCCTATCTCATACACTCCCACCCTCTCCAAACTCTCCTACACACCAACACACTCTACAAATAACACATTTTGAACAAAGTTTCACCGCGCTGTCCGGGGACGTCCGCGAATCCAAGATGGCGGGCGCTACCGAAAAATCTGACGCGCTTCACGCTCCACGCCGTCCAATCAGCGAACACTTTGCATGTCCGCGAACATCACGCAAGACGATTGGCCAATCAGGACACTTTCCGCGGAGCGAACAGGGAAGTGTATCCGCAAACCGAACACAGATATCACTATTTTTTTTTTACCTACTTTTTGGTCATTTTAAAAAAAACTACTGGACGGATTTTCACCAAATTTGCAAAAGCACGCTTTCGGGACCAAGCCGCTGCTCCTGGTCCAAATTTGGTGGAAATCCGTCCAGCGGTTTGGGCTTTATGCGCGAGCAAAAATGTTTTCCCATTCACTCTATGGAGAGTGAGTATAATGTATACAAATATGAGCATATAGAGGGAAGGTAGAGTAATAAAAATAAAACTATGAGAAAGTGCTGATAACCATAATGATTATCTTCATGCACAGAAAGGATTGCTCTCTTTCAAGCCTGTATCTTCCGCTATGTATATGTTTCATATGATGTGACAGGACCCTAAGTCTACAAATATAGTAACTTTTCAATTTTTACTTCCTGACTGTTACTGAAGAAAACTATGTGGCTTTGATATGTCAGTAAAGGATAAAAAGGGAGAGCCAGCCATGTGATGTCATCAGTGATGTCATCAATGACATTTGTGATGTCATCTTTGATGTCCTGGGTGTTAGTGTTAGCAGTGCACGGTGGCACGAGTTATGGTTGCTTATGTTACCATAACTGGCGAATTTCAGGAGTTTTTCGGTTTTACTTTGAGCCATAACGTCCCTTAAACAAAGTTTTTTCACTGAATTTCATAGGTTTTTAGTAGCGCAACTTAACCATAACGTCCCTTTAACAAAGTTTTTTTAATATCACGCAAACAATATACAAACATGGCGTGCAAAAACCAACTTCTACAGATGGCTTTACACAGAATGTTGCAAAGTAAGAATTTATGCTCGTTCACAGTGAAGGTCAGCTGCTTCCACAACTTCTACAGATGGCTTTACACAGAATGTTGCAAAGTAAGAATTTATGCTCGTTCACAGTGAAGGTCAGCTGCTTCCATTTTTTTCTCGGGCCCCGGAGAGGCTCACGAAGCGGACTATAAGGTTGTATTGTGTTTTGTCCTTGACAGACAGAGATTGTGCTGAAAGACTTCTCTTGAAGGAGTGTTGCTAAAACGTAAGAGAAGATAAAGATGAAATTTCTGAAACGAAACCACTTTTATATATTATATCACTATACGAAAGATCGTTGGCACACGCAGAGTCATATTTTGGGACTGCACCACTCGTAGACAATGGTAATTGCAATTGTACTGTAAGTAACCCTTTAGATTACTTTATACCAAATATAATTACAATAGCGTAGCATTAAAGACCGCTCAAGTTGAACTTGTTCGTTGAAAGTGGCATAATGTTTTCTACCGCACACTATCACCGCCGAATTGATCCCCTCTCGTTTAGAGGGCTCTGAAAAAGGCAGACGACACAGGGTGGGTTAATAGAAATAATTTAACCGGTCTATAGGCGGTCAAGCGCTCTACTCGCTGTGCCACTTCACTGTAGCCTGTCAAGTGGCACAGCGAGTACAGCGCTCGCTTTGACATCCGTGCACAGCTTGCTAACGCAAGTTTGAATCCCGGCAAGGCCAAACTCAGCCTTTCATCCTTCCGTGGTCGATAAATGAGCACCACACACCGTGGTTAATAATAAGCACCGCTTACATACCTCACGGTTCTTAGCGCTATACGAATGGGAAAATATTATTATTTTATTATTAACATACTCTGTTGCACTATCTTCGATAGCAAATAATTTCACGCCCTAATAAATAAAATGATGATTTTTAATGAAGATCGGCTGGTGAGACTAATTTATGTTTTTTAAAACAGGTACGTGGCCCCATTTTGTCTATGTCATGATTTACAGACTCCAGTGGATGGGGTCTTCAACTGCCAGGTGCAAGTCCAAATATGCAACTTCATGACCCTCACCATTATTAAACACACCGTGGTTAATAATAAGCACCGCTTACATACCTCACGGTTCTTAGCGCTATATGAATGGGAAAATATTATTATTTTATTATTAACATACTCTGTTGCACTATCTTCGATAGCAAATAGTTTCACGCCCTAATAAATAAAATGATGATTTTTAATGAAGATCTGCTGGTGAGACTAATTTATGTTTTTTAAAACAGGTACGTGGCCCCATTTTGTCTATGTCACGATTTACAGACTCCAGCGGATGGGGTCTTCAACTGCCAGGTGCAAGTCCAAATATGCAACTTCATGACCCTCACCATTTTATGGGACAATCGCCAAGGACCAATATGCCCTTACGCAGTACTAGCGGCTGCAAACAACATACCAACCAATAGGGTGGTCTAATGGCTCGTTGTTGGAGCAACCTTCCGATTATCAGAGCGACCATTTACTGCTTTTATCATAAACCAACAGCCTATCTACCGCAAAGGAACAACGCGTGGCTCCAAATAAACTTTTGCTGATCGACAGCAGAGACCAATGCAAATTGCTGAATATTCTCTAAACATTTGATGTCAAATAAATGTACTTTACAACATTTACAATCTTGCTCTTTGCTTTTAAATCACAGTTTCATATTCCGAATTGTGGCGCGCTGTGTTGTGACATAATGTGTGTTGTCTTCCGGGTTATGTGTAAAGTCGCGTAGTACTGGAGACGACTGGGCGCGTTTCATTACGCACCCTGTAACGTCACGGAGAAAGGCGGGGAATATGAATGCTTTGATAATATCAGGCTTAGGGGCGGGAGATATGATTTAGTGTCGCAAAAGCAAGTCAGCCAGGTCAATAGCGCCAGTCATAGGATTATCACATAATGTCGGCGCACACCAGCCGGATTTATCGTTTCTTTAGTGGACAAAAAGTCGGTTGACGCCCCTAGGAAAAGGAGTGCTCTTAAAACACTTTCACCCTGACAACGAACAATACAAACAACGTTCTCAGAACACCCCCATTGTGTGTAATTGCAACCATTTCGGGACACTGCGAGTGTTCTTAGAACACGTTCAACTAGACAGATTACAATACGGACAGCGTCCTGAGGACACCCCCAGTTTGTGTATTTACGAACAATTAAGTACACCGCGAGTGTTCATAGCTCATTTTTACCTTCCTTGCGAACAAAAATGACACATACTCCGTCCTCTAAACACCCCAGCATTTAGTTTATTTACAAAATGTCAGAACAGCCGTGTTCTCCGCGGACAAATCGAACGCAACAAAAAGGTCTAGCACATAAAAAAACAAAACATTGAACCTATCTCGTACTCCCCCACCCTCCCCAAACACTCTTACACACCAACACACGGCACTAAATACAATTTTTTATCCACGTTTCACTGCGCTGTACGAGGTCGACTGCGAATACAAGATGGCGGGCGCCACAGAAAATCTGACGCGCTCCACGCCCCTCGCCATCCAATCAGCGAACACGGCGCATGTCCGCAGACATGACGCAAGGCCATGGGCCAATCGGGGTGCTGTCCGCGGAGCGAACAGGGAAGTCCGTCCGCGAAGCGAACGCAGATATCACTAATTTTTTTGCCTTACATTTTGGTCATTTTTAAAAAATCTACTGGACAGATTTACACCAAATTTACAAAAGCACGCTTTTGGGACCAGGCCGCCGCTCCTGCTGCAAATTTGGTGTAAATCCATCCAGCGGTTCGGGCTGTAGCCATGCGCAAAGTTTTTTCCCATTCAGTCTATGGGAAAAAAAAAGTTTTGGGACCCCCCCTATAACTTTTCCCCCCCTGGACGAATCCTCACCAAACTTTGCAAAACAATTCAGAGTGACCAAACTACATTTTTTGCAAAGTTTAGTGAGGATCCGTCCAGGGAGAGCGAAGTTATAAGCCGCCCAAAAAGTGCTCTTCCTATGGAAACAGCAACTTAACCATAACTACATGGCCACTACCGTGGCCATGTAATATACATATACATATATATATACATATATATATATATATAAACAGAAAAAACAGTAATCCAATCCAAAAGCTTGTTGGGCGACCTTACAACTTCAGGTCTGTAGCAAACAAACAATGCTAGTCTCTGTATAAGGCCCAAACACAGACATGCCAAGTTTCCAGGGAGAACTGTCATTAGAAAAGGAACACATTAGATCCCTGATTATAATGAGTAGAAAATTGAACCTGGTTCTTGATCAGCTGTGAGATTGCACATTAGCCAGGTCCTCGACTCATGAACCCGCAGTCTACAAAAGAATACATTCATTAAGCTTGGAAGATGTTAATGTTAAAGGGCATTTGTACCGTGCACTATCACCACCAGAGTGGTCCCCTGGCTCTCTGGCGGATCTGAAAAGGAAAGGGGGTCGGGTGAGTAAGTAGGACAGAGTGGGAAAACTGTAAAATAGGAGTCATGTGCTGTTGGCAGCTTCAGTTTGTTCAACACCATTCGCTGAGCTTAGGTGTGCTTAACGGTTGGTGGCTGTTGTGTTCTGTTGTTCAAGGCTATGTGCGATTTGTTTTATTGTTGCGGTGTAGTGAATTGCGTGCGGTTTGCTGTGCTTTAAAGGTTTGGTTGTGTTTGGTTAGAATTTGAGAGGTGTACGAGAGGTGTATGAAGAGGGGTGGGATTTTGTGGTGGCGCTATATAGATGTGACGAATGCTAATCTTCACAATTTTTACCCGATCTGGTGCCTGCTAATCTCCAAAATTCTATCTCAATGTGACGCAAGATGCTGGGCAAATCAATAACCCGACATGTAAAGATTATTCAATTTCTTTACTCCGACATGGACAATAAACTTGGATTGATTACTTACTAATTGCCAAACATGTGTTCCCTGTGTACAAAACTGACATAACATACAGCCGAAGACTATCTGCAGTCATCGCCCAATTCAAATCATTTTATCTATCAATCTGTCTTCTACGAAGGCCAAGAGACTGACATTCAGTCTCGCTTTCTTGGTGGATGACACCTTTACAGCACATAACCATCTAGTTTTGGGGAATAATTTCCAGCAAATGCGGGGGCTTACAAAAATCTGGATTATTTGGGATGCATTTAAAGCTGCTATTCGTGGACACACCATGTC
Source organism: Ambystoma mexicanum (assembly GCF_040938575.1). Lineage (NCBI taxonomy): Eukaryota > Metazoa > Chordata > Amphibia > Caudata > Ambystomatidae > Ambystoma > Ambystoma mexicanum. The sequence continues at coordinate 154,444,960 of NC_090938.1, read as the reverse complement.
ACCCTTCAGCTTTATGTTTTGCAAAATACAATATGTTAAAAATACAATGCTACAAGAAATTAGAAGTTTAGAAAGAGTGCCTCCCTGGATAACACTGGCAATCAGTAGGTCATAGAAGCACCATTAGAGAGGGCAAACATTGAATATAATGCTACCCATCTCAAATCTGGAAACTTAATTATGAGATGTCATTTCACAATAATGAAAGAGGGCTAGGATAATCAGATCCAGAAATAAATTCACCAACATTGAGCGAAAGGCAATGTAACAAGGTAGGATATTCTCTGGAGGATAGCTCAGGGGCAACACGCTTGTTCGTCTTAGAAGCAAGACGATGCGGAGCGGGTCCATGCTTAGAAAACTCTGGGTATTAAGCATGTTATAAATAACCAATTACACTTTTACAGTGCAGCACCTCCATTGTGGCAGCCTCCTGCATGCCTATGCAGAGGACAGCCATGAGTGAAACCTGCTTGCAGGCCAGTTCTCCAGTCCTGTGCTTGTCTATGTGGTTTGTGGTGGTGGCACTTGGGTGTAAGTTTGATCGGGAGGGGAAGTCCGAAGTTCTATTAGATGAAAGTGCACGGGCTGCAGTAGAGACCATGTCACGGCGGTGGGAGGGCTGTGTAATAGAGCTAGATGTGTAGCAGACGGTTATACTTATCTGTTCTCGAAAGAAAAGATGGCCCACTCTGCCTGAGGCTCTGATCATGGTCAGTGAGGCTCAGGTGGCTTTCCAGAAGAGTCTTATAAAGCATTTTCCTTCCAAATTGTCATTAAATGACCAGAATGTTCAAAGAACCCTTTCAGACCCCAAGTCCTCCGGAGTCCTAGAATAAAGAAATTATAGCAATATACCCCAAAAAAGATGTGATCACTACCGATCCAGTCTAAAACAGGCCTGTATCATTACTGAATAATGATGGACGAATTCATGACGCCTTAATTCCCGGCCATGGCGTGATCGGTCTTCATTCCTGTTGAAGGGCTACCTTTAACCTACTTTTGGGTCTGGCTACTGGGCGGTTTTTTGTCCTGCTAGCAGTATTACATACCTGTGCTATTGAGGAAGGATACTCACCTTTGTCTTCCCTAGAGGTGAGAGGCAAGCTTGGTGCTGCTGCAATGATGTATATTTTGCTATGTGCATGGGTGAATGTACGGACACAAGCTGCACTCTTGGGTGTGGTATCTTTGCCCAAAAAGCCCGCTATTTGCCAAATGCAGCTTTTTACTAGCTAAGTTGCCCAACTCCAGGCCTCGAGGGACGGAATCCTGACGGGCTTTCAGGATCGCCCTCATGAGAACAAATGTATATACATTGAGAATCATTGTATGCAAATTTATCTCATGAATATTAATGAGGGATATCCTGAAAATCCGACATGATTCCAGCCCTTGAGGTCTGGATTTGGGCAGCCTTACTGCACTTATGCTTGGTGCAACAAGAAAGCCTGAAGAACGGTTGAGTATAATGCAGCAGCGATCATCGCAACATTTTCAACTTTACTATTGGGCAAAAATAGGAGACTGCGTACTGCTTCTGATCACGTGGCCCCACCAAGAACTTCTTTATGCATAACGTCCCACCGGAAAAAGACAAGTAGCATAGCCTTCTCATTCGTCACTGGAAACCATACATATTAACACATACACGAATTGTACTGAATACGCATAAGAAAATAAATCGAAAGGGCTAGGGCGCCTACGCAGACACCATATCTTGCAAGGATAGCTCAGGGGCAACGTGCTCACCTTCGGAGCAAGACGATACAGAGCATCACAGGTTCGATCCCCCAGTCCGCGCCTAGAAACCTCTGGGTATTGAGTGCGTTATAAATAATCTATAATATCAAATCATATATTATAGAAGCATGATAGTGTTAAGAATTAAATGTTTAAGTAAGCATATGTTATACTGAGGCATGTAAAGAAATAAGTGCTAACACGTGTCTAGATATTACATTAGTCTGTTACCCAACATGCCTCTTGGCAGTCCATTCACATGCCAGTAGTATGGTGCTATAATACTGGTGGCCAGAGATCCACAGGTTTTGTTATCTTGATCCCAGGTGCTGTAGCGGCTTAGAGACTTTAATACAAGCCAGTGTGCCATTGCTCTTATGTATTCTCTTTTTTTGTTGAAGGGAAACAGTCTGAATCCTTATCATTTCAACCCTAAATTGAAAGTAGCATTAAGGGCAGTTTGTTAGGTGCTTCACTACAGCGTCAGCTTAGTGTGTTCATGCTGCAGTTTCCCACCAATGCGGGCAACCACTGCATTTGCAAACCTCAAGCCACTGCGTACTTGCGTTGACTTATGTACATGCACTCTAAGCTGCTGTCCTTTGGTCAGTAACCCAGGCTCACAAACCACTCCCTCCCCCTCCTCTAAGTACCTTCCATCTACTAGTCCCGCAAACCACCCCCTCACATACCTATCCATATCTCCCAGACTGTCCCATCTCCATCCTTCCCTGTCGCCATGATGGCCGCCATGGGAAGAGTATACGTTTTCCCATGGCGGCCATCTTTGTATGGTAGTTGTTTCAAGGAAATTGGGCAAGCACAATATGCACGGTGCTCTTTTCCCTTAAAAATCAGGTGAAATGTGATAAACACCATAGAGGCAGCCCAGAAGAGCTAATAGCAATAATCCACGTGTTCTGGGGGCCGAGGGGCCAATACAAACGCAATGCTCTTGTTTAGGCAACAGCTTTGCTTTGGCCTACTTTAGGCTCAAGCTGACGAGCTGTTAGTGCCACCGTTCAGGTCCGAATGTGGGAGTTATTGCTATATTACTTTGAGCATTTTTACAAAACTAGCCATAGCATGATCAGATATTATTGAGATCTGCATTGAAAACATTCAATAAGTGGTACATTTCAAAAAGAGATCTACTTTTTATTCTCGCTGAAAAATGAACTGCACAAGAAACAGAAAATCCTCAATCACCATCCCTCCCAGGTTATTCTGGGCTCTTTCTCCTCTCCACCTCTATCTCCACCTTTGACGCCACCCAGGGCTCCAACCTTTCTCCCTGGCTCTTTAACATCTATCTTACACCACTGGCACACCCCATTTCCACCTACTCCTCTTACTTCCAGTGTTATGCAGACGACAAATTTCCCTCTGATCCACTCCTTACTTCCTCCATCATTACTGCCTGCTGTACTGCCATCCAGTCATGGTGTGCCTCCAATGACCTCTGCCTTAATGCCAGCAAGACTGAGATCCTTCCCATTGGGACTCCTGCTACCTCTTTCTTCTCCTCACTTTGACCACCCTCTGTGGGTACTCCCCCTTCTTCTTCATCTAAGCAAAAAACCTAGGAGTCATCTTCGACTCCTCTCTCCCCCCCCCACATACAGGACCTTGCCAAGAAGGCCCACTTTCAACTTCACCTCATCAAAGGAATCCTTCCTTTCCTCACTTTTCCCCCAGAGGCTCGATGTTTCTAGAGCTCTGGTACTCTCTAGGCTGGACTACTGCAACAGCCTCTTCCTTAATCTACCCTCTTCCTCTCTACTCCCCCTCCAGCTAATCCACAATAGGGCTGCAAGACTTATCCTTACCCTCAAGCTCAGGGACCGCCTCTCCCCAGCCCTAAAAGTTCTCCACTGGCTACCGGTTGCTGCAAGGGTCAAAGTCCAATCCCTCTGCATCATCCATAAGTCTTTCTCGACCGGGGACTACACTATTTACAACTGGCTCTCACTAAATACTCTCCCTTCAGATCTTTAGGTTCCTCTGGCACCAACTCTCAGCATGTCAAGTGCTTCACTAAACAGTGAGCTGGTGGCTGGTCTCTTTCTTCGGCTGGCTCCCTCCCATGGAACAGCATCCCCCTCCCACTGAGTCTTGAGCTGAATCTCCTCAAATTCCAGAAGCTCCTCAAGACTTTCTGTTTCACCTCCTCCTTCCCCCCTTCCATCCTTTGCTAAAACCTCACAGTCGCTGAGATTGGTGACCAGGACTCTTATGTGTCCACCTCGGCCCTGGTCTCCCACTGCCAATCACCTTCAGCCTCTGCTCACTCCCAGCACTTGCCTCAAGCGCCCACTGGCCTGTGATATCACAGGCCTGCACCTCTTTATTGGCAGTTGACCAGTCTTTCCAAGTGATCTCTGCCAGTCACTTAACAGTTGCTTGTAACATACTCTTTAGCACTTCCCTCTGTGTTACTCCTAGCACTTACCCCCATCCCTCTGTCTCTCTGCACTTGCATGGTCTGAATGCTCACACAGCCTAATCGGACTGCCTCTCTCTTTCATTGTTTTATTAGCCTCTCATTCCCATGTTCCCTCCCTGTTTCCTTGTGGGCGCTTTGAAACACAATTTACTTGATGTATTTACAAATGCATAATAAATAAATAAACACATAAATCAGTTAACCTCTCCACCTCCACAAATCAAGTGCAATAATGAGGATATTCGAAAATTCTAAAAGTTCAAAATGGAAGGGGCAGATACACTGGACATCTCGGTAAGGGAGCGACTGCATGCCCACTGCAGTTCACGCGGATGATCCTCCAAAATGTCCTCACTGCTTGCCTTGCTAGGTCTTGCCCCCAGGGCTCGACTCTTAAACGGGCAAGACTTTTCTAACACCTCTTTGCACCCCATGGATCCATCCTCTATTTGCTGTTGTTACTGTGATGGTCAGTTTTATGTAAAATTAAAATGTATGCAGCTCTGTACCACCATATCTTGATGGCATTTCTCTGTCTTCCCTGAACCCCCTGCACTTAAAAAAATAAGTTGTACGTTGGTGCATTATAAATCAGAAATAAATAAATAATGGTGCTCCTACATGCATATTTATGGGACTAAATACAAAATTGTCTTAGACCCTCAATTGATGATGAACATGGCCACAAAACCTATTCTAAGAGATGAGCTCCAATCTGGTGGGTCAACAAACACTTTTTAGCTGACTGTACCTTTCTCAGAAAAGAGATTTCCATTTGCATATCGTTCTGGTCCAGCTCACAAGGACGGTCAAGTGTCACACGCGAGGCAATTCTCCTCTGAACAAGGGTACGAACGGCAACCCCAGACATGTGTTTCAGCATTGTTAAGTGTCACCAGTGAGGTGAAGCTGTGCCTCTCTAACCACAGTTACACAAGGGTTAGGTGCACGTTACAAATAATAAACTAAACTAAACGGTGGCCAAGGCGTCCACACAGGATATGGAGAGCACTGGCAGTTCCTGATCACTATTAAGCCTGTTCGAACTTTATCAAAAGGGATCTGCGGGTTCCCCACAAATCGCTTAGTGAGATCTTTCATTAAGCCCTGATCTGCCTCAAATCTCCATAAGACCCTCACATCTTCCAGGAAGTCCAGGAGAAGAGCTACTTCATGGGCAAAAGATATACACCACACCACTTTAAAGGCTCCAGTAGGGGAGAAAAGGTTAGGGGAAAGAAAGGGGTCGGATGAGGCTGCGTGTGGTATTAGCAAAATTAAATGGATATCCGTGCATTAGTGAATAGTATCCAAGTAGGACAACACAATACACATTGCAGTAAGACATCTCAGTAGATTACTGCACCTACTGCAGAGATCTATGTGCAACCTGCAGGACCCAGGTTCTAATCTGTCATCCTTCAGAAGTTGAGCAAATTAGTGAAGTTGAAGTGGGGACTTGAAAGATTGCCTGCCAGACCAGCGGCATCAGTCACATGGTCAGGCATGCCTTGGTGCACTTTTCATCATTCAGAGGGTGCCACATGTTGTATGTTTAAGGTTTATAATATTGCGATGTAGGGAAACCATAACAGAAACTGATCCCTGCAAAGCCTACGAGACTGGGAAAGAGTCGGTCATGTATTGGGGCTGCATGAATCCTTCTGAGGTTATTTATATAATAATGGGGACAGTCTATGGCTGCATGTCAATGACCTGGAAAAGCCCTGTAGGGCCAAGGCAGAGTGAGTTACATGTCAAGCCTTCATAATATAGACTCTGATGCTCCTTAAAGGAATGTTATGAGCTCTTAATGTATGCAAGTGGGTGCACCTCCTTGGGAATGCTCCGACCCCTTGTGTGAATACAGAGTCCTGCCCGTTTTCCAAAGTAATGCAGATAAAAAAAAATATCCACTGGATATTTTTTTTTATTTTCATTACTTTATTAAAAGATGACTTTTCTGTCAGCTGCAAACAAGAGTACATTTTGGTATTACTATTAAAGAAAAAAAACAGGTGCAAGCCATTAGTCCTTTAGGAGCTCAATTTCAATGAGTGGTAATGCAAATGGAAGACGTAAAAGGCTTGTGTAATGTTTTTACGCCTTCCATTCACATCACGGCTCATGTTCATTCATTTGTATGGTGGAGAAAAGGGGAGTAATGTAACTTACATTTCCCCTCTTGCTTCCTGTCTGCCATGCAACTACTCCAGCATTTGTAACGGCATGGATTTTCATGCCAGCGTAAATGCTGGGATTCCTCTGGAGTCTGTCAGCTTTTTTGCACCAGCGAAAAAGCCAGCAGGCTGCACAGGAATCCATTGTAAATTATGCCTGCAATACATACATAGCAGGAGGCGTTTACTCAATTTGCACAGTGGGCCGCAAAAGGCCGGCAAACAAGTGTGTAAGCTGCCTTTTTGCACTCCCCTTTTGGTCTTCACCATGCAAATGAGGAACATTGGGTGGTGAGGACTGGTGTACATCCAAGTGCAAAGGTAATGAATGGGAACCCGCTGTTGATTACAGGGACATCCAATATGAGCCCCTTAGACTCTTTCCTTTCTTTGAGCATCTCTGGCAGGAAAGGTTCTGAACGTCTGACCCATTTCATTAACCTTACACTTTGTTTGCTTTGAACAATTCCAGGCTGGGCAATTCTGACATCTTCAACCCAAATCATCCAAAGTCAATGAAAATTGGGGTGATTCGGGGTTCAGCCAAATATATTCTTTTTCCATATAAATATTGACTTTATATGCAACTTCCAGAGACTGGAGTGTTGACAGTCATTGTGGGCTGTTTTGGAGAGGAACCACGGCCAGGCTGTTCCTCCACACTGTGAGGAGCAAGCATTGAGATGCTGTGTCATATCTCGCAAACAGCTGCCGGCATCTGACTGTTGTTTGCGCATCTCCTACCAAGATGGCACCGTAAATGAGTGGTACCGTTTCCGGCTTCCTAACGAGTGCTGCCGTTCTGGCTCCATCCACAGCTCCAGTGAAGATTCTTATGGCGTATCGGCCGACACGTCATCATGTTGTTACTCTTACGGTAGCCACGTATCCCTCTGATTCCACCCTGTGGCATCCCGCATCTTGTACTCCCCACGGCATCTCTCTCAAAGTCCTTCTCTTCTGCCTGAACTAATCAGTATCCCTCTCATTCCAGGGTAGCAGACCACCTTCACTAGACGCCTCTCCAAGAAAGAAACCCTGCGCAGACCTATCAGCGTTCCTGATTCCAGAACAGGGTTTTCTTCCCGTAGAGGGTTTCCCTGGAAGCCCTTCTCCTCCAGTCAGGTTTCCCTGGGAGTCGGAGGGTGACCAGGTGGATTCTTGCATATTCCAGAATTGCTGCATCTGGTCCAGGTTGGTGCTTGTTTATATCCTGTTTGTGTATGCTAAGACGTGGCAGGTCTTTACAGATAGCAACGCCTGTCTACCATGATGGAACAGGTACAGCAATTAGTACATGCATTACAGTCATTGACTGCGGAAATGCAGCAGCTGAAACAGGAGAATTCTCCTTTCAGCAACAAATAGGCCGTTCCCCACAGTGTTCAGAACTCCCACCGGGCCCTTTACCAGGCAGTCGGTTTGATGGGAATCCCCACAAGATTAAGGAATTCTTAGAAGCCTGCACGGTACAGTTCGCCTTCAAGGCAGCCTTCTTCCCCACTGACAGGGACAAGGTGGGACATCTCATTTCCCACCTTACAGGGGCTGCCCCAACTTGGGCAACTCGATTGGTCACAACTAATAATCCAATATTGGATTCATAACCAGCCTTTTTCAACAGTCTTGGAAGTATGTTTTGCAGACAAGAAATGATTGTGTCCTCTCAGGAACATCTTCTCAATAACAAACAAGGCAGTCAAGACCTCCTGAGGCAAATTACCAGAGTCAAACATCTTGCTGCAGATACAGCGTGGCCCGATGACGCCCTAATCACAATATTTTGTAGGGGTTTTTCGGAAGACCTGAAAGACGAAGTCTCTCATATCCCTCGCCCTCCCAATCTGGCCGAGTTGATAGGCATAACCATGCAATTAGATGATTGCTAACAAGAAAGTAGTAGAGCGAAAAGAAGAGGCTGACCTCTCAGGAACCTCCCTGAGTTTGCATCCTCACCCCGAAAGGTGCTCACAGAAGAACCAATGCAGTTAGGAACAGCCCGAGGACCCTTAACAACAGAAGAAAGAAACCGACGCCGATCCATGGGACTCTGTATGTATTGTGGGGACAACACACACCTAGTCCAACAATGCCCTATGGCACCCCCCAGGAAACAGGGAAATGCCAATGCCCGACCGTAAAGGGAACCATGGTACGGGAGGATCCAATGGTTCCTCTGTGGTATTTCATTCCTCACAATGCACAGGAGTACAAGAGACCCATATATTAGTTGTACTAATCACTCTGACCTGGGGCTCTTCACATGTCAAACAAGTCACAGCCTTAATAGACAGTGGTGCCATGGCAAATTTAATTGATGACCTTTGGGCTATGGAGAACGGTATACCCCGTTCTATCAAAGCAGTCTACATCCCGGTGGAGAGTGTGGATGGAAGCCTGTTAGTGTCAGGTCCCAGACGAGAACAAACTAGTCCTCTTCAGCTGGAGATCAATTCTCATAAAGAAGAAATAATGTTGGACATTATCAAAACTGCTCACTACCCGGTTAGTCTAGGTTTACGGTGGTTATGGATCCATAACCCCTATGTGAACTGGGCAGTTGGCACATTCTTTTTGGAGTCTGAATTTTGTCCCCATCATTGTCTATCTAAGCGATTAGTGGCAGTCCTTCCTCTTGTTTCCTCCGATACCATTTCCTCCAAAACTACAATGCTCAACCAAGTACAGGATCTTCCTGAACCTTACCAGCCCTTTCAGAAGGTACTTTCCTCATCAGAATATGCAGAGTTGCCACCCCATAGAGGAGGCAATTGTCTCATTCATATAGTGCGGACAGCCCGTAACCCTTCGGGCGTATGTATATCCTATCGGCCCGGGAAAAAAAAGTGCTTAAGGAATACCTGTAGACCAATCTTAAGAACGACCTCATCACAGAATCCTCCTCTCCAGTGGCAGCATTATTGTTATTTATATCAAAAAAGAATACCACAGAACTTCGCCCCTGTATTGACTTTCAGGGGCTGAATAAAATGACAATCCCTGACCGATACCCGATGCCGCTCATCCCAGACATCCTGGAGGCGGTGAATGGGGCAGTGATATACACCAAAGTGGACCTGAAAGGGGCTTACAACTTAATACATACAAGAAAGGGAGATGAATGCAAGACGCCCTTCTGTACGCCTTTTGGTCACTATCAATAACAAGTCATGCCCTTTGGCTTATCCAATGCCCCGGCCGTCTTCCAGAGATTTATGGACCACTTATTTTCAGATATTCTCCTCCGTTTCATCATAGTCTACCTGGATAATATATACTGTTTTCTCATCTACAGTCCAGGAACATACTTCCCACATCCAAAAGGTACTACGGCAGTTACAGCAGAATCATCTCTTTTGTAAACTGGAGAAATGTGAATTCAACCAACACAAGGTTGGATATCTGGTATATATTTTTTCTGCTACCGGCCTCACCATGGATCCAGACAAGGTGGCAGCAGGTACAGCATGGCCTGCTGCTAAGACGGTTAAAGACATACAACGATTCCTCGGATTTGCGAATTTTTACAGACGATTAGTTCCTGGTTTTTCTAGTCTTTTGCGTCCCATCATCAGTCTGCTGAAAAAAAGAGTCACTTTTCATTGGACCGAAGAAACCCAAAAGGCTTTTGAGCCTCTCAAAGCGCTATTTACCTAAACCCCAGTCCTGATCACTCCTGATCAAAATAGAGATTCATAGTTTAATCAGACGCATCCTCACATGCCTTAGGGGAAGTTCTACTACAACAGGATCACCTACAGAGACAGTGGCCACTGGCCTACCTCTCTAAAACCTTGACTGCAACAGGGTTAAATTATACCGTCCTAGAAAAGGAACTCCTGTACAGGAGGGCGGAGCGAACTCTGAACGGGCCTATGAGATTCAGAGCTCGCCCTCCGGCACCTTAAAATGAGATAGCTGCACCTTGAGGAGAATGTGGTGCAGGATTCTCTTACTCCGACACCAATCAATAAAGACAACTCAATGGATTGGCAAAGGGAAGTCCGTTTAATGACAAGTATAAAAAATGGGGAAACAAATGGAAATCAGCAGTGTTGCGATCGCCTGTCTCGATTCAACTTCCAAATTCTTCATTCCGACAGCAATAGTTATACCCAAAAATCGTCATCATTGATGTACAACACTCATACATTTATCATGCAATTTTATTGGTTGGAAAAGGTAACTTAAGTATAGGTGCTATAACTGTATATGGTAACAAAGTGTAAGGATTGGATAGTTCTTATCGGGTGGGCGTCTACGCCCATTCCTCTACATCACTCATGATAGACCTCACTACAAGCACGACATCTAATTGGTTCTACAGCTATAGGACCATAGATTATTCGGTCCATTGTATTTGGGTGGGTTACACCCCCAGGCATAAATCTCTACTTTAATTAGCAGCATGCAGAATAGACACCCAGGTGCCTTGTGCCCCAAGATTCACCCTGCCTCCCTTCCATCAATCAGTACTTTCGGGCTATGTGTCAATTAGTTGGCTGAGAATGGCCTTGAAACTGTAGCTTCTTATCTGGGAAAGTTATGGCATCCTCGGGTTCTGGGTGACATCAGACGTTGGTACCTCTTTGCCCTTGGCTGGTCATGTGTCTGTTCACCGTGAATCTGCTTCATTTTCCTTGTATTCGTGTATTTGATTCTCCTATAGCCTCGCCACCTGTCTGGGGCCTCTTTAACTCGACCTTAAATGGCTGGCTGCTATGCTCTGAAGTCTTGATTCTCCACAGCTGCCGCTCGCCTCCCTTCATTAGGTTGACCTCGATTTCCCAAGCATGAGCTACTTCTCACTAAGTTTCGATTCCGCTCTTCCCTTTGGCTGGAATATGTATCTTGGCCTTGCTAGCCTTTTGCAGCCTGGGCTTAATTCTGCTTTTACAAAATGGAGTCGCACTTGTATAGTGTGCTTTATTGAGGTAGATATATAGTTGGCGCATGCCACTCTATTCTTCTACTAAGCATTGCAAGCAGTACCGTTCTCTTAGCTTCTTGCGTTCCAAGCCTATTTACAGGCATTTAAGTGAGTTACGTGTGTTCATCTCACTTATTAGTTACGTTTCTTTATATTAACATCTTTTCTCTTACACGTCCATAACAACATTATTCCTAGCATTTCGCCCTTGTATGTCAACTTTCGTTCATTGTTTATGTTCATCTGTACCACTGTTCAGGTTCTTATGTCGTCACCATTTACCCTCCATTCAGACTCTTTGGGTGTCTTCGGGGACAGTTTGTAAGTAGTCTTCATATCGTGTCAGCTGCTGGTGCGGTTGTCTCAGTGGGTACCGAGCTGCCCATGGCTGTCGGGTTATAGGCACTTCGACGGGTATTGCGTTTCTGATGGGCACTGGGCAGAGGCCTAGAATTGCTCTCTTTTGGTTCATTTGTTCCTCATACATCACACATCTCGGCGAGTATGTCCCTGGTACCTTGAAATGGGGGGCTGGGGTGCAGGCCATGTCTGGGACCTCCTCTACACTCCCCCCTCTGGTCGGTTCATCGACCACTTCTGCATCCTCCTTCGGGTTTGTCTGATTTGGCTCTTCTGCTTCTCATTCATCATCTTCTGGGGTTGTACACGATGGTGTGAACGTATGTATCTTTGGTGTCCATATTTCTATCACTCCTTTCAGACTTCCTGCTGTCTTAACATGTTCATCTTTGTTCCAGGTCATGAGCTTGACATTGTCCATTTAGGCTGCAATAGATCCACTTTCCTTCGTTGTTTTCTGGGATACACAAACTTTGTTCCTTCTGGCGCAAATTCACTAGCCCTCACACAGTCTCTGATTTCTTCATCAGTCAGGTCTCTGGGCTTCCAGTCTGGCTTGACATCGACCATTATTTTCATGCAAATGGCTTTCTTCGCAGTTTTATGGCATTGTGTGATGATTAACTTGATAACACAAAATCCTAGTAGTATCATTACTAGCAGGGCTCCCAGAATTTTGAATATGTCTGCCATCCATTGTGAGACCCATAGAAATAGTGTTCTAAACCAGTTGTCGTCATCAACCTCGTCGGTTTCATTGATTATCTGGTTCTGCAGGTTTGTCAGCATACTTATGGCTTCTGTTAAGGTTCCATTTTCTTTGTCATGAGAAGGTATACACATGCAACATGATTCTCCGATTTTTGTGCAAACACCTCCATCCATCGCAGTGATCATGTCGAGTACATATCTGTTCTGGAGGGCCATCAATCGGATTGCTCTCAATTCTTCTTTGATTGCGTTGAATCCTTTTATGGTGGTGTTGATGGTCTGCAATAACTCCCATCTGGTTATCTGCAACCATTTTGTATTTATTCCAACTTGGATGTGTGGCAAGAGTATTGTTGTGAATACTGATGAGGTAAAGCTAAACAGCCTGTGTTTGTATGGGATTGCATGAAATGCTTCTTCCGATTTGGCAGAAAAGTAATTTTCCCTCTTTTTTCGGGATACCAGTTCCGCAGACCTCCTCTTCCTCAGGTGAGCATCTGCTTTCGGGAAACTGTCCATAGTCAGGTCACTTTTCTGGATTACTAGTGCAGGAACATGGACGTTCACTATCGTGCATATGCCTCACCTGTTTTTCGGCAGCCTTATGTACTCTTTAGATCCACATGCCCAGTAATGGTCCATAATGACTGCAGTTCCCTGAGTCATTCCTGGAGCTTCAACGATTAATCCGCAGTTTTGATTCTCTCCCATATTCCCCGTGCCATTGTTCCTGAAGCACAATTTTGGACTTGCCAGTGGCACTATCTGCATGGGTCCTCCTCTGTCTTCGACCCACGTTAGCAACTTCACCATCTTTGGCCATTTAGGTTTGCACAGTTTTTGTGAGTTTTCTATGGCTTCCTTGCAGGCTCCAAGGACCTTCCGCGCTCGGCATATCACTGCTTCCTCTTCCCATCCATTTGGCGAAAGCACTTTTCCCCAAATATGCATCTGGCCACTATTCTTCCAAATGTGGGCTTCTTCTGGAGTTTTACCTTGGGCGTTTAGTCTCGGGTTAATTTCCCATCTTGTGCCTGCTCCTTTCGCTTCTGGCTTTGCATACCTGATCACGTGATTCCTGGTATGAGCTCTTTTTCTTGTCTTAATGTCCTTGATGTAGTCATCTTCATCAGGATATGCTGTTTCTGTTGCCCATAACAGTGAGGCATCTCTTCCCATGAACTGTCCTCTGGTGTTGCACATTGCTATGTGTGACAAACAGTGTCCTGTCGGGACATCAATTTCTACGGCTATGAAGATCTTTGATTTTCCCATGCTGTACGGTAGGCGTGCACAGACAGAGCATTCTCCTTCAGCCTCTCTTCTTCCGACCTCTTTCATGTGTTGGTACCAAATGTTATTTCCTAGATGTGCTGTGCTGTCCAGGTAATCGTTCAGTTCATTGTTATCTTCATGCAGGCTTCTCTTGATCCTTAGTGTCTTCCTGTAGTTAGCCATAACTACATCTGCAAATGAGTTGGTTTGACTTTTCCTTGCTAGAGGACTCTCAGGCATGCTTGTCGGTGAAGCAGGTTTCATTTACTGTGTCGCTGTGAAAGGAGGAGGTTTTACAATTCTCTTCCTCTCCTCTTGTATTATTCCGTGCAGTGCCTTTATCCACTATCCGCTTGGCATCTGCCCAACGTAAGGTCATATTTTGGGCCTGGTGTTTGCCATTTTTGTTGGAACTGGTACACTTGTCACTCTGTAGTTTTATTTTTCAGTTCCCCGTGTAGTTTATTTGCTTTAGCTGTAAACGTGAATAAATGATCTATCAGCATTTGTGTCTTTGCAGTGAATTCTCTCATAGCCGTTTCTGTCTTTTCTAGGGCTTTTGCTATATCTTCTTTAATTGTTCTTTCATTTGCTTCTTCTTGGTCACTTCCACTATTTTCTGGAACTAATTGTTTGGTAGGCAGTCTCATACTTTCTGTTGCCATCGTTTGGGGTTCTGAAGCCATTGACACTTGGCCCTGTTTGTGTGCATTCAGTTTGTGTGTATGCGTCTAGTGGTCAGTGTTACATTTTCATTCATTTCGCGCTGACCCTGTCTCCAGATTTTCTCTTCATTCATTACCTCAAGTGTGTATAAATCACTGCTAATTATATTTAATTTTAGGTCGTTGACTTTTACCATCAGATTTTCCTGGGTCTGGAATTACTATATAGGATCTAGGTGCTTTTGTGGGACTCATGCGTACCTTATCCGGTGGATGCACTGAAATTGGGACATTTCGTGCACCAATGAAAAATGCAGTTCTGATTTTTAATGACAGAAAAACAATTATAATTACTATGCATATGTACATGATTGATCGGTATGACAGCCTGCAGCATTTTCTTCCAGGAAAGTGGGGGTGCCCCTCTGTTGGTGGGAGGACCTAGTTACTGTTCTGGGCCCCCATTTCAATCATGAGTCAATTGTCAGTGTTTATTTTTTTCTCTTACTCCGTTCTTGTTTCTCAAGAGGTTCGTATCATAAAGTGTCAAGTGCTTCTCGAGTGTCCCCCTCTTGTGGTGGATGATTGCCTCTGGTTATGTGAAATAGTTCTCATACTGGAATATGGAAAAAGATTAGACTAACACCTTTGGTAAATCACATTCATTATGCATATTCAAAATAGGTAAGTTCCCAATGCACTCCCCGAATCTGCTTCAGTCCTGAAAACATGCTGGTACCTGTTCAAATGAGGAACAATAGAAAGAGTGATATCACTCAAAAATAAAAAAATAAAATTAAAATTAAAAATAAAACAAAGTTCTTTTCTCTGATCTTCTCGATCTGTCCCTCGGCGGAAAGATGAAGAACTGTGTCTCTGTCTCTTGGATCTGTCCCTCGGCGGAAGGTTTCACTGGAATCTCCGTAGATATTTTCATTGAAAGTTGGACAGCTCCACCTGGAGCATGATCCCATGGAGGAGTGTTCCCATGTGTGCAACATTAGCTGGATCTCTGATTAAGGTGATGATGTCGACCTCGGCAGGTCTCCCCACCATTTCTAGATAGTCAGTGACTAGGCAGAATAGGACATTGTGGGCCAGCCGGCTGTCCTCGGGAGACAGGGACATTGTCCTTCTTTGCTGGTTTTGAGATCATAGGCCTTTCTTTTGATGTGAGCAGTCTTTACACTTTCCTGCTGCGTGGATTGCCACTACGTAGTTGAGCTTGATCCACAGTTGGTTCAAATGTTCAGTGTTTCTTGGGTCTCTAATGTAGGTTAATGTGTCTGTGGTTCTCCCGACTAGTCCTGGGCGCTCCTCTATGATACGAAAGAAAAGCGTATAAGTGTGTTCATCAATGATCACCTATAGTGGAAGCATTTGTGTCCTTATCACTGTATTCGGGCAACTCGGCGAAGGCTTCCGCGATGACAGTCAGTCGTTGCCAGATTACTTTCTTGTTGGCAGGATCTTGAACAAAATCTATGACACTGGTGATTCTCCCTACAAGTGACAGGTATTATATCACCACTAGCTGGAAGTAGATGAGTACATCCCATGTGAGATTTCTGCTGGGAGATACCATGAGATCTGCAAAACAACGTCTTGGTGCTGGTTACTTCAGGTTACTGTGTTAAGTTCTTAACGAAAGGTCCTTGTGCACAGTCTATCAGAGTCTTGTTTCTTCAACAATGCCTAAGTTTGGCTTGGTTCAAAAGTTCGTATTGTCAATGTGTTGTGGCTTAGATGTGTGATTCTCTTCTTCACCCTGCAACTAAGATGCACAGAGTGTCTATTATGTCCTGATCCCCTTTTTGCTTAGAGGAAATGTCCAGTTTAAAGCCACAATTTTCAAACTGAGTTCTTTGTCTTGGCTTTTCTGCTCATGCGTCCTTCTTCCTCGTCATGGATCTCGTCTGTACGTGCTGAGGTTCTTCCCCGTTGTCTGTAGTTTCTTCGCGGTGGGGTGCAGCTAGAGGGATCTCGTCGATGAAGGGTTTAATGTCATTAAGGAAGATCCATGCTCACCTGCCTTGCAATTTGACTGCTGACAGAGTGCAGTCCTCGACGATGAAAGGGCCATTGAATCTTGACTCTTCCCACCTTTTCCTTGTGTGGTTCTTTACCAACACTGCATCACCAGGGAAGATGATTGGCGCACATAGACCTTGAACTGTGTTTGTTTAGGCACCTCCTGCTGTGTCTCGTGTTGTGCTGCACCATTTTCGCTGTACTTGGTCTGAAACGATAAGAAGGCTTGATCTCATGCAGTTCAGGTATTCCGACAGGTCAGTTCCCAGGACCTCTCGGGTTGACTTGGCATCACATCTAGCTCTATGTTTTGGGGTAAGTGGGGTGTTCATTCTTCTTCCTGTGACTATCTCGTGCGGCGTCAGATGATGGTCGGAGCTTGGTTGGTTCCGAAGAGCATACAATGCCAGTGGAAGGCAGTGCAACCATCCCCTCTTTAGAGTAAGCTTCAATTTGGCTATCCTTTCCTTTAGCAAGCTGTTGAGCCTCTCTCAAATACCATTACCTTCAGGATGATATGCCGACGAGAACTTGTGCTTTATACCAAGCAGCAAGCTAATCTGCTGAAAGAGAGAGTTTACAAAATGAGCCCCATTGTCTGATCTCATCACCTCACACACCCCCCATCTAGGGAACACTTCCATCACCAGGAATTTGGCAGCACAGGTTGAGTCTGGGTGTGTACAGGGACCTGCTTCTATCCATCTAGAGAATGGACACACCACTACAGTTAAATACCTGTACCCGTTGCACACTTGAATCACGTCGACATAATCGATATGTAAGTGCTGAAAAGGCCCATTCGGCTGGGGGATGACTCCTTCTCACTTCTCTTAATGTGTGCCCAGCGGTGAATTGCTGGCAGATTATGCAGTTCACCATGAAGAATGCAACATGCTCTGCTAAATTCGGTATAAACCAGTCTTCTGTGAGCGTTGCAGCATGATTTTCCTTTGTCATATGAAATGGGTAGTGCAGTTGTTCCAATGCTATTTTCAATAGGGCTACCGGCATGACTAGTTACCAATGCTGACTTGCCATCACAATCCGTCAGAGGGGTTTAAGGAACACTCTCGACGCTTCCACAGGTTCTTTTCGTCCTGTGGTGCCTCCCCTTGAATCTCCATCAGTTGAGTCTGCCCCATATTACTATAGACTTTTGGTGTTGCTCGAGCTACCATCATTCGTTCATGGGTGCGTGCCTCTTCTACTTCCATGATCGTTTCACTCTTGGATGCCACACGCTTGGCTTCTGTGTCTGCTGCGTGATTTCCGTGTGACACAAAATCTGTCCCATGAGTATGGGCGACACATTTCACGACCGCTATGCCCACTGGGAGCTGCAGTGCTTTTAACAGCCTGTCCAATAATGCTGCATGCTGCACTGGCGTGCCATCCGCTCGGAGGTAACCCCTCCTTTTCCAGCGCGCTAATCCTGCATACACTGTTAACGTCACATAGACAGAGTCGCTGTACACCGTTACTTCCTGATCTGCGTGACTCTCAATGACGAGTATCAACGCCAATAACTCTGCAGCCTGCACTGAATAATGAGATGGTATTCGTGCACTGACGAGTATCTGAAATTCTCCGTTTGCTATGTGTTTCATTACGGCAATGCCTGTTTATCTTTGCCCGTCTTCTTGGTCGATTCTCGAAGAACCGTCAATGAAAACGATCTCTCCACCTGCCAGGGCATTTTCTCTCACCCTGGGGATTTCATCATAGAACTCTTCATAGTTTGCGCAGTCATGTATTGGCTCTCCTTCAGTGACTGGCTCAGCTATGAACGTGGCTGGGTTTACTGTTTTACATCGAACTATTTTGATCAATGGATTAGATATAATCACTTCATAGGCAGAAGCCCTCTGTGAAGTCAATGTGCCTTTTGGTTTCTCCAAGATGGCGAATAATGAGTGCTTGACGTATAACGTCATGGAGCATCCCATTACAATGTTAGCCGCCTTCTCTATGGTGAACGCTGCAGCAGCTAAGCTTTGTTTGCATGGGAACTGGCCTCTCATCACTGGATCCCGATTTCCACTATAATATGCCTGGGGCTTGTACCCCAACAAGGTTTTCTGAGTGAGCACTGCCGTCATAACTCTGCCATCTGTGTGTGAGAACAGGTAGAATTCCTCTTCATAATTAGGAATCCCGAGAACTGAAGCCATGCAAATCACTCTATTGAGTTCTGCTAGCCCTTTGTCCATTGCCTCAGTCCATTCAATCTGTTCCTTTGTTGCTTGGGCCTTTTTTAGGGCCTGGAGTAAAGGCTTGGTATATATGAGCTGTAGTCGAAGACCCATGCTCTAACATATTGCACAGGCCTAAGAAGCTCTGCATTTGTTTTATCGTGAGTGACTTAGCCGTGTTCATAATGGCTTCAGCCCTTTCTGGGGTCACCCTTTTCCCTTCATGCGAAATTAACTGGCCTATGTACAGCACCTCTTGTTGACAATATTGTAGCTTTTCCTTGTCAACCTTATATCCTTTCTCAGCCAGTATAGTCAGTAACTGGAAAGAATTGCGTCTGCATTGCTCTTCAGTGGTGCTGCAGATCAGAATGCCATCCGCATAATGCAAAATAACACTGTCTACTGCAATATTGCTTAGGTACATTTGCAGGACTCTGTTGAAAATGGACAGGGACTCACAATACCCCTGTGGCAATCTTGTGCTCTTCAGACGCATTTGTCTGAATGTAAATGACGTCAGATCTTGCAAGTCACGGTGTAACGGGATGGAGAAAAAAGCATTTTTCAAATCAATCACTGTGAAGTATTTCGCCTCAATCGGTATGTTACACAAGATCGTAGATGGATTAGGGACTATAGGGAACTCGGCTTCAACAATATCGTTTAATGCTCTTAAATCTTGGATTAGACGCCAAGATCCTCCCTTTGATTTCTTGACGGGTAAATCACTGTATTACAGGGTGATTCTGACGTCACTCGGATGCCCTGATCCATCATGGTGGAAATTGTCTTCGCGATCCCTTCATCCGCTTCTCTGGACAAGGGATATTGTCGCGCTCTTGGTAGAAATGCTCCTGGTCCCTGTAGTCCATACTGAGACAGGCACCTGGGCCATATCGTCCTCAAAGTATGAGTGACGGATCAATGCTAACATCATTCTCTGTGGCACTTCTCGTTTGATAATTTTGACCCAAAATATGAGACTTACGTCCACTCTCATCTCTTCTAAGTGAGGGTGTTCTTCGAACAGATCGTCATCGGTGACGTCAGTCACTCGATAATCTTCTTCAATGGTGTTAATTGCACACCATTGTCTGCCTTCGTCATCGAACCCTTCGACCATTGCTACCTTCCCCCGTACTGCTGCAATATGCATTGTTAAGGGAAATACTTGTCCCTCTTCTTCAAACATTGGTATTCTTGGCCTAAATAGGAACTCATCCCGGGTTCTCATAGTTCTATCTGCGAGGCCTGGCAATCCCGCCATAAGCACATGTACGCCATATGCAAAAACTTCTAGTTCTAACGGTAAAGCTCTCATGGCTATGCGTCCGGAGTATGATCAAATCCTTTTGCATACGTTTGAATAATGCATTCCTGGAGTGGAGTATAATATGCCCTTCTCCATGAACGATATAGTCATATTCAACTTTGTAATTAAGTCTCGACCCAAAATGTTTACTGGGGTCTGAAGTGAATATAATAAAGGTACATTCATCTCACAATCTCCTACAGAGACTGGCCGGACAAGGAAAACATGCCTTCTCGTATGCACAAGCGTGTTGCACCTGTGTCAACTAAGAAGGAATATTCTTTCCCCCTATGACGACATTTACCCTTGGTTCCCTGTTAGGGTCTGGTGTCACTGATAGGATAGAACACATCAGGGTTCCCAGCGAGCTGTCCTATTTCATGTGTAAGTTCGGTTCACTGTATGCTTGTGTATTTTCTGCATTCCCAGGGTTTCCTCCCCTTCCTGAATTTGTGCCCTGAGACATTTGCGGGGGTGCCTGTTGGGATTGCCCTTGTGACGGGTTCCCCATGTTTGATGGTTGGACCCCTTGTTGTGCACCTTTCTGCAAGCCTGGTGCTTGCTGCAGTACTGTGTGATTCGGTGCACCACCCTGTTGTGGGATAGCAGGCGGATTCACCGTGCCTGCTCCCATTCTTTGTCCATTTTGCCACATGCTTTGGCTTCTGCATGCGCGTGCCACATGCCCTGTCATACCACACAGCCAACAAACTGGTCGTGGTCGGGCTATCTGTCCATATGACATATCTGGATTGCCCATCTGCACGTTTTGAAAGCCTCCTTGATTATTTTGGAAACCTCCCTGATTACTCTGCCATCCTCTTCCTCTGAATCCCCTTCCTCTCAGGTAAAATCCAGCATTACCCTGGTTATTCTGCGACGGATTAGTCACCTGTTGTACGGTCAATTCGGCTGGGCTGGTCAGCATAGCTCCTTCGAGAGCGTACTTTGAGAGTTTCTTTTGCACCAGGTTCGCTTCCTCACCCTTACAAGTTGCCTCCTTTTTTCGATTCTTTTCTTGGAATAATCTACAGTAATGTGCCATAGTAAACTGTATTTTGGCCCATGGTTTAGCTTCTACTCCTACCAATTTCTTGAGCTGTTTTTGCACCGGTTCTGGTAACCCTTGGCACAATATATGGTAGACTACAGGGATAGATTTCATCCAAGATTCAAGTGTTTCGAACATCCACGCATCCTGAAAATTCTGGATATAAATCAACAGATCTTCTGACTCTTTCATTTTTTTCGAGTCATTATGGCTCCCATATCGGAAGTGACTGGGTACATCACCCGTAGCGCTTTCCACACTGCTGCTCTACAGTTATTAAATGGTGCTCTGTCATGGGTAGTGTTAATTATGGTTACCCCAGGGTACCCTGCTCCTTTCCACACATCGTCTGCTCTCTCACCAAGTATAGCGATTAGTAGACCCTTAATGTCCCCTATAGCTAACGTGACACCCCCTGTCATTTTCTCTAACTCGTGTATCCACTTCCCAGCTCCCGATGTCAACATTGGAAGTTTGTTTTTCAGGCTTTCTCTGTCCATGTGTGGCTATGGAATATATTGTGGTCTTAGCCTCCCCCTTTTCTAGTAGCCGGAATTGGAATGCACAGTCCTCCTTCTCTTTCCCCATAGCTCTCCTGTCTATTGCTGGAGTAGCATTTCCGCATTGCCGTCTACCTGGCAATGTCCTCAATCTGTCTACATAGGCAGGTGCTGACACCCCCCTCTGTCCGTGGGGTGTTCCTTCATGTCGGCCAGGCTGTGTGGCAGACTCTGATGCCCTAGATGCAGACTCACTGGCGTCTGACCATCGTACTCCTTTGTCCCATGGGAGCTGCTTCTCGCGCCGACTCCCTTCTTCATTTATCTCGTCCTCAATTTCCCCTCCGGAGACGGATATTGATTGTTCCGAATTCACACAACTCCTTGCATCATCATTGTTCTTATTAATTTTTAGCCTGTCCAGGGACAGTCTCCCGCTCCCACTACTTCGGGTGACCTCCTCTGTATCATATAACTGAGTGCTCTCCAAGCGCTCGTCTTCTCTTTCCCAGTGGGATGTTGGCTCTAACCCCATTTCATCTTATATTTTATCAATCGTTTCCCTGATGCTTCTGGTGTTGAAGTCATCTTCAATATTTGTCCCACTCGTGCCCGGTACTGAGTCGTACACGGGAAAGAATTCTTCGATATCTTCCCATTCTACAACAGGATAAGGTTTTTTAACTTCCCGCTCCAAATATTCAAGATCGCGTGCCCTCTGTCTATGCTTACGTTCTATATCATCGTTAACTTCCTTGTGTCTCCTCGCGTCTTCCCCAGTCCTTTCTTCTTCACTTTTTCTTTCATTCCTATGTTCATTTACCCTTCTAACTTCCTCATCCTTTCGCCTCTTTATCCTTTTTTTCACATACGCTTTGCTCTTCTTCCAAACTTTGCTGATTCTGTCTGTACTTGTCATAGGCTGCCTTCTGAACAAGCTGTTTTTCTTGCTCTTCGCGATATAGCTGTTCTCGCCTCAGCCTATCTTTCCTTTTTATCCTTTCATCCCTTATTTCCTTCTCCTTTTCTCTCTCCCTTCTTTGCGTCTCATCAGACTTCTCTCTCGGTCTCACATCATCACTTCCCTTACCATCGAGTTTCAGCAATATCTGTCCTCCCATCCATTCGTATTTTGCGAATGCTATCTCATCAGTTCTGTCTTCACTTCCTTTCCACTTCTTTCCTTTTCTCTCCTTATCGAGAGGTGCACTAATCTGTGCCTGGGCCTTCCTTTCATCATCACGTCTCTCCTTGTCCCTCGGGACTGCAGAGATAAGATCAATTTCCTGATCCTTCCCCTTGATATCATCACTACTGTACGTAGGTGACTCATATGCAGGGTTGCTATACCCCGTGGCTGCCTTAAGCTCTCCTAATGGGTAGAGTCCCTCTGACTAACTTTCCTTGATCTCTGGCTCAGGCGGGGGTGGTGGCGCGGTAGGAATCTCACCCCCCTCCGTGCATACGTTTAATATCCAGTCTGGGGAGGCTCTTCCTCCTTTGGCTGTTCGAACATTTTCCACAGTTCCAGAATGGCAAGGCGTTTTTCTAGTTTCTTGCCGGTATATATGGCATGCAAATAAGTCATCATATGTTGTAAAATGGCTTTTGATAAGGACCCGTTCTGTGGCCACGGCATAAACATCTTGTAGGCGGTACCCTTAACCCACTCAGCACTATATTTCTTAAGTTTGGGTGCATGTTTAGGCAATTGCTTACATAAGTGGCCGAGTGGTGTACTATCCTCCATGCTTGAATTCTGTTTTCAACAATATTTTCATGTACTTTCAATACTCCCAACAATATGAGCGAGCACCACATACGCAAGCTCCGATCCAATCTTTTCCTGCCAAACTTCTATATCATCAGTTTACTTGAGAACATCAATCCATTGGCGATTCCCTCTTAGTTACAGAATCATGTAAAACCCAAACTTCATTTCAACCAATCAACGATACAGTTCTTTACATTTGATATATAACAGAACATGCATGACAGACACTTGACAGACTAGACGGACACCAGCTGGACACACATATCCCTGCCTTCTAATCAATACCCCGACATGGAGTTTAAACGAACCCCTTTTGTGACGTCTTTAATCGTCACAGTAGCCTAATCGTCCTCTATTATATGGGCTCTGAGTTCACGTTTCTTTTTTTTTAATAACATATTTTATTTATTTTATAAACGTAAACATATACATACAAGTTAATAACAAGTCATCGCTCGGGCATACAGGCAATCACTAAGCACAGCTCTTCATGCACATTGCAAGTTTCAGAGTTTTAGGTCCTTCATGAAATGGGTTACTAGGCGTCCAAATTATACATTGTGCAGATGAGTCTTCGCAGGACTCCAAACGTTTATCAAGTCTATTCATGGGTTCGCAGATCCCTACGTGTCTTCCCATTTTTGCCAGATCTTGCGTGCTTTCCCTGTCAAGTCTATTCATGAGTTCGCAGAGCCCTACGTGTCTTCCCATTTTTGCCAGATCTTGCGTGCTTTCCCTGGGCACCCTCTGGTAGTGTATATTCTCATTTCCATTTGCACACAGATATCCACGTCTGTTATCCATTGGTCACATTGAGGGGATAAGGGTGAGCCCCACAATTGGGCCAGATTCCTCTTTATGAGTCCCGTGGTTGTTGCCAGCATGAGTTTCTCATATCGGGGGATGTCTAGGTCGTCATCCATCCCTAGTAATAGCAATTTGGGGTCCATGGGTATTCGTCGGCCGATGACTGCCGATAACCTGTCACAACATTTCTGCCAGAAAATTTGGATTCGTGGGCATTCCCACAAGATGTGAAAAAAGGTCCCCCTCGCCTGTTGGCACCTTAGACAGTTGGGATCAGTTGCTCTCCCCCATTGATGTAAAGCTTCTCTCGGATAGTATACCCTGTGTAGAATTTTGAGTTGGATCAATCTGATTCTAGCCGAGATGGCAATTTCCCTCGGATACATGAGTGCTTTGATCCATTCTTCCGGTTGTATTGGTCCCACATCTCTTTCCCATTTTGCTTTCAGATCTGTAAGTTCCGTTGTGGCGAAAGAGGCTATTGCATTGTACATTGTGGAGGTTATTTTATTATCGATACGATCTACCACGATGTTTCTCTCAATTGGTGTGCAATCTGGAATGTTCGGTGGGTCGATCTCACATGTGATAAGTGCGTGATGTATTTGTCTGTAATGGAAGTGTTCTGTGGGGGGTAGGTTGAATTTGTCCTGCAGGGTCTGGAATGGTATTATTGCTCCATCTTGTATTATGTCTGCTAGCCTTGTTATCCCAGCTGATTCCCAGGTCGCCCATTTTGGGATTTTACTTAGCTCCGGCAGACGTTTGTTACGCCATAGGGGCTGTGCCAGCGTGAGTTTCCCATCCCATCCCAGGTGCTTGTGTGCATCTAGCCATATTTGCGTTCTATGTGCTCTAATCGTGTTGGGGATCATGCGTACCCTACTATTGTAGAGGGTCTCTAATGGGGTGAGCCCGGCACTCATCTGGCTATCCGCTTTAATGTGTGGTAGTTCAGGGTTGTTATGCAGGATATCATTTATCACCGGCATCTGGGCTGCCCAATAATATGTTTGTAGGTGGGGCAGTCCTATACCTCCTTCCCATGCGGAACGTTGTAGGGTTTTGAGCGCGATCCGTGGATGCCCTCCACCCCAGAGGAGCTTTCTGAGAGTCTCATCTATTTTTAGGAATTCTATCTTGGGTACATACAGTGGGGCGTTTTGGAGGATGTACACGAATCGTGGCAGAGTGAGCATTTTAAACATTGCCGCCCTTCCTAGCAGGGTGAGGGGTAGGGTCATCCAGTGTTTCACATCATTCGCGAATCTATCTCTGATTGGATGGAGATTTTGGGGAACATATTGCGTGAGGTCCGTCGCAACCTGTACCCCAAGATATCTGAAATGCTCGGTTTCTACTCTATATGGGCAATTGTGTAGAGCTGTCGTATCAGTTCCTTGGATCGGAAAAAGGATGGATTTGTTATAGTTTACCCGTAGACCACTAAATGCTCCGTATCTATTTAGTATTTGGGTGACGATGGGGTATGATACTAGTGGATCACTCATGTAGATCAGTAAATCGTCGGCATAGAGGGAAACCCTATCCTCCCAATCTCGGGCCCACCGGAACCCCTTCCACAACTGTGATTCTCTCAGCATTATTG
This sequence comes from Ambystoma mexicanum, assembly GCF_040938575.1. NCBI lineage: Eukaryota > Metazoa > Chordata > Amphibia > Caudata > Ambystomatidae > Ambystoma > Ambystoma mexicanum. The sequence continues at coordinate 154,419,365 of NC_090938.1, read as the reverse complement.
CCAGGGGCTCGATTGCCAGTGCAAATAGCATTGCCGAAAGGGGACAGCCCTGCCTGGTCCCTTTACCCAGGTTAATACTACGTGATGTCCACCCGTTTACCCTTATCTCAGCTGTCGGTGTGTTGTAGAGCAGCTTGACCCAGCCTATGAATTGCTCACCCAACCCCATTTTACCCATAATGCTCCACAAGGCCTCCCAGTGGACTGAATCGAAGGCTTTTTCGAAATCAATCGCGAGGAGTGCTAGTGCATCCCGCAGCGATGGAGACTTCTCAATGGCGGCATGTAGCCTGTGGATATTCATTCGTGTGGATCTCCGTGGCATAGAGCCACATTGGTCTGGATGGATAAGGGTGTGTATGACTGTCTGGAGCCTGTTAGCCAGTGTCTTGGCCAGTATCTTAGCTTCTATGTTTATAAGTGAGATCGGCCTGTAGGAGCTGCATATGTTTGCTGGTTTGCCTTCCTTATGTATCACCACTATAGTGGCCTTTCTCAGATCCGGGGGCAGAATTCCTTTACCTTTGGCATATAGGAACATTTTATGCATCTGTGGTACTATGTGCTCATTGCCGATCTTTTTCCAAGCTTCCACTGGGAAGCCGTTAGGCCCTGGGGTTTTCCCATTTTGGAGTTGGGATAGGGCTGTCGACAGTTCTTCCTCTGTAATCTCTGTTTCCAAACTCGCTCTTTGCGTATCGCTTAGGTGTGGAATGGTGAGTGTGTCCAGGATGCTGGGATCCAGTGCAGTCGTCGGGGGAGCGTACAATGCCTCATAGTACTCTGCAAAGGTTTCAGCAATGCTTGAGTCGGTATAGGTCTGTTCTGCATTCCTGGTAGTGATACATCTTATCTGGTGTTGACCCTCCTCTCTTTTTTCCAGCCACGCCAGCATTTTGCCGGCCTTGTCTCCAGTCTCGTATAGCCTGGTACGCATTGTCCTGTGTGCCTGTTTCGCACAGGTAAGTGTGACATCATGCAGCTTCTTTTGTGTCGCTTGTAGGGCTCTGTTGTCATCTGATGCGCCTGTGTTTATATATCGCACTTCAGCGTTTCTGACCTCTGTTTCAGCGTCTTCAACCTCCTTCCTGTGCGCTTTTTTGTGTGCAGCAGTCCAGCTCAGTACTACCCCTCTCAGGGTTGCTTTGTACGCCTCCCATATGGTTCCTAGGTCCTCTATCGAGTCCTGGTTTGTTTCGAAATATGAGACAGTGGCTTCCTGCATCTTTTCTACTAACTCTTTGAACCCTAAATAATACGAGTTCAGGCGCCAAGTCAGTGGAGGCCTGGGTCGTTCTGTTTCGAGTAGGATCTTCAGCGGTGAGTGGTCCGAGATCCCCCTGGGCTGGAGTGTTGCCTCCGTTACTTTATGTATGTCTACACCAGGGAGGAAGAAGTAGTCTAGTCTAGACAACGATGCATGCGCGCCTGAATGGAAAGAGTATTGTTTCTCCATCTGGTGCAGATCCCTCCATGCATCCTTCAGTCCCAATGCTGTGGCAAAGATGGCTAATTTCGTCGGTATCATCGGATTTCTCCCCCTGATATGTGTACGATCTAGATTAATGTCCATTACATCATTGAAGTCTCCACCTACAACTAGTATATCCGCGGTGTTGTTGGCTATGATCGGTGTGATGTCGTCGAGTAAGGTATTTGTGAGCGCCGGGGGAGCATAGACCGCCAGTATGGCAATGGTTTGATTCCATAGCGTTCCATTTATGTGGACAAATCTCCCTCCGGTGTCCTGGGTTATGTTGGATATCTCTATAGGGATTCTTTTGTGTATTAATATAAGCACACCTCTCGAGCCCATTGAGAAACCTGCATGTATTGCTGTACGGTATTTGGTTCTTTTGAAAAATTGGCATCTTGTGCCGGCCAAATGTGTCTCAGTAAGCAGTATTAGGTCCGGGTTGTTTCGATTCAGGTATTGTGTTACTAGTCTTCTCTTGATACTGCTTCCCAGGCCATTGACATTCCATGTCATGATGTTAAGTTTTTTGGTGTCTGTCCCTTTCGCACTCATTTCTTATCTTGTTCGTATGTCTGTGCCATTGGTAGCAGTTTAGACGAGAGGAGTCCTGCTCTATCGGTGTTTGGACTGCCCTGTTGTCTTCCCATTTCAGCGTGCTTGTCTAAGCCGTGCTTTCCTTGTTGCCAGCATAGAACGTGAACAAATCCCAACTTACCCCCCTCCCTATACTCCTTCCCCAACTGAAGCATCTGTCGCCCACACAACCAAACTTAATCAAACCGTTGAACTTGGGGTATCTCTTGTCACTGTGGCGGTGGAGGTGCCGTAGTGAAGAGTCCGTAACTTGCTTAGGCCGCCGTGGGTTGGTGGTACCACGGCGGGTGATTGCAGGGTCTGTTCTATACCGATTGCAATCGGGGGGGTGGCTTGCGTGATGTGTCTTAACGCAGCCGCCAGCCGTTCTGAGTAGTGTTCTTTCCTGCTCGTGCCTCCGTATGTTTGTCGGTTGTGTTTAGGCGTCGGCATTCTGTGCTATTTCTTCCATCGGTTGCTGTGGCGGCTCATTTGGTGGCCTGTTTGGTCGGGGTCTATTTCTACGGTTTTCCTGTCTTCTCCATGGGCCCCATTCACCTTCTAGGTTGCGTTCCGCCCAGCTCCATGCCTCTCTTGGATCAGTGAAATGCACAGTAGTGCCCTTATGAAAGATTTTTAGCTGGGCTGGGAATAGCAGACCATATTTCACATTCAGCCCTTGTAATCTCTTTTTGAGAGTGTCAAAGGATTGCCTTGCTCTTTGTACCTCTTTGGTGAAGTCGGGGAAGAAGGCTATCCTGGAGCCGTTATAGGTCATGGCTCCATTCGTCCTTGCCATGTGGAGTATCGCGTCGCGATCTCTGTAATTTAGGATCTTGGCTATTATCGCTCGTGGCGGTGCTCCGGGAGTTGGTCTGCCAGTTGGTATCCGGTGTGCCCGTTCAATTGAGAAGAAGTTTGAGAGAGATTTAGGAGCGAATAAATCGGCGAGCCATTGTTCGAGGAACAGCTCCATGCTGGGTCCTTCTTCTTTCTCTGGCAGGCCGAGGATGCGGATATTATTTCTTCTCGATCGGCCCTCTCCCTCTTCCACCCTCTCCTCCAGTAGTTTAATGCGACCTAGTGCTGCATTCATTTGCTGGCCCATGCCTCTCACATTGTCTTCTGCCACTGATATGCGCGCCTCCGCCTCCCCTGTACGAGATGATAATTTCTGCAGGTCATGGCGCAGCAGAGAGACCTCCGTACAGATGCTATCCATTTTGACTTCCATGGCAGATCGAGAATTGGAGATAGCATTCATCACGTCCCTAAGGGATATGTCGGCCTCAGGGTCTGGTGATTCATCGGTTCTATTCTGGGCCGTGGAAGATGTCGGGGCAGGCGTTGTGTATTGTTCCATTGTGTTCTGGGTTCCAGTTCTTCTAAGCCTATCTTTGCCCATGTCCGGTGTGTGGGGGGGTGCTGCTCTTGTGTTTCCCCCCGTTATTCTTGGCAGAGGTCGGGGAAGCGTAGGCGGGCTGGCGGACGGTAAGCCCGGGGTGCCGTTTGCTAAGTTTCGGTGTCTCAGGATCGCGTCTCCCCTCCTCCCCTTCCTCCTTACCGGCTCCGCCGTATACCGCTCACCAGGCTTCGTTCGGCACCGCAGCGGCCGTTGCTGCTGTCGAAGGATCGGAGCGCCCGCTCTGCTTGGTCTGTCGTGCTGGTCCCGCAAAGTCCGTTGTTGTTGCAGGCCTCGGCGAAGCCGGGGGTCATTCCGATAGATGGGCGTCCCAGCAAGGACCGCGGGGAGTGGGGGGGGTCAGCACTGATAGCTTGGGCGGCTGAGTCCCCCAGCGATGGTTGGCGTCGAATCTGCTGGATGGGCCCCTCCCAATTTCAGACGAGTTTCTTTCGATTTCCACGAGAGGCAGCGCCTGTGGGTCTAGATTGTGTCTCTGTCGGCCATTTTGATTTCCGTTTGGCGCCGATTGCTTCTCCTTCTAAATGCCGATATCTCGGGATTGGCGCTTCGGAATCAGCTCCAGTTGCAGATATCGTTCCTACTAGGGTTCCGCCACCCTGTAGGAACCTTTTTTGGGGCTGGATTAGCCCAAATTCGCAGGATATTGCAGGATGTAGCTGGCGGCTTCGGGAGCTCTACGGGCTCACGTCTTCATCGGTCGCCAGTTGGCCACGCCCCCCGAGTTCACGTTTCTTTTGACCGCTTTATTAAAGCGCAGGAACAAGGCGAATCCTCTTACTTTTTTATCTCAGGTGTCCTTCTTGGTATCCTCAGTTTTCTCTTGGGTGTCTTCCCGGTAACCTCTGTTTTCTCTCGGGTGCCCTCCCGGTAACCACTGTTTTTCTCTCGGGTATCTATCCCGTAACCACTGTTTTTTTCTCGGGTATCTATCCCGGTAACCACTGTTTTTCTCTCGGGTATCTATCCCGGTAACCACCGTTTTTCTCTATTATACTCGAGTCATTATCCCCTTATATAGTCTTCTCTACTTCTGATTATTTTATTTTCCGCCACCCTCCGTTACCTTTTCCCTTACTTGTTCTAATGCCTAGAAAACTTTTGTCAAAATATTTACTTTTTTGTTTTACTCACCGCTCGCATGGTTCCTCTCTGGATCTTCGGGATCACTGCCCCTCCTTTACTGCTTCTTTCGGTTGTTTTGTCCGATCAGCTGCCCGTAAGAATGAGAAGTGTTATGCTTTGAAAGGCAGGTTCCTTCAGACCTACTGCAGTTTTTCTTTTATGCAATTATACTATCATTGTCCATGGGAAGCTTCTCAGTCTACTCAGCCAAATAGTGAATGTCTTGTGATATTGCCGAAGGCCTAGAGTTACTTTGGGTCGACGGTCAATAGGTGTCTTAGTATTAATTCATCATTAGTTGATGTTCATAACCATCCTCATCGCTACCAAGTGTACAGGAGGGTGGAGCGACCTCTGAACGGGCCCATGAGATTCAGAGCTCACCCTCCGGCACCTTAAAACGAGATAGCTGCACCTTCAGGAGTATGGGGTGCAGGATTCTCTTACTCCGACACCAATCAATAGAGACAACTCAATGTTTTGGTAAATGGAAGTCCGTTTCATGACAAGTACAAAAAAACGGGAAACAAATGGAAATCAGCAGTGTTGCAATCGCCTGTCTCGCTTCAACATCCAAATTCTTCATTCCACAAGCAATAGTTATACCCAAAAATCGTCATCATTGACGTGCAACACTCATTTTTTTTTAAAGTATTTTATTGCCATTTGTGTATATAAACATGCTTCAACACATAACAACTGTCAACGTGACAGACAAACAGTTAACAAACTGGTGCAGTCTTCTCAACGCGATACATATTTTTTAAAGGGGCCTGGATAGGGAGGAGGGCAGGTGTCCGGCGGAACCGGGGTCACAAGAAGTTAAGGTCAGGGGTTCCCGCTTCTTTGGTGGTTGTTTGAAGTTATTGTTGGCGGGAGTACTTGTTCATGGGGGTTTATGGTCTGCGGAGTACTGTATATCTCGGAGGAGGGTCTTCCATGATTCTAGGGTGTTGTTGGCGTTGTCACCGCCTGAGTTGGTTCCATCTTGCCAGGCCCTGGTCTCGGCTTCCGTCCACCTTTCCAGGTCTTTGAGCCATCTCTTATGTTTCGGACCCTGGGGCGATTTCCAAGCCATTGCTATGGATCGTTTTGCCAGAATACAGGCTAAGTCCATTAATTTGACTAGGTGTTTGTATTTGCTCAGCCGGGGATGGGCACCTAGTCATCATTCTTTTGGGTTCCAATCGTATCTGATTAGACCAGCGTTCATGCAGGTATTTTTCACCATGGACCAAAATGTTGCCGTCCTGGTGCAGGTCCAGAACATGTGAATCAAATTAGCCTTGTCATTTCTGCACCAGGGGCACACCGGAGGTGTTTGTTTTTTGAAGGTGGATACCCTTAGTGGGGTCATGTACGTTCTGTACAGGACTTTTAGTTGAACTTGTTTCAACCTGGTGTTTCTAGACACCTCTTTGGGGTATATTGACGTGCAACACTCATAAGTTTATCATGCAATTCTATTGGTTGGAAAAGGTAACTTAAGTACAGATGCTATTTCTGTATATGGTAACAAAGTGTAAGGATTGGATAGTTCTTATCGGGTGGGCATCTACGCCCATTCCTCTACATCACTCGTGATAGACATCACTAAAAGCACAACGTCTAATTGGTTCTACAGGTATAGGACCCTAGATTATTCGGTCCATTGTGATTAGGTGGGTTACACCCCTAGGCATAAATCTCTACTTTAATTAGCAGCTTGCAGAATGGATACCCAGGTGCCTTGTGCCCCAAGATTCACCCTGCCTCCCTTCCATCAATCAGTACTTTAGGGCTATGTGTCAATTAGTTGGCTGAGGATGGCCTCGAAACTGTAGCTTCTTATCCGGTAAAGTTATGGCATCCTCGGGTTCTGGGTGACATCAGACGTTGGTACCTCTTCGCCCTTGGCTGGTCACGTGTCTGTTCACTGTGAATCTGCTTGATTTTCCTTGTATTCGTTTATTTGATTCTCCCATAGCCTCGTCCCCTGCTTGGGGCCTCTTTATCTCCACCTTCACTGGCTGGCTGCTATGTTCTGAAGTCTCGATTCTCCGCTCCGTAGCTGCCGCTCTCCTCCCTTCCTTAGGTTGACCTCGAATTCCCAACCATGAGCTACTTCTCACTAAGTTTCGATTCCGCTCTTCCCTTTGGCTGGAATATGAATATTGGCTTTGCTAGCCTTTTGCAGCCTGGGCTTAATTCTGCTTTTACAAAATGGAGTCACACTTGTATAGTGTGCTTTATTGAGTTAGATATATAGTTGGCGCATGCGGCTCTATTCTTCTACTAAGCATTGCAAGCAGTACCGTTCTCTTAGCTTCTTGGGTTCCAAGCCTATTTACAGGCATTTTAGTCAGTTACATGTGTTCATCTCACTTATTAGTTACGTTTCTTTATATTAACATCTTTTCTCTTACACGTTCATTACAACATTATTCCTAGCATTTCACCCTTGTATGTCAACTTTCATTCGTCGTTTATGTTCATCTGTACGACTGTTCAGGTTCTTATGTCGTCACCATTTACCCAAAAACAAAGAGGTGATGGCCGGAAGGTTTAGAATGAATCTTAACCACTGGCATTGCTCTGGGCAACCCTCCAGACCATTGTTCTTCGCCTGCCAAGCCATTGCAGAAGGGGAAAGACCATATGCAAATCAGGATTGGCCCCACCCCAAAAGGGGCAGTCCAGCCCGAACTGCTAGGTCACATCCTTTCTGCACGTGAACACAAGCATCCCCAAACATGTTTTGGCCTTGTTGGGCCTCATCAGTGAGGAGTAGCTTGGGTCTCTAGGTCCAGCAGGCACGGGACCCACGTCTGGGCATACCCGTCCCATTCGGGGTGACAAGCAAAAACAAAGAGGTGATGGCTGGAAGGTTAAGAATGAATCTTAACCACTGGCATTGCTCTGGGCAACCCTCCAGATCATCGTTCTTCACCTGCTAAACCATTACAGAAGGGGTAAGATCATATGCAAATCAGGCTTGGCCCCACCCCAAAAGGGGCAGTCCAGCCCGAATTGCTAGGTCACATCCCTTCTGCATGGGAACACAAGCATCCCCAAACATGTTTTGGCCTTGTTGGGCCTCATCAGTGAGGAGTAGCTTGGGTCTCTAGGTCCAGCAGGCACGGGACCCACGTCTGGGCATACCCGTCCCACTCGGGGTGACAAAGCAAAAACAAAGAGGTGATGGCTGGAAGGTTAAGAATGAATCTTAACCACTGGCATTGCTCTGGGCAACCCTCCAGATCATCGTTCTTCACCTGCTAAACCATTACAGAAGGGGTAAGACCATATGCAAATCAGGCTTGGCCCCACCCCAAAAGGGACAGTCCAGCCCGAACTGCTAGGTCACATCCCTTCTGCACGGGAACACAAGCATCCCCAAACAGGTTTCGGCCTTGTTGGGCCTCATCAGTGAGGAGTACCTTGGGTCTCTAGGCCCAGCAGGCATGGGACCCATGTCTGGGCATACCCGTCCCACTCGGGGTGACAAAGCAACAACAAAGAGGTGATGGCTGGAAGGTTTAGAATGAATCTTAACCACTGGCATTGCTCTGGGCAACCCTCCAGACCATCGTTCTTCGCCTGCCAAGTCATTACAGAAGGGGAAAGACCATAGGCAAATCAGGCTTGGCCCCACCCCAAAAGGGGCAGTCCAGCCCGAACTGCTAGGTCACATCCCTTCTGCACGGGACCACAAGCATCCCCAAACATGTTTCGGCCTTGTTGGGCCTCATCAGTGAGGAGTAGCTTGGGTCTCTAGGCCCAGCAGGCACGGGACCCACGTCTGGGCATACCTGTCCCACTCGGGGTGACAAAGCAAAAACAAAGAGGTGATGACTGGAAGGTTTAGAATGAATCTTAACCACTGGCATTGCTCTGGGCCTTAACCACTGGCATTGCTCTGGGCTCTTACCCTCCATTAAGACTCTTTGGGTCTCTTCGGGGACAGTTTGTAAGTAGTCTTCATATCGTGTCAGCTGCTGGTACGGTTGTCTCAGTGGGTACCGAGCTGCCCATGGCTGTCTGGTTATAGGCACTTCGACGGGTATTGCGTTTCTGATGGGCACTGGGCAGAGGCCTAGAATTGCTCTCTGTTGGTTCATTTGTTCCTCATACATCACATATCTCGGCGAGTATGTCCCTGGTACCTTGAAATGGGGGGCTGGGGTGCAGGCCATGTCTGGGAGCTCCTCTACACTCCTTGCCATCAAGCAAGCCTTCGAGGAATGGTGTCATCTGCTTCTGGTCGCTTGTTTTCCCGTGGAAGTCCGTACTGATCACCACAACCTGCCAGCCCTTCAGTATGCTCAGACTCAAAATAGTTGCCAAGCTAGATGGGCACATTTCTTTTCCCCCTTTCGAACTGAGTTCTCTTTTATACCAGGGAAAGTTAATCTATGAGCTGATGCCCTTTTCCAAAAAGATCTAGTGCATCCAGATCCAGTCCATGCCATTTCCTTCGGAACCTATCTTCCTGAAAGCCATCTTTCTTCATATCATCTCAGATTTCATTAACCTGATCAAGGTACATTCTTGGATTCTCGAAACCTCAGACCCTGAGACCCTTGTGAAATACGGACTCACCAGAGAAAATTCATATTATTTTCATGACCTGTCTGTCTTTGTTTCCGACTGTAGCTCTTAAAGAAGAAGTCCTTCGACTTTGCCACGATTCACTGGAGGCTGAACATCGTGGTGTCTGTAACACCACAGTCCTTATTTGAAGACACTTTTGGTGCCCTTCCTTGCAAAAAGATGTTGTAGAATACGTTTCTTCCTGTGTGGTATGTCAGCAGACCAAGGTCCCATGCGACCCTCGTGTGGGTGAACTGGCATGCATGTCCTTGGCGGATACACCTGGCAGGCGATTTCTACAGATTTTATAGTGGAACTTCCACCCTCACAGGGATGGATGGCCATTATGGTTACTATAGATACATTTACCAAGATGACTCACTTTGTGCCATTAGCTGTTATCCCATCTGCACCTCTGATGGCTCGTATGTTCATCAAGTATATTTTTTCCAAGCATGGACTCCCAGACACCATAATATCAGACTGGGATCTCAGTATACCTCCAGATACTGGAAACAGGTGTGTTCTATCTGTGGCATAAAGAGGGCACTCAGTTCCGGATACCACCCGTAGTCCAATGGACAGACCGAACGACTTAACCAGACTTTGGAGGGTTATCTGAGATGGTATGTTTTTTCTTCTCAAGACAACTCGCAGGATTTACTGGCCCTAGCCAAATTTGCATATAATAATGCTACTCACACTGCAATCAAGGTCAGACCTTTCTTCTGTTCTTACAGATGCCATCCAGGGGTTTTTCCTACTCTGCTTCCTTCAGCCTTGTCATGTCCTGACATTGATTGCTTGATAACCAATAACCAGCAAGGCGACAAGGTAGCCTGCTGCGCCCTGCAAGTAGCACAAGAACGATTCAAACAGTTTGCAGACCGTCATTGCACCCCGGAGATCTTGTTGTGGGACAAAGAATGGTTGGCATCTCGCTTTCTCTCAAAGCATCTTGTTCCGTCAAAACTGTCTCCCCGTTTCTTTGGTTCATTCCCAGTGATTGGTCGTTGTGGCCAGGCAGCCTTTAGCTTGCAGCTCCCCCTGCATGGAAACTGATTCATCCTGTCTTCCACATTTCACAGTTAAACCGGATGTCCGCAGCCATTTTCATCAGACGGTTTCTGCCAATCTTCCCCAATACTCACCTCCACAGGGGACGAATATGAAGTCTTTAGCATTTGTGACTCCTGTTAATGCAGGGATGTCTTGCAGTACCTAGTCGACTTGAAAGGGTAGTCCCCAGCTGAGCCCACTTGGGAGCCTGCATCTGCTGTGCACGTCCCGTGTTTGGTGAGGGCATTTCACTTCTGGCTGTTGTTCGCGCATCTCCTACCAAGATGGTGCCGCAAATGAGTGGTACCCTTTCAGGCTTCCTAACCAGTGCCGCCATTCCAGCTCCGCCCACAGCTCCAGTGAAGCTTCTTATGGCGTCTCGGCCGACACTTCCTTGCGTTGCTACTCTTACGGTAGCCACGTATCCCTCTGATTCCACCCTGTGGCATCCCGCATCTTGTACGGCTCACAGCGTCTCTCTCAAAGTACCCTGAAGTTACCCGCAATCCGTGTTTATTGATATGGTTCCGGACCTTCACTTCCTCCGAAATCTCTGTAATCCGCTCGAGAACTGAAATTGCAAGAACTCATTCTATCGATGAAGGAGTTTCTATAAAACTAAGGGTCTGTCTGATGTCAATATGTCCAAAGCAAACCGTCCTCTGTCAAAAGTACTATTCTGGTGCTCACATTCTAACAAAATTAACTCAAAGGTGAAAAGGGTAATGTTTTTCCAACATCACCCCCGAGAGGGCAGGAGCACTTCTCCCACCGAGCGCCACACTCCGGACATGAGGTCACACATCGACGTCGCGAGGATCCGCTGGAGCAGCAGTGCCTCACCATCGTGCTGCAGGAGCAGCTGAACAGAGCACACAGCGCTTACCAGCAGTTGAGGTGATTGCACCCTGCACTACAGCACTGCTGTGCATCACTGCGCCCAAGCACCATCATTCTGGCCATGTTCTCGCCCACATCTGCGAGGCAGATTCACTGAAAATGGCTGTCGGATGATTTTGTTATTAACGTTGCCTAGCAACGAAAGAGCCCTTAACCTCCCAGAAGTCCGCCGGAGGCGAAAGCCGACCCATGTCAGGAAGGCCCACGATAATGAAGAGCCCTGGGTAACTATCCTCCTCAACTAGATACAACATACTCAAAACTTCAGTGAGTAGACTTTGACTCAATCTACTCTTGGACGTTGGGCTCCCCCTTCACACCATTAGCTCACAACATTTGTTCCATCGTTGACTGTTGCGTTTCCTAAATTTTCTAATAAATCCAAATGTATTTTGAAATAGCCTAACTATTGCTGCCAGTTCAACTTTTGAACAGCCTATTTGTAAGTGCCAAATGTATGTCTAAGACTAAAATTACCTCCCGACAACATATGCTCAGTGAGCACTTTTTTCACAGGTAAATTTTTTCCCTGAAATAGCCTAGCCCTTTCATCTAACTTTAAGAGAATTGGCACTATGCCCCCTACCTATCGAGCTAAAGAACAGTCTACATGTTAGCCTTCCCCCCATTCTCACCCTCATTATGTTTACCCCACTCCACCACCTGATTAGCACAATAGGCACAATATTCCTTCTTAACATCTTTGTGCTTTATGTTAAAATGCAACCTTACCCTTGCATAGACTCCTCAAGTCTCTTTAATCGCACCATGACCAACAATACCACGCCCGACCTCCCTACTCTCCACACCACACATACAATCACCCATGTACCTAACTGCCACTCTAGACTTCTCAGACTTAGAACACACACTCTACCCATGATCTTCACCTCCTTCTCCACACATGCCTCACACAGGAACTTCAGACTAGGAACTCGCACTTCTGTTAGTCCTAACACTCCACATCAGGGACCACGCTCCCCCAATTCTTGTACTGTGGAGCCACCGTACAATATAAAGCCTGTGTTTAGCAACACCAAACCACTTAATTCCATGCATAAAGGAGCTAAACAGCCTCACCTAAACAAAAACCAGCTGGCACCACACCTCAAAGGTGCCCTACTCAATGTCCGATCTCTCACCGCCCATGCTTTAGAAATCAACAACCTCATCACTAGTTAGGACTTAGATATATTTGCTGTCACTGAAACATGGCTACATGAGGCATCTGGTCTGAGTTTAACACTAACCCTACCAGTAGGTTACTCTATCCTCAGACAGGATAGACCATCTAAAATAGGAGGGGGGGTAGCTCTAATCTTCAAATATGGCGTCCATTTTAGGCATATACCTCACCTGTGGGAAGGCAATGCAGACATCCCATCGACTAAACTGTCACTCTCCCCAAATAACACTATAAATATAAATGTTATCTACCAGCCTCCAGGACTCCCGGCAGACTTACAAGGTCAAATCACCCACCTACTCAGCGAAAATATCAAATAAACAACTAAAACCCTACTCCTAGGCAACCTCAACTTAGGATTCAACGATTCCAATGATAAAGCTGCAATCTCATTCCTCAAGGACCTCAAAGATGTGGACTTCTCCCAGAAAATTATGACCCCCACCCACTCCAAAGGTAGAACCCTGGACTGGCTGGGTGACCACAACTATGGCTCCCCATCAGGTCAAACACCATATACCCATGGACAGACCACAGCTGCATACAATGTACCATCCCCACACCTCCAATCACTAAAACCATCACACATAAACCAGCCACTTTAGCTAGAAGCTCTAAAAGGTTAACCTCAGACAACATACAACCCCTTCTGGACATCATGTGCTTAGCACCGCCTTTCTCGAAAGACCCTAACATCTTAGCAGATATTTTTAAAAACACCCTTACTAACGCAGTTAACACCATTGCTCCATTAGAAGATAAAAAAGAAAAAAGTAATTCCACTCAAAATCCTGGTTCTCAGAAGACCTCCAAATGTTACACAATAACAAACGACAGGCGCAAAAAAAACTGGCAGGCCAACCCTTGCGACACACCAAAGAACTGTTCAAATCTATTGCCAAAAAAATACAAAAATGCCATTTCAATGCCAAATCTCATGCCTATAATCGCTGAATATCTGACGCCAACTCGCAATCCAAAGAACTCTTTACTATCTTTAAAGAACTCACACACCCTCCCATCTCTACAGACGAGATTGTTAAAGAAGAAGCATGGTGTAAAAGCATACAAGCCGCTATGCCCAAACAAATAGAACTTCTTCAAACAAAATCAGTGGCCATTATAACACCTTTCTGAAAATGCACCAGCCAACTCAAACTCTGCCAATCAGCAGAACTATAAACAACCCTAAATTTGTCTTTAAAGACATCTCAGAATCAGAAGTCAAAGACATCCTGAAACATCTGAAGCCATCGCAATGCAAAGGTGATATTTCCCCCCCCAAGATCATCAAGGAGTACGCAGAGCCACTCGCTCCACTCATTACCGCCTTCATTAATGCCTCTTTTAAGATGGGCATTGTCCCTGACGAACCTTAAAGAAGTGTGGGTGCGCCCCCTCTTAAAAAAGCCAAGATTAGAACCAGCACAGCCCAACAACTACCGGCCTATAGCAACCGTCCCATTCCTGCTCAAAATATTAGACAAGGCAGCGCATAGTCAAATCCAACTCTACCTAGAAACTAAAACCATCCTAGGAAATAGACAGTTGGGATTCCGCAAAGGGCATGGAACCGAAACAGCCCTTTTAGATCTAAAAAATCAAATAACCAAAATCCTGGACAGTGCCAAGCCCGCCCTCCTTCTCTTCCTAGACCTCTCAGCGCCGTTCGATCTTGTAGACCACAAAACTCTCACCACACACCTTATTTCTCTGACCAAGCTGCTGCCTGGATCACCTCTTTCTTAGAAGGAAGAGCTATGAAAGTCTTCTCTAACACAGCTAACACAGCCTCTACCATCATACACTGTGGTGTCCCACAGGGATCCTGTACTGCTCCTATGCTGTACAATCTCTTCACAAAGCCTCTTTTTGATAAACTTGATGCACTTGGGATCGCATATACAAATTATGCAGACGATACGCAGGTGCTCCTCCCCCTAACAGGCTCCTATAACCAAGACGCTTTTCAGCCCGTAGGAAAATCTACGCCACAATCCAGGCGTGGATGGCCTATGCCTCAACAGGTACAAGACTGAGATTCTTATTCTTGGCCAAAAGACCACTCTGGCCAAGCTAGACTGTCTTTATTCCAACTTTCACATTGATAACTGCCTCATCCCTGTCCTAACATCTGTCAAAACCCTAGGGGTCCACATTGATGCCACACTCTCCATGAACAAGCAAGTCAGCGCTATTGTCCCTGCCTCTGCCCTAAGCACGAAACTCATCAACGCCATCAAACCATTCTTAACCAAGGAAAATTGTCTCTCAATAGCCAGAGCTACCATAGGTGCAAAGCTTGACTACTGCAATGAACTCTTAGCTGGCACGTCCGCAAAAAACATAAACAGACTCCAAATCACCCAAAACAATTCCCTAAGAGCAGCCGAAAGTATTCCAAAAAAAGATCACATCTCACAAGCAAGACAATCCTTTCACTGGCTCCCTGTCAAAGAATGCATTACATTCAAGATCCTCAGGACTACACATAAATGCATACACCAGACAGAGCCGCCCTATCTTTCAGACACACTACATAGACCCATTGCTTCAAGACCTATCAGATTATGCTACACCAACCAACTCACTGTTCCGCGAATTAACAAGGTCAAAGCAGGAGGGCTAGGCTTCCCATACATAGCCCCAAAGCTTTGAAATGCACTCCCCACTGACCTAAGAGCAGAAACTTCTCTCCCTGCCTGCAGAAAAAACCTTTACACTCTTCTCTTTAACTAAAACACTTGCCAATACATTTTTCAAAAACGATTCTTTGCAATTTGTACAATAATCATGTTTGTATGTGTTTTTCATGTGTAACTAAGTTTTGATCTCTCTCTGTAACAAGCACCACGATGCCCCTGGGCTGTTGCACACTTAACAAATGTGAATAAATAAATAAATAAATAAATAAATAAATAAATAAATTGATTAATAATATCTTTGACCATGAGTGGTATATACATTTTCAAAATGGAAATGCGTAACTCCAACTCAAACGATAGAGTTCTGTGTTCCAGGGGGTGGTTCCCTTCCATTGAATTTCTCTTCTGTCTGTTTTGTACTTTCAAGAATGTCAGTTCCTTAGGTTTGTCTTGATCAGCAACACAATTGGTATTCAAAATAACTTCACTGTTAGTATGTATCTTTGTAGAATACCTGGTGTATGCTCCTGCCAGGTTTTCTCTCATCTTGGATATATTTTCAACTCAACCGTTTGCCAGTCCTGCTGTAACCTCATCAGGACTTCCTTAGCTGATGTGTTTTATACACTGTTCAACTTGACTTTGTCTGGCATGCTTCCTTGCCAGGACCTTCTTATATGACTATGTTTGAAGCATGTATCTGCCTGATATACTCTCCTTTGCCGAGGAGACGCTTGCCGACGCTAGCAACAGCGACTCCTGTGAAAGTCATGCATTGACACACCAGGAGGACAACCTTTGCTGAATGATTCCATTTCTCCAGTGTCACGCAAATGACACTCATTACCACTTGAGGGTCCACAGACACTCATTGGTTTTCTACAGCACAGCAAAATAGCTGTTCGGTTTGTGTATTCAGTATGGACCGGTCTTACCTTGGCTATGGATTAACCCTTGATAGATACCCGGGGACTACTATCATTTCACTACACGTCCTGATGAAGGCCTGCTCACCTAGCTGCACTTTACAGCTGCTTTAGGCCGAAACACTGTTGTGTTGACGACTTCACATGAACAGTGTACAGTTCAAACACTGTTGTTATTGTGATCTTTTTATATTATGTTAATGATTGTTGATTTCTGTCATTTCACAACTGCTCCGATAATAATTTTGTGCAGTTGTATGTTTGTACATTAAGATCCTCTTTTCGCGTGGATCATACCCATTTGTATTGTTTCTTCAGAATACCCCTTGGTACTCTATCTCAAGATTATTAAAATATACCATTGTGAAACAATGTATATGTAGTCACATGTTTACATTCTGAGATTTTGGGAGTAGAGGGACCTCTCACCCTGAAAAATTGTGTTTTGTTTATTCAAGTTTACCTACCTGGGTCTTTCAGGGCTTACATTTAAATTAAGTTTGATATACTCTACTGCCAGGGCTTTTCTCATAGATATACTCTTGTGACTTGAATCTTCCTGGTATACTCTCCTGCCAGGGCGTTTCTCTTGTGACTTGAATATGCCTGGTATATTCTCATGCCAGGGCTTTCCTCATATGTGCACTGCAGACACTTACAGACTTAACAATCTCATATATCTGTTCAGTTCTCTCTTCATGCTGCCTGGTATAATAGCCTGCCAGGGCTTTCTGTATACATATGTGTCATACATTCAGAAACTTGACAGTCTCTTAAATTTCCTTTGTTCTGTCCTTTTAAGTAATTTCAGTTACTTGTTCTTTTGCATACACTTTATTCAATGTTATTCGCTTTTAGGAGGATCGCCAATACACCCCGGTTCCCCTGCTTCCCTTGGGTGGACTCACCGGCTCTTGATGTCTTTTACAGGCTTTCCCACAGCAAGCCTGTGCCTCTTCGGCATTCCATTCCTTCTCATCTCTCTGTCAGCTGGTCTGCTGGTTTAAATCCCCTGGCAACTTGCCTTTCCCTGCAACAGCTAGATCATAGCCTGTGTTCTTGACCTCCATTGATCTTCATTACTTAGCAAATTTTACTTGTCCCAGTACTGAAGCATTTAGGAAGCCAGTTCTTCAGGACTTGTATGAAAAGTCTGGAAAACTAGTTTAGAAAGCCAGGTCAGGTTTGGACGACTTGTGTACAGAGTTTGGGGAATTGTTCTCAGGAATATTCCTAGGTGGGTGAGGGGAGGTATGACCATATGCCATTAAGTCATGGGGAATAAATGAGGTAACCTCAAAAGAAAAAAGGGGACCATGTCTCGCCTGATGAGGTCACATCACTCCCTTGGGGTTTGCCTCCCTCCACGTGATCCTCCCTCATATAGCCACCCCAGGGTCAGGATCAGGTGGCAGCTGCTGTCCTCTGGCCACATGGATAGAGGTTACTACTGGGTCACCACTGAGAAAGGAGTGATGACCGCATCAGATTCATCACAGCTTCCAGTGCCCAATCACAAACAATGGCATAGACATGCAGACATTTAGACAGAAGCAAAGCAGGAAACTTCAACTTGGATTGAATTTGAAATAGGCTGCAGCTAGACCGTTATTAATAATTTTAGAATGTCAAATTAATAGGAGGCCAATGGTATCTGCTGGCAACACGATGCTTCTTCCCCTTTTAACTATGCATTGTATTTGATCCTGTATTATGGGGTTATATTGTCTTGTTCATATGAAATGAAAAAAAAATAAAAAATAAAAATATGGGGATAGGATCCATTTAGTATAGTTCACCTGCTTCCACCTAGTGCCAATGGGGTGGCCTCATAAAATAGACTCCTGGTGCCTTGCCACATTTTTGATGCACAACCCTGGTCCATCATGGCCGCATTCATGCTCCTTCATGTGTCGGGCATCCGTCTCCTGGGCCTACCTTAGGTTCAGATGTGTTATTGTAAATTGGTTGGGTTTGCTCAACCAGCATAACAAAAGCTCGGCTGAGTCTTCACTGAGATGAGAACCGGATCGGAGTACCTAGCAGCGGAATCAGAGCTGCCTCCTAACGAAATGTCCCTGAGCGTCAGAAATAATTGGGAAGCACCTGGGAGGAGACTCAACTCACTGACAGCTCCTGCGTAGAAGAGAGGGGATGACAAGCCAGCTGGTTGGAAGGGACTGCAGAGTCCAGGTTGGGAGGGGCATGCTTTAATGAGTAAGGAAGAGGAAAGGGAAGATCAGAACTTCAGGTCTGAAAAAAGAGGAAGGTCGTAAAACAAGGAGCGATAAAGAAAGGAGGGAGCATATGGGAAATTCAGTGTGGAGGGAGGCAACTGAGCAACTGGAAACAGAGTTTTGAGGGGGGGACAACCAGGAACATCAAATGAGGTATTGGGGAGAAGGGAGATCATAAAAGAGGCTTCTGCAGTCTGCTCCCTCATCAATGATGTTACCGTCTAGTGCTGATGGGAGTTGTAGTCCAAAATATCTGGGAACAAAGTTTGTAGATTCCGGTCATTAAAGGAAGGAGTCAGGAACGATGGAATGATAGAGAAATAAATCATGGGATGAAAGAAGGGAATGATTAAGGGAAGGGTGCAAGCCAAAGAGCAGAAGGCAGGAATAGAAAGATGGAGGAAGGGAGTGAATGAGGGAGAAGGAAGAAAGGAGGTGTTCAGAGAGGAAAAACAGCAGAAGGATCCTGTAGCTGCAATAAAAGGAGGCGGATGGAGGGGTACAGAGGGGATTGTTGAACGGAAGCAAGGGATAGAGAGAGGTGGGACTAAATATAAAGGTGAGTGGACAATTATGAGCGAGGGAGTGAGTGAGGGTAGGAAAAGGGAAACAAAAATAAGAATGGGAAGGTGGGTGTATCTAAATAAGGGGGGAAGTAGGAATAGGCAGAGAATTCAGGTGACTGATGATAGCAAGAAGGAAGTGAAAGGGAGGAGAAAGGCGTGGGGGGCAATTAAATGGACAAGGAGAGTAAAACCTGGAGGGGAAACATCCCGTCAGTGCTTGGGCATCAACACAGAAAGTGCACCCACCTCACTAGCCTTATGATCACAGTTAGGCATGTTCGTTTTTTATAGAAAAGGAAAGGAATCACTTCCATTTCAAAGTTCAGAGTGTCTTCTCTAATAAAGAATACCCCTGTCCTTGTGTCCTGATATAAAGGACTGTCCAACCTAATAATAAAACAAATGTGTTTATTAAATCATTGCTTAAAATAACACACATGTGGGAAAAAGAAATGCAAATTCTAGTAAATACACAATCACATGTCAAACAAACCACACTAACTTAATGACAGCACATCAAAAAATGGACCTCATTAATGCTTCGTTTTCAACAGTCAAAAACGAATTTCCAAAGAAATGCCCTCAATGCAAATATCCAACTTTGAGCATTCCAAGTAGCTCTATATGTACATGTTTCTGTCCTAATATGCCATAGAAAGGCTGGACATTCTTCAGGGGCTGCAAGATACAATCAAAAGAATATTTTGTACATGCGTGCATCAATTAAATTGATTTCTTCAAGTGTAAGCGCAACTTCTTGTGTACATGATGTCTGCGCAAAAAACGATATTCAATATCCTGTCGATCCTTATACGACAGCAAAAACTTCATAAAGCCTCAATGTGGCCGAAAGCTTAGTTGTAAGTTTCAAGAGATCAAACATTCCGACATCCAACCATAGATGCGGAGCAGAACGCGCCAATATTACAAGCCGTTAAACAATAGCAGGCTTCCAAAGTAGCCGTTAGATGTTCCAGATTCAAAGTCTTTATCGTTGACATGTTTCCCTTCTTTTACTTCCTTACTCAGCCATAAGCGGGAGCGACCCCTTGTAAGCGTCCTCCATGTGGCATTTTAAGTGCCATGTTTGAATACCACTTTTTATACTGCTCTGGAGAAAGAAAAAAAGTTTTATTTTCTAAACTCTTCATTTCCACCTCCTTTTGTGTAGTGGTAATTCCACGTTTCAACAATTGTACTGCATGCAATACTGCCGCCTGCGGTAAGCAAGTATGCTATATTATGGCATGTCCTCATCACCCAAAATTGGGAATAACTGAAGGGCCAGCATGACTCAGAATCATTTATATCCTTCAATATACTGCATGCTTACCGCATGTGGTAACAGTAATTCCGCTTGGTTTTATGAATCCCGGTGGAAGAGTATCATAGTGAAAAACGCATGAAACGAATACGAACTACAATTCCTAAGAAGCTAAGGGGACAAGTGCAGGCTTAAATTGAAAACAACACATGACACAAACACCCCATCATTGTGTGATTGGTCATGTAAAGTCACTGCCCTGGACAGGATATTATGGCATGAAATAAAAATTGCATTTATTGCGGTATTTTTGCAGGGTCTCTTTAGCAGACGAAAAAGGCTGCAATAAGTGCAATTTTGTGCTGCAAAAAAATGCATTTTTATGCCGCAAAATATTGAATGCCGCAATATCCTGGAGACTCTGCTTGTAACTCTCGTCCTGTTTTTTGATGTTGAGATCCGTTACCGCGAAGAACTCTTAAACGCTCCAATATGGACCCAACCAAAATTGCAAGTTCGGCAGTGTGGTAAAAAAGAATAGATAATTCCACTACCTCCACTTTTGTTGGCAGTGACAGATTACTGCCGCTTTTACCACACTGCATAATTCTAAGTTTTACTCTGAAGTGGAGCATTTAGCTCCAGCATCTTGTTGGAGGTAAATCCTCCACGTTACGGTAAAATGTGGCAGCTTTACTGTGCGGGGTTACTGCTCGCTGTAAATCTGCCAACATCCTCATGGAGTTCTACGGACGCGAAAAATGGGGATTTGCAAAGCCATACCACCACTCCTAATCCCCTGGGACTGAATGGCAGGAACGGCAAACGATCTTGACGGTAAAGAGGCAGATTTACCACCAAACCCGTGATGAGCCCCATCCACTTGCGTCTCGGGTGGGCAATCAAACACTTGTCATACACATCGCTCATCGAGCCATTAGCAAGATAGCGTAAGCAAACCTGACAATAAATACCTGATATTAAAAAGGCAGGCTCTCATTATGCATGCTCTGAGAAATGCAAAATTGCACACTTCCAAATTCATAAAGAAGACATCACTAAGAGTTTACCAATGTTGCATGGCGCCTTTAATGCCTTGATTCAACTGTTGTAAATTGGAGGTTCCCTTATCCTTACCAAACAGAACTGGATTGCAAGGGTGGGAAAATACTTCACCTCCCGTCTAATAGAATCTTGAGTTTAGTATGGGAAATCTGTATTCTATGGCAAGAAAGAAGGCTTTCACAATCATTCGCGCCCCTCAAGTTCCTGCATTCTTATTGCATGTGGTAACACTAATTCTGCTTGGTTGTATTAATCTCGGAGAAACAGTAACATCGTGAAAAACATATAAACTACAATTCCTAAGAACCTAAAGTATAGTCGCAAATTGTACTTCTAGTCTCACGTGCGCTTTGTTCAAAGCACACATGCTCCTAATTAGGCCTAAATGAACATTGCTGAAACTAATTCGAATGACCCAAACGTTGGGTAATTTCTCCAGGATGAACTTCAGACAAATATTTTGAAAGGTTTGCCCAAAATTTGACTGCATGACTTAAGGGGAACATGGGTTTGGAGCTCTTATTCAGTCTCGTGCAAATTCCGTGAGACAGGAGTTAATTTCTGAAGGCAAGCTTACAATATGTAAGGTAGGCCGAATAATAAAATGGAGTCCATGTAGAGTCATTGTAAGAAGGAGGGTAGGGAGAGGTAGTGAGTGGTAGTTACAGTGCCATAGAGTGGGATTTTGATTCAGTCCTGCTTACGCAGTGATGTATGACATATTCATAGATTGGGAATTGGTGATCAACACACGTGCCAGCACCAGGCATTGAGTAGGTAGGTTATACACCAGTCAGTTTCGTCTAATGAAGTGAGTGAGCAAGACATGTGCCATCGAGTGACATCTGGGAGGAGCAGCGGGAGGAGTCAAAAAAACAGAGGTTAGTTTGTGGGAGAGGCACACATGCCTGATTTTGCTGGTAGGGAGAAGCAAAGAATTGATGTTCTGGGAGACACATCAGTCGGTGTCTTTCTCTTGAGTTTAGTGGAGGATGCACACGCCATCGGGTGACACCTGGGAGTAGGAGAAGCAGGAAGGGCCACCAAACCCTGAAGGCAACCTGTGGGAGAGTCACTCTTGCCTGAATTTGCTGGGAGGATGCAGCAGAGATTTGGGGAAGCTGATGACAAACAAGTCAGTGTTCATTGATTGAAGTGAGCTTATAAGACATGTGCCATTGAGTGATACCTGAGAGGAGGATAGGGAGGAACCAAGAAACCCAGAGGGCAGGTGAATGCTCTCCTGATTTTGCTGTCTGGGAACAGCAGATATTTGATGACTAGGTGACACACCAGTCAGTATCCGTCACTTGAATTGAGTGGATGAGACCCGTTTCATCGAGTCTTACCTGGGAGGTGTATTGGGAGGAGCTGGGAATCCCTAGGGCAGCTTGTTTGAGGGGAGCGCCCACCTGATTTTTGTTGTGAGGGAGTGGCAGAGATTCAGGGAGGTGGGTGACACCCCAGTCAGTATCCCTCACTTGTGTTGAGTGCATGAGACCCGTGTCATCGAGTGATACCTAGGAGGTGAAGAGGAAGGAGCAGGGAATCCCTGAGGGCAGCTTGTTTGAGGTGTGCTCCCACCTGATATTTGCTCCGAGGGAGTGGCAGAGATTCAGTGAGGAGGTTGACACCCAGGTCAGTATCCGTCACTTGTGTTGAGTGCATGAGACTCGTGTCATCGAGTGATACATGGGAGGTGGAGAGGAAGGAGCAGGGAATCCCTGAGGGCAGCTTGTTTGAGGTGTGCTCCCATCTGATATTTGCTGTGAGGGAGTGGCAGAGATTCAGTGAGGAGGTTGACACCCAGGTCAGTATCCGTCACGTGTGTTGAGTGCATGAGCCTCGTGTCATCGAGTGATACCTGGAAGGTGGAGAGGAAGGAGCAGGGAATCCCTGAGGGAAGCTTGTTTGAGGTGTGCTCCCACCTGATATTTGCTGTGAGGGAGTGGCAGAGATTCAGGGAGGTGGGTGACACCCCAGTCAGAGTCTGTCTTTTGAAATAAGTAGGTGAGACATGTGCCATTGGGTGACACCTTGGAAAAGGAATGGGAGGAGCCATGAAACCATGAGAGCAGCTTGTCAGCGTGTCATGCTCTCTTGATTTTTCTGGGAGGGAGCAGCAAAGATTCTGGTTCAAAGATTCATAGATGTTGACATATTAAGAGTAACATGTCATTTTACTCCTGCAGAATATCATACTGTGTACACTGAGAATTGCATGTGGCCAACTAAAGGTATTACCCAACTCATGAGCGGCACACCCCTTTCATCAAGCACTCAGGGGTGCATGTGCCAGTACAAGAAAATACTTGGGTGTTGTACTATGACAATGAACATACAGCGAGACTGACAGAGAGATTGCAATTTCAGTTCAATCCATTATCTGAAGGGCAGAAGCGGGACGTGTCCAAAGCAGTACATGGAATACTTGATCAACAGTAGCACGTATACAATTCCAGTCTCTCTCCACCGCTCTCATCCCGTTAAGTCAGATAGTAATAATGGAGAGGTAAATGGTGATCAAGACAAATATGCTGCCTCAGAGTCCTGAGGGGGACAGGCATTGATGTTGTGAAGCAGCGACACTGAGCAGCAAGGGGAGAATTGCACTACAGGTGCAGAGGGTGTAGAATGAACAGAAGCTTGCCTCCTCCTTCACACAGTCTCTTTGAGAACCAGCCTTCCTGTTGCAGATCGGAACGCTCATCGCACCATAATGCAGCATCCGGAACAGCACCACTACCCCCATTATCAACCCAACAAGAAGCAAGCATGTGTGCTAACCCATTGCAAAGGAAACATGCATTGGCAATACCAATAGCTTGGGTTTTGTGTAGGCAAGGGAAAGGCACAATCATAGCGGTATTAAGTGGCCATTGATGGTAGCCGGGGCAAAACGGTGTGTGTAACTTGGCATCTAATAGCAGCACATGCCAAATGCCTAATAAGTATACACAAGTCCAAATGGATGGCTTTGCCAATGCTTGTTTTTAGGAGGACTTCAGTGAAGGACACCTAGCGTGCTTATGCATCAAGTGGCTGAAGGTATGCCTGGTTAAGAAATGTGTAATACACCACTAGCGGGTTTACAACTCCAATTAAGTCAATAACTCTCTGAAGACTGTTTTGAAAAATCACTGGCAGGCACTTCAAGTGCGAACTTTGATGGTTAGGCTTGATTAAAGCAAGCTCAAAGTGTTCCCATGGGGACGTGTTTTGGGAGTGGAGGGGCAGGAACTGGGTGAGAATGCCCAAAGGGATTAGCATGACCACGGCAGTCAATGAGTGGCCAAATAACCAAACAACACCTACAAGCTGGGTGTCAATCCTCACATGCTATTTTATCTGCTCTGTACTCTAATGCAATAGTATTGGCTTATAGGTGGCTCGCGCACCACCTAATAGCCCAAACTAAAAATGAGGCATTACTTCAGAGAGATTAAACAGCAACAAAATATGTCAGAGGGAAGGGATGGACCACCTTGGATACGACATCTATGTAGTCTCACATGCTGCGGCATCAGGCACAGACATTGGAAGAAGTCAAAAGCTCTGAGGTGCATCCCTCCCCATACCATCAGACAAGCAGCTTACCTCTCCCAGTGCACAAAGTTATCCCTGAAAATAATCCAGCTGTGTCAGTGGGAGTGAGACACCAGGCTTTACCCACTATACCCCCATGGCACATAGCATTGATCCCTGTTGCATCAAGTCAGTGTTATCGAAGCATCTCAGTATGGCCAAAAATATCACAGACTCATGACAGACAGTACCTGCTCCGTGTTAACATGGTTGTAATGTTGCCAACAGATCTCTTGCACTACTCTTTCGTGGGAAACCACGGATTCCAGCAACGTATGGGACACCGTTGAGCACCAACCGGCCGGCATTTTTCCCTTGCAATGCACTTGTGGAATCATGCAATGAGATTATGGGTATGTGGTGAGCAATGTCTATTTCCACTGACCTGTGGGCCAGTGGTCATAGAATGGAGTAAATGGTTATCACAGTAAATTGGGTAGTGTTTCCTTCCCTCAAGAGCCATGAGGGGTCCCATAATATTGCAATGGGGCAGCAGGTGTGTGCCTATCGGCAACCAGCAGCGTTGTCCATGCAAGGGTTTCAGAGCAGAAGCCACTGGGGAATTAAAATCGGAGAGAAGGCAGCAGAGGTTGAGCACAGTAGCTATCATGTGTACATTGTTGCAGCAGCAATTGCATCAAATTTCCTGGCTTCCCGACAAATTGGCAAAACAATGCATGTCCCTGCTTTGCACACGCCCTTCATTTGTGGTTGCACGCTTTGTCAGCAACCATGAGCCTGAAGAAACGCGTGCTGCAGCCCCAAAGGATCAGCATCTCCTTTGCAGGTCATGCCAAAATATCAAGTGTGCAACTGCACAACCCGAAGACATCAGTGACCGCCCGTTGGAACTCTACTTTGCACATGTTGGAAAATCAATGCTAGTAGTGAGATGCCATCACAGATTACTGCAGCATTCACAGCAGAGCTCTGGATGGTGAATTTGTAATACTGTGTGACAGCTGTCGTGCCATGTTTGCTCCACGCTATGACCGTTCATGAAGGCCATCCAATGGCTAAGGTTATCGTTAAGGTGTACATGCTTGAGCTCAACCTGACCACATGGCAAGGGCTGAGGCTTTGCAGGTGGTTTTGGATGCAGCACAGCTTGTGAGGCACCTGCTATCAACATTACATGGTAATTCACGGGTAGTTGGATTTAAAGGTAACACTGCTCTTTTGTGGACATACTTTTCAAAGTAAACGTGGCTGAATCTGATCCCTACGTCTCAGTAGACTCGCAGCAAGCATCCCCAGGGGGAGACATTCTGCAAAATAGCAAGAATAGTGTCCTGCATTGCTTGGAACAAAGAGAGAAAGAATACAGGCAGGAGGAACAACAATTATCCAAATCTTACATGTCAGGCTGGTGACTGATGGAACTAATATGCCATATATCAATGACACATGTGGAACGTTTTGTGTGCAGTGTGAAGGCGCTCTACCGGGAGGACAATCTGTGGGACACACTCCTCAGTGACCTTTGCATCTTGAATACAGGTGGGTCATCAAGAGGACATTAAAGGACCATCAGATACACAGATTCTTAATGCCTAACTGCTGAATACTTGATAACTCTTTATGGTATTGGTACAGACGGTTGTCTTTCAGGCCAGCAGCACTTGTGCAAGTTGCTGTCGGCTCGCCAAGCTGCCCCCATGCCAGTGTGCATTCTGAGAGAGCTTTAAGTTTGAACCAGACCAGTGTCCTTAACTACAGGAGAATCTTTACAGAGCAGCATGTTGTGCAATTGACATGAAGTTATTTCATGGCAGACTACAGTATGCCATCTGCCCATAGCCAACACACCGCTCGAATGATGACAATAACTTTGTACCCAGTCAGTCAGACACTGAAAAAGTGGGCCCGGGTTGTTTTGTGGTTCATGTAGTTGAGAAACAGATCGCTGTGTATATGACTGAGAGACCCTAACCAGTTGCTCTCTTAAACATACTGGTGACTATAGTGGATGTTTTTGAATCCTGATCACACCACTGGTCAAAGGTCTGATGCTCTCCCCCATAGCACGGCCGAAAATAAGGTTCCTGCGCTCTTCCACAGTGTCCAGTTGCCCACTAAGGTTCTCGGGCTCGTTCACAGAGCACAGCCACCCTCTAACGTTCTTGGGCTCGTCTACACTGCCCAGCTAACCAGTTAGGGTGTCAGGCTCATTCACATGGAACAGTCACCTACTAAGGTTGGCAGGCTCCTTCACAGGCACAAGCCAACCACTAAGGTAATCAGGCTCTTTCAAAGTGGCCAGCCACACACTAAGGTTGTCGCGCTCTTTCACATGGAGCAACGACCCACTATGGTTCTCCTGCTCTTTACAGGCAACAGCCACCCACTAAGGTTTTTGGGCTCTTCCACAGTACCCAGCTACCCTATAAGGTTGCCAGGCTCTTTCACATGGAGCAGTCACCCACTAAGATTCTCTGGCTCTTTCACAGGCATCAGCCATCCACTAAGGTTCTTGGGCTCTTTCAACGTGTTCAGCCACCCACTAAGGTTGTCAGGCTGTTTCACATGAAACAGCCTCCCACTACGGTTCTCCTGCTCTGTACAGGCAGCAGCCACCCACTAAGATTCTTGGGCTCTTCCACAGTGCCCAGCCACCCCATAAGGTTGTCAGTCTCTTTCACATGGAGCAGCCACCCACTAAGGTTGCCAGGCTGTTCCACAGGCATCAGCTATCCATGAAGGTTTTTGGGCGTTTTCAAGGTTTCCAGCCACCCACAAAGGCTGTCAGGCTCTTTCACATGGAGCAATCACCCACTAAGGTTTTCAGGCTCTTTCACAGGCATCAGCCATCCACTAAAGTTCTCTGGCACTTTCAAAGTGTCCAGCCACCCACTAAGGTTGTCAGGCTGTTTCCCATGGAGCAGTCACCCACTAAGGTTCTCCTGCTATTTATAGGCAGCAGCCATCCATTAAGGTTTGTCGGCTCTTGTCAGGCTCTTTCACATGGAACAGTCACCCACTAAGGTTCTCATGCTGTTTGACAGGCATCAGCCATTCACTAAGGTTGTCAGGCTCTTTCACATGGAGCAGTCACCCACTAAGGTTGTCGGGCTCTTTCACAGGCATCAGCCATCCACTAAGGTTCTCTGGCTCTTTCACAGGCATCATCCATCCACTAAGGTTCCCAGGCTCTTTAACAGGCATCATCCATCCACTAAGGTTCTCTGGCTCTTTTAAAGTGTCAGCGATCCACTAAGGTTGTCAGGCTCTTTTACAGGGCACAGCCACCCACTAAGAGTCTTGCCTCTTTCACAGGGAGCAGCCACCCACTAAGGTTGTCGGGCTCTTTCACAGGCGTCAGCCATCCACTAAGGTTCCCAGGCTCTTTCACAGGCATCAGACACCCACTAAGGTGCTCTGGCTCTTTCACAGGCATCAGCCATCCACTAAGGTACTCTGGCACTTTCAAAATGTCCTGCAACCCAATAAGGTTGTCAGGCTCTTTCACAAGGAGCAGCCACCCACTAAGATTCTTGGGCTCTTTCACAGGGCACAGTCACTCACTAAACTTCTCAGGCACTTTCAAAGTGTCCAGCCACCCACTAAGGTTGTCAGGTTGTTTCACATGGAAATGCCTCCCACTATGGTTCTCCTGCTCTTTACAAGCAGCAGCCACCCACTGAGGTGCTTCGGCTCTTGTCAGGCTGTTTCACATGTAGCATTCACCCACTAAGGTTCTCAGGCTGTTTGACAGGCATCAGCCATCCACTTAGATTCTCATGCTCTTTGACAGGCATCAGCCATCCACTAAGGTTCTCAGGCTCTTTCAAAGTGCCCAGCCACCCACTAAGGTTGTAAGGCTCTTTCACATGGAGCAGTCACCCACTAAGGTTGCCGGGCTCTTTCACAGGCATCAGCCATCCACTAAGGTTCTCGGGCTCTTTGACAGGCATCAGCCATCCACTAAGGTTCTCAGGCTCTTTGACAGGCATCAGCCATCACTAAGGTTCTCTGGCTCTTTGACAGGCATCAGCCATCACTAAGGTTATCTGGCTCTTTTAAAGTGTCCAGTGATCCACTAAGGTTGTCAGGCTCTTTTACAGGGCACAGCCACCCACTAAGGGTCTTGCTTCTTTCACAGGGAGCAGCCACCCACTAAGGGTCTGGCCTCTTTCACAGGGAGCAGCCACCCACTAAGGGTCTTGCCTCTTTCACAGAGAGCAGCCACCCACTAAGGGTCTTGCCTCTTTCACAGGGAGCAGCCACCCACTAAGGTTTTCAGGCTCTTTCACAGGCATCAGCCATTCACTAAGGTTCTCAGGCTCTTTCACAGGCATCAGACACCCACTAAGGTTCTTTGGCTCTTTCAAAGAGTCCAGCCATCCACTAACATTCTTGGGCTCTTTCATAGGGCACATAAACTCACTAAACTTCTCAGGCACTTTCAGAAGATAAAGTCAATGGCTGAAGTTTTCAAGTCCTCCCACAGAGCATAACCTATAGTTCTCTATCAAAACCCACAAAGGAACAGGAAGTGTGTTGGGCCTTATATATAGGGGGATGAACTGGACGAATCACCCAAGAGAGCTCCGCTCTCGGCGAGAATGACGATTAAACCTGTTATTTGCCCTACACATGTTGATCCGGGACTCGTCAGAGGAGAATACTCATCCCGTTCCCTCTGTAGAGAGGTCTTCCAGGCCTACTACTAAGAAAGACACCTGGTTGTCCGTTTGCAATAACAACTTTTCAATACCGATTTCCCCAACTAGTCTGGCAACATCATGAGGTCTTACCGTGGGAATTACACCATTACTGCGCCCCTATCACTGCGACCTCCGAAAATGATGATTTGTTTTGTATTTCAACGCCCTTTACACCACATATATATGTGAGGGGTAATGGTATATAATGCAAGTAAGGGGTTTGGGGGGGTGTTAAAGGGGGTCGACCTTTTTTTACAAAAATTTAAAGTAAAAAATTTCAGTGTTGCAGTGTTCGGATCGCAGTGAACGTATAGATCTGCTTCCAGTGAAGCAGCTGTGACAAAAGCAATTTTGTGCCACGCCGTGGAACCAGAGGGACCTTCGCGAAACATTGAAGCGCGGAGAAAAAAAACATAATTAAATAATTTTCAGCCCCACTGATCCCTCCCAGTGGAAAGAAATGTAAACATTGTCTGATAATGAATTGTGAGAACATTGCACATGGATGGCTATCTCTTCTGAAAGGTAATACTTTGTGCACAGTGGGTGGTAACATCAGCAGGAGAGAGGTGATAAAATCATAGGCCGGATGTGCCTTAGGTGGTGAAAGTGGTAAGGAGACGATTTAGGTGGGGATGGAAATATCAACTAGCAAAGGTGGTAGCGACATTGGTTCAGAGGCAGTGAGAAAAGAAACATTAAGGGAGAAAGGTGATACCCTGGAGGAGAGAGAGAGAGTGCCAAGAAGAGAAGGTGGTTTGCAGGTGGTAACCATAGGTGGTGAAGGTGGAACAAACAGGGTGGTGACAGCACGAGAGTACAAAGTCCGGGTAACATCAAGAGGCGAAGGAGCTACAGAAGAGGAGGAGATGGGAACATCAGGTGGAAAAGGATGGACAGAGGAGAACGCGCAGAGGAGTCCAGTTGACATACAGAGAAGGAAGGTTTCAGCGGATCAGAATGGCCCTAGCCAGGACCAGTAGGTGGGAGGAGGAACGAGAGCAGGCAGTGCAGTTACTTTGAGGTGAGAGAGTAAGGAGAAAAGATGCATGAGGCGACCTTTGAAGGGCAGAACACCAGAGGAGGCCCGCTTGCTTTTCCTGATGGCTACTCCGTGTGACCAGTCTGCTGGCAAGACTGCGCGCAGCCAGCAATTGTTGGGCTGTGTAACCCTGGAAACCACACACCTAGATCAACAGAAGGTTTTTGGAAAACCGGAAGTGTGCAACTCGACTGAAAAGTGTGACAAAACACCCTTCCAACACTATAGACTGGGACGGCCAATCAGGTTAAGAGGACCTACAAACCGGAGAGGACATTGCTGGGGGCTTCCAGGGGAGGTGAGACCCCCAACTCCATAAAGGAGAGGAACAACCCATCAGTTTTAGGTGGGAGATGCCACTTTAGTCTATTTTAGTTAGCTGCCACGTGCACCTAATCTGAGAAAAGGTTGTTGAATTTAAGCGTGTGCTCTTGGCATCCTCTTGGTCCCAGGCATGTCTGTGGTGGAACCCTTCTCATGGAAATGCAACATATTTTTGCAAGATATGGACATCATATGTACTGTAACTGCAGAATCTTAATGCAATACAAAGAAAAAAGAAACATTGAGAAGCCTTCTGTTTATCCTATACGTGGGCGCATATATAAAACGTCAGAAAAGTATAAGCTTTCCCAGTTGAGGGCCTTTTCTCAGCTTCTAGGGCAAGACTGGGACTTTGTATTCTCCTGTGAATATTAGAATGTGAAAATCGGCTAATTTATTTATTTATTGTGCATTTGTATAACACTTATACATCAAGTGATCTGTGTTTCAAAGCGCCTACAGGGCAACGGGAAGGGAACATGGGAATGAAAGGCAAATATAACATTGAAAGAAGAGAGGTGGTCCTACTAGGCCTTGTGAGCATTCAGAACCTGCAAGTGCCATCCTAAATGACCGCCATGCGAGCGGCGGGGGATTTGGCTGGTGTTTAGGTCTGTGAATTACTTCTTTTCTTCATAACTCAACTCTTTGTGTAGAAAAAAGTGTTATTATTAAAGAATACACTTTTTTTGATAGATTTGTTGACCGTTTTTCGAGTCTTCCCTGTTTGTAACCAATCTGCTTTTGCTTTCGCCGTTTCTTCTGGCGAACGTTTCTAGAAGCAGAGGTGATCCTTGTGTTTTCTGAAAGAAACCCCAGTGCAAACATGTACTTGAGAGGCTTTCGGGGAAATTCAGTTCGCCATCCCTGGTTTATAGAGTAGTGGGCGCATCGTCAAGCAGTTGCCAATGTCATTAGACCAAGGTTAGTCCAAACTGCGAATTAGGGGTTCCCGGATGTAGCTTTCACAACCACGAGGGTAGCTAATTTTGTGGGAGGATAAGATCACCGTTTGTGTTGGGCACGGCCTTAAATAACATTTAAAAAGTGATCAGTAAAACAGGTGTCTCTTTAATGGTTTTGCCTCGTTCATAGCCTACCCCCTGCTCTGACAACTGAATGGTCGAGCCCACTTTAATTAGCAAAGAACATACATCTTGCAATCCGGTGCATCCATGTGCATGTTCATTAGTTCATTTTATTTTTTTTAAATACAAATAGAAAGATGTATTTAACATGGATGTTTTTCCATGTTGGAATAATCTCACCGCACCCACATACTAACGCCTGCAGATGTTTGTATTTATTTGTATTTGTATTATTTCATGGTGCTTTTTTTAAATGTACATTTTGTATTGGTGAATACTCGAGCGAGTCTACCCAATAAGTCCTTTTCAAAATTAGTAAACACAGAACATTCATAAATGATGGAATGACAATAGAAAATCAGGGATTAGTGACAGATTTCCATTTTTCGAGATAGCAGAAAGGAGGTGAGCTTTGAGACTAGGCTGGAAAGCGTGCAAGGTGGAGGTAGAGCGGATGGAGATAGGAAGAGAAATCCAGTGGAAGCAAAGAAAGAGCGGAAAGGCGAAAAGCACAAGGAGCTTTGGGGACAGAGAGTACAAACTGATTCGGAGAGCGCCACAAGTGAGAATGGAGAGTAAAAGGGACATTAATGAGTACAGGTTAAGAGGAGCAAGACCATAGATGCAAAGCAAGAAAAAGAAAGTGAAGGGGGATATGAGCGTCGAAGGGGACAATAGATATAGAGAAGATGGACAGTAGATATAGAGAGGATACGAACGTCGAAGGGGACAAGAGATATAGAGAGGATGGACAGTAGATATAGAGAGGATACAAACGTCAAAGGGGACAAGAGATATAGAGAGGATGGACAGTAGATATAGAGAGGATACAAACGTCGAAGGGGACAAGAGATATAGAGAGGATGGACAGTAGATACAGAGAGGATACGAACGTCGAAGGGGACAAGAGATATAGAGAGGATGTGATCGTAGAAGGGGACAAGAGATATAGAGAGGATGGACAATAGATATAGAGAGGATACGAGTGTAGAAGGGGACAACAGATATAAAGAGGATACAACCGTTGAAGGGGACAAGAGATGTAAAGAGCATACGAGCGTCGAAGGGGACAAGAGATATAGAGAGGATATGATCATCGAAGGGGACAGGAGATATAGAGAGGATACGAGCATCAATGGGGACAAGCAGGGGCGCAGAGTACGCAGGTTCTCCGGGGCCCGGGCACCGGCCGGCAGATTCAAGTCGGGGCTGGGCCCGACCCCTGGCCAGAGAGAGATGTACCCGGCCTTCAAGTTCATATTATGAAAACAGCATTCTTTCTATTTTACGCCTGTTCAGGCCTACATGTTCTCTGCCATACTGATAGCGTGCTTTGAACACATTCTATGTTTTTCGCGACAGCAAGGGCTGGCACAGCGGTGAGGTGTCAGTCCTGTACCCGAGCAAAGGTAGGGTACACAGTGTGATGACTGCATCAGGTGCCTGCAACGAGTATCTGGACATAGCTAGTATGTTTGCTGCCTGGTCACTACTCTTCCGCTGGAGCTCCTTATTAAGAGAGCAGTTCCATCACTGCCTGCGAATGCACACCGTGCAGTATCAACAACTCCATCTTCCTTACAGGAGCCACACTGGGCCCACGCTGCTTATTACACAATGGCACACAGAGACCACGTATTACTGTGATTTGTGCAACTTTGTGCAATGGCGCGCTTTCATTCACTCACTAGTCTCTCAATACAATTGACAGATACACACGCCATCTGAAAGATGCCCATGAAGTGTATTGTGCTCCTTGTACAATTGTGACGTTCTATCGCAATATATGTTACGTAGTTACTATATAACGGTCGGTGCTCAAACACGTTTATACATGAAAAGTTGTTAATCCTCATCATCATGTACTGATATGTTTATGCACTCGGCGAGGAAGTGGAGAGGGGAGGGAGTTTTATGGATATTTCCCCCTGCCCCCACAGCCCACTCCCAAGATTATAATCCTAGACTCTTAAAGCATTTGCCTGGCACAGCAGCCCAGTGTGGTGAAATAGGGGGGGGAAGCAGTGGAAAGAAAAACAGTCGGCACTCGGCAGCAGATGCTTTGAAATGCGGACAGACTGCGAGGAAAGCAATCTATGCCCTTTTTTGTTTTATACACTGCTTATGTTTTTACGGTTTGCCAATAAGAGTAGCAAGGCACACAGAGAATGTGCACAGGATAACACATACTATGGGCTAAGTGTGAAAGCCGAGATTACAGACTTGACCAGCAGTTGGGTCACTTGGTTGGTAACATCTCCTTCTGGGAACAGCTCCATGGTTTCGTGACTTCCATAGTGTGCGGAGGTGGCCTACTTTGTTGTGCTTTGAGGAACAGCATTTGTTATTTTTTTGTAGGGGATGTATGAGCAGCTGGTACTAGGATTGGTTGGTTGGTTCCCCTTTTGGTATGGTGAGGAAGTGGGCATTTGATAAATTTGTCTCTGTAAGTAGGCATCTTCTCAGACCCCCATTCCCCACTTTAGCAACAGCAATGCAGTCTAGAGGCAACACAACAAATGGGTAAAAATCATAATCTATATATACATATATATATATTCACACAGAAGGTGTGCCCAAAACAGTATTGCTGTCCAATAGTAAGTCTGCCCGGTTCTCAGGGATAGTCGTGTCTTGCACTACAGTAACCAACTTCAAGAGGGTCCTTCTGGTACAGCAATACGGTCTAAAAACCTGCCCTAGCTTCAGGTAGGCATTTAGACCACCTTTGGGGTGATGGTCATGCTGCGGTATGAAGGGTATGATGTAGATCATGACAAAGCACTGCTGTCCTTTTTAATAAGGAAACTTCTTTACTTCTCGTTTCCCCTTGAATTGTGAACCTTTTGTTGGTGTTAGTTGTGGTACTCCACCTTGCAGCTGTACCTTCAGTTTAGCAAGCATTCCGTTCTCCCATCCTAGTTGTGTTGCTCTGCCTTTTGAGGGAGGGCTACTGCAACCTGGATGATGATGGCTTACTGGAATGCAACTGGAACGCTTAAATCTCCTTCTTACCTGACTTCAGTGTATGTAGTATGTGCTAGCCAATGTTTCCACTGTTCTGCGCCGCGCCACCACGCCATTGCACCAAGTTGGCGACTACATGCAAATGGGGTAAAATAACTGCCAGTGATGTCACTTCCTGTATTTGGGCACCCCCCGGGAAAATCGTAAGTTGGCTCCCCTGGGGACAAGAGATATAGAGAGGATATGAACCTCGAAGGGAACAAGAGATATAGAGAGCATCTGATCATCGAAGGGGAAAAGAGATACATAGAAGAGCAGGTAAAATGGAGCAGCAGGGAAAGAGAGAGAGAGAGAAGAAACTGAACAGAGGAGTTATAGACAGAGCAAAGGGGATCAAGATGGGAAGCAGGAAGTCAAACAACAAGAAAGTTGGTTCTTCCTTTAAATACAGAATAAAATATAACAAGGCTGAAACAAATGAATCTTTTTAAATAGCATTTCCAAAATTGACTTGTTTTTTCTTTTTGCGCTTTAAAAAAAATAAATTGCGGGGTGCAACCCTCCAAAGCCCCCACTCCACATTTCCCCTACCTTAATTTATTACCTTACTCACCACCCCATCTAGTATGTTTTGCACAAAAAAGTTCAAAAAGTCAAAAAAATCGTTTTAAAAAGTAGCCGTTTTTGTCCTCGTCCTTTTGTCATTCGTTTTTTTTGAGGGAATACTGCTTTGTTATGCGGTGGGTTTTACAGTGTGTATGCAGCACCCAAAGACATCACGGCACTATAAAAGCACAAAGAAGAGCAAGCTCCAGCCTGCAAGTTTGCATCTATGCTTAAAATGCATATGTGTTACTGGTATAGGCAGTATGCTGACACTGAGGGATGGCTGTAATTGACCTCAGAGGTTCTATTTCCTCCCACTATTTCCCCATCTACTTTATTAGGGACTGCACGAGCTCTAAGTGACTATTTGTTTTCCTTTCTGGGTTGCTTTAACCCATTAATGCCCAGTCTGTCAGGGTCGGACTGGGCCATAACATTGTCTCGGGCACCAAAGAAAAAGTGCCCCTCGGTTGCAAATGGCAATTCATTCTTTTTGTGACACTGTTTGAATAGTAATAAAGGGGGATTTTTTTTGATAAAATGTGATGCAAATTGTGCGTTTTAAAGAGTATTTATTCAGAAACACTGGTCCATTCTACTAGCTGCAGAGTAAATTAACTCATTGAACTGGCCCAAATTGACCCAAAAAGTGGCCCACTGTGACCAAAAAAACTGGACCACTCTAGCATTTTGTGCTTTTGGTTCGGCCATGGGCCTATTGCCCTATAGGCCAGTCCGAGCCTGTAGTCTGCCTATTTGAGGCCTGAGAGCCGGGCGACTGCCCGGATGAGCAGGGGCGGAAAGATTCCAACTGTTGATGGACATGTCCAATTTCAGTAATGGGCTTGGTTTATGACTCTCGGCAGAGACACTGCCCTAATCCTCTTTGCTCCTAGAGGTGTTGAGTGTTCTTGCAATTTGCATTTGAAAAGGACGGCACGCAGGAGGGTCAGAAAAGCCCTTGTCTTCTTTTGAGCCCTACAGCTCCCAGGTGCCTAACAGCCGAGAAGATGGACTGGATGTCTTCCAAAAAAGCCATCTAAGAAATATGGTTTCATTAGAGGGACAGCTGATTGCACTATTGATTGGCTCGTTTGTTCTGAAGCTGATTAGTTTATTGGAAACAGGAAACTCACAATAGATCATCAGAACGCTTCCTCTTGCTCAATGTAGGGATGGAAACGGTGGTCTAGGGCCGCCCAGCAACACAAATCAGTGCCCATGGACATCTCTAAGATTCTGATTATGAAACTTAAGGGTCAGACCTCAGGTCCCACCAGAAACTATGGCACATCGAGGCAGCAGACACCAAGCAAGGGCAGAGGGTGGAACATCAAAGGCGGTCTAGCACACAAGGCCCTTATTCATGGACCACTTAAACACAACAAAGGGGGAACCCCGGGAAACACAGATATGCATTTTCTTGCACTAATGTACCACTTTCTGTAACCAGCACCTAGATGCCTCGGGCTTTGTGCACTGAAATAAATGCAGAAATAAATACATATTAAGTGTCAGACCCTTCCCCGCACTCAAAAAAACTCACAATACAAAAAGGGTCTGATGTATGTGGGAAACTGCAGTGTCAAAGTATGACACGTTTCCCAACACATCATCACATCATTAAACAGGTAATAACAGTAAAACATAATCACAATTAACACCACTTTCATTTACTCAATAATACAATACCACAGAAAATCACATAATACCTCTAAAAAGCGCTCACACAATCTTTCCCACTATTACAAGAGCATCTGTGCAGAAATGCATCA
Source organism: Ambystoma mexicanum (assembly GCF_040938575.1). NCBI lineage: Eukaryota > Metazoa > Chordata > Amphibia > Caudata > Ambystomatidae > Ambystoma > Ambystoma mexicanum. Next base: position 154,382,293 of record NC_090938.1, on the reverse strand, counting down.
ATTCATATACATCTTTTTTTTGTAGAAAATCAAATAGAGGAAAAGTCATTGCAATAGATTTAGGTAGAACATGGCTACCTTCTAAAAATAGCCTGTATTAGGATCTATTTAGGTTAACCTGTTGGAAATAAAAAGGTGGTATGTTAACAGAACTAGCCATATGATATGATAGCCTTATCTACTGTGCATATGGCACTGATAATAGTTCAATATGGATGTCAGAGATAGTACGGTATGGCTCTGATGCATTATAGGGTATATAGGTGCTGCCGTTTCACAACTCTCCCTGACAATGGCATGCTGATCAGACCTGTCCATGCCCCTTACCTGAAGAATTCTCCTTCATTCTTCATCAAGGATCCTTCCATAAAGGCCAAGGCTGCACCCATTGCCATTCCTGCTCGGCACCTTGTTCCTTACGCGAGGGCCTGCCCTGCTCATCACCTGAGGCCGGGGCTCTGCTCCTTAGCCGCAGACCAAGCCAGCTCCGTGCCTGAGACGCGTGCTGCGCTTCCTCAGAGGTCCATCCCTGCCCCTCATAGGGAGTCCAACCTCTTGATACTTACACAAGGCCCTCCCTGCTCATCACCAGGAGTCTACCCTTCTCCTCCCCTGTGGCCTTCAGCGGCACTCCTCACATAAGACCCATTTTTGCTCCTCAACTGAGGCTCATTTCTATTCCTCAGTGGAAGATCATCCCGGGCGTCTTATTGAGGATCATTCGTTTTCCTCACCATGTGCCCATCTCTTTGTCTTACGCAAGGCCCAACCTTGCTGCTCTGCTGGGGCATAATCCTGCTCCCCACTAGAGGCCTGCCCCCGATCCTAGGTGGGGCCAAAACTTGGGATCCTTGTGCCAATCTAGAGGCCTGTCCCCAGATACTCGCAAGGAAATGGGGTTCCCTGATCCACGCTAGAGGCCTGTCCCCAGAACCTCGCTACACCCTTGGGATCCCTGCTCCACACTAGAGACCTGTCCCCTGATTCTCACTAAGGCCAACACTTGAGATGCTTGCTCCACACCAGAGCCCTGAACTCTGATCTCTATCTCTGCTAGGATCAACACTTAGCATCCCTGGTCCACCTTAAAGACCTGCCGCCCAATTTTCATTAGGTCCAACACCTGTGATCCCTGTTCCACACTAGAGGCATGTGCCCACATCCTTGCTAGCACACGTGATCCCTGCTCCAGACTAGAGGTCAGTCCCCCAATTCTCACTAGGCCCAACACTTGGGATCCTTTCTCCACACTAGAGGCCACAAAAGTGTTATTTAAAATTACGAACGTAATATAGAAATACTTATCAACGCGTCTTGCAAGTCATGCAATGTCAGGAACTAAGATTTGCAGGTAGAATATACAGCCTTAAATACATTTTAGATCTTCCAATATGGCCGCTGCCGTAGACCAGGGAGCAACGAAAGCAATGATGGATTTAGTTTCCATGACAACCCGCATATCAACACAGACCACAGGGGCTCCGCCATCATCTCTTGTTCTACGCGGGACGCGCAATACGTGATTTTGCAGGTAAACCCTTGGGGGGGACCACCAGAACCCACCCATGTGTTTCAGCCAATCGCACTCTGATGCGCGGCTCGAACCGAATGCACGTAGACATACATATTTTTCAATTTATTCATTATTCGGTGTTAAAGCACACCTCTTCGGCATTAAGAACATGACTAGCTTTACAAACGGAGGCTTAAAACCGTGTACATAGAATAGTAAAGACTGTACTATATTATTTTACGAACGAAACATGGCCCTATAGAATTTATAATTCTGGCCGCATTTGTGGGTATCTGAGCGCGGGCACCCGCATGAGCTACATAAGCACAGGATGTATGTGGAACACACAGCACCCGATAATGGCGACTGGTCTTCCATATAGGATTATGAACGAATTAGGTCTATCAAAATAACATGCTATATAATGTCCTCCATACGAGTTTTACTGAGATAATCTGTTTTCTAATGTCTTCTCCATCAGGTGTTTGGGATTTGAACCCAGTTATTACTCGCTGTATTAAAGCAATACGACTTTAAGAAGGAACATGGGGTAAGCTAGACGTACGGCTTTTTCACACCAAACACTCAGCGCAATTATGCCATTTATTCGGAGCAGTATGTATCATGGTTTCTAACCGTTCTTGTATTATTTGTCAACCTTATGATCCGCCCCTTCCCCCCCTCCCTGAATCTCTGTCGTTATTTTTATATATATACACAACGCGTTGCCATTGTTTTCAAACACTGGAATTGGTATGTATACGGAAATGTACGTTATGTAACATATTACTATGCAATTGCATATATATTGTGTATTTCTCACTGTCATTACGTATGGAATTGGAACCAATTTGTCAACCCGGCATATTTTTGGGTGACATCTTTTGTGCTTATCACATTATAATCTGGATTGATTACACACTTTCGATTTACTTTAAATTTGGTTTGGGTTCAATGATTGCGTATAAATCATTGTTAACATCATATTCTCTTTTATTTTTTATTTATTTTCTTGTTTTCATTTGCTATTGTTGATCTGGTCTAATTAGACATGCCCTGATTTGAGAAAGGCACTTTTGCCGAAACACGTGTCATGCTTAAAGGGCAACTGTAAATAAATACACCAGCATTGGACTATCGCTTGGTACTTATTTATTTTGGCGCAGTAATAAGGTGTGCCTCAAGTCACTTCTCCTGCAGATCCTTGCTAGCACACTTGTGATTCCTGCTCCACACTAGAAGCATGTCCCCCAATTCTTGCTAGGCCCAACACTTGTGATCCCTGCTCCACACTAGAGGCCTGTGCCCAGATCCTCGCTAGCACACTTGTGATCTCTGCTCCACACTAGAGGCATGTGCCCAGATCCTTGCTAGCACACAGGTGATCTCTGCTCCACACTAGAGGCATGTGCCCAGATCCTTGCTAGCACACTTGTGATTCCCGCTCCACACTAGCGGCATGTCCCCAATTCTTGCTAGGCCCAACACTTGTGATCCCTGCTCCACAGTAGATGCCTGTGCCCAGATCCTTGCTAGCACACTTATGATCCCTTCTCCACACTAGAGGCATGTGCCCAGATCCTTGCTAGCACACTTGTGATCCCTGCTGCACACTAGAGACCTGTCCCCGATTTTCGCTAGGGCCAACACTTGGGATACCTGCTCCTGATTAGAGGCCTAAACTCAGATGCTTGGTAGGCCCAACACTTGAGATGCCTGCTCTACACTAGAGGTCTGTTCCTGATCCTTGCAAGAGTGAATATTTGGGGTCTCTGCTTCACACTAGAAGAATGTGACCAGATCCTTGCTAGGGCCACCACATGCTATCCCCGTTCCACACTTTCGACCTTAACCTCGATCCTCACCATGGCCAAGACTTGGAATCCCTGCATCCCTGGATCTGTACTCAGATCCTTGCTAGGGCCAAAATCTGGTATCACAGCTCAAACCTAGAAGCCTGAACTCCGATCCTCGGTAGGGGCAACACTCGGGATTCCAGTTCTGCACTAGAGACCTAACCCCTGATTCTTGCAAGGGGAGCCACTTGGGGTCTCTGCTTCACACTAGTGGCTTGTCCCCATATCCTTGCTAGGGCCCAACACTTGCAGTCTCAGCTCCACATTAGAGGCCTGAACCCCGATCCACACTAGTACCATGACTTGGGATCCCTGTTCCAGACGCATCTGTGTGATCATTGCGCATTTTTTACTGCACAATACCGAAAACTAAATTTGCATAATACATATGTGGGGGGAGAACCCCGCAAACCCCATCATACCTCCCCATACTTATTATCAGCTTTTTACCCACCACCCACATATATCTGGCAAAATGGGGCTGTCGAAATTTGGCATTTTGGTATACGCAGTAAAGGGATGCGCAGTGATGGTATGATACCCTCCATACTAGAGGCCTGAGCCAATATCCAGGACGGGGACAACACTTTCGATACCAGCTCCACATTAGAGGCATGTACCTCGATCCTCGCAAGGGGCACCCCTTACCATGCTGATCCTGGCTTTCTCCACTTGTAGCCTGTCCCTGATCTCCGCCAGGGTTAACATTTGGCATCCCTGCTTAACTCTAGGGGTATTTCTCCTGATCGTCGCTGGGGTAAACGCATGATATCCATGCTTCAGATCCTCGCTTTGTATTTGTCCCCAATCTCCAGTGGGGTAAACACTTGGCATCCCTGCTCTGCTCTAGGGGTCTGTCCACTGATCTTCGCTGGGGTATACGCATGAGATCCCTGCCCTAGATGCTCGCTTTGGATCACTGATCGACACTAGTAGCCTGTTCCCGATCTCCATTAGGGTAAACACTTGCCATCCCTGTTCCAAACTAGCCGTCTGTCCCCTGATCCTCACTGGGGTTAACACAGGGGATCCCTGCTCTAGATCCTCCCTCTGGATCACTGATCTACACTAGTAGCCTGTCCCTGATCTCCACTGGGGTGAACACTTGGCATCCCTGCGCCTCCCCGATTTTGGGTTGTTTTGCTGTGACGTAACAAACCGTGGCCCAAAAGACTGTAGTGGTTTTGGCCAAAAATGTGGTTTGCCCGTCAAGGTAAAACAACCCAAAATCAAATACATTACCTACTCCCCCTTACTTACCTTGTGGCAGCACACTCCGTTGTGTGCCGCTGACCCGCTGTGTCCCTGCAATGCCTGTTCCCATTCACCTCCGTAATTGAGGGCCGGCGCCGCAGGGTTCTTTCCTTTTTTTAAATGTTTACCTTTACTTGCGTATGCGGGGGTCATCCCTGCAACACCCGTTCCCACTATAGCGAACGAGGGGAGCGGCGGACAGCCCTGCAACCTCTGTTCCCCTTGTTGGCTATAATGGTTTGTATGACATATTTGACCGAATTTTTAGGCTACACAAGTTTTTCATAGAGCCTAAATTCGGTCAAATATGCCATGCAGTTTTTTTTTTTTTTTAATTCAGTCTTATTGACTATTTCCTCCACTCTAGTGGTCTGTGCCCTGATCCACGCTGGGGTTAACACAGGGTATCCCTGCTCTAGATCCTCGCTTTGGATCACTGATCTACACTAGTAGCCTGTCCCCGACCTCTGCTAGGGTAAACTCTTTTGATCGCTGTCCCACCCTAGAGACCTGCCCCCTGATCCTCGCTGGGTTTACCACTTGACAAGTATGAAAAATGAGGATTCATTTAATCCCTTCTATTTAAATCCAGTCTTCTACTGATCCTGCTTCCAAGAGTACAGGTGAAAATGATGTGTCATTTTTGGTATTATATAAAACAATATACCCACAAAAAGGTATATTAGGAAGATATTAAGGGGCCAATTCATAGAATTCGGCGCACAAGTGGCACACGCGGCTGGCGCACAGTGTGCGCGTGCGGTAGACTGCGCCAGCCGCGTGCGCCGAAACACATTCAGGCGCACAGCGTATTCATGGATTCCAACATCCACAACCAGCCGTGGCGCAGAGTGGCGCAGCGACCCTGCAGCAGCGTCAGTTACGCCCCCAAGAACGCCCCTCGCGCAGGGAAAAGCCATCAAAATCCCCAATCCAGCGCAAAGGGCAGCAGCAAACGCAGAGCGGGGAGCGTGTATTTCAGGGGTGTGCGGGTGTCCCCACACGCGATAGGCCTGGGTACGTGTATTACAGGGGTGCGCGAGAAAATCTACACGCGATTGGCCTGGGTACGTGGATTTCAGGGGTGCGCGAGAAATTCTACACGCGATTGGCCTGGGTACGTGGATTACAGGGGTGCGTGAGAAATTCTACACGCGATTGGCCTGGGTACGTGTATTACAGGGGTGCGCGAGACACGCGATTGGCCTGGGTACGTGGATTTCAGGGGTGCGCGAGAAATTCTACACGCGATTGGCCTGGGTACATGGATTTCAGGGGTGCGCGAGAAATTCTACACGCGATTGGCCTGGGTACGTGTATTACAGGGGTGCGCGAGAAAATCTACACGCGATTGGGGTGGGTACGTGGATTTCAGGGGTGCGCGAGAAATTCTACACGCGATTGGCCTGGGTACGTGGATTACAGGGGTGCGCGAGAAATTCTACACGCGATTGGCCTGGGTACGTGTATTACAGGGGTGCGCGAGAAAATCTACACGCGATTGGCCTGGGTACGTGGATTTCAGGGGTGCGCGAGAAATTCTACACACGATTGGCCTGGGTACGTGTATTACAGGGGTGCGCGAGAAAATCTACACGCGATTGGGCTGGGTACGTGGATTCCAGGGGTGCGCGAGAAATTCTACACGCGATTGGCCTGGGTACGTGGATTTCAGGGGTGCGCGAGAAAATCTACACGCGATTGGGCTGGGTACGTGGATTTCAGGGGTGCGCGAGAAATTCTACACGCGATTGGCCTGGGTACGTGGATTTCAGGGGTGCGCGAGAAAATCTACACGCGATTGGGCTGGGTACGTGGATTTCAGGGGTGCGCGAGAAATTCTACACGCGATTGGCCTGGGTACGTGGATTTCAGGGGTGCGCGAGAAAATCTACACGCGATTGGCCTGGGTACGTGTATTACAGGGGTGCGCGAGAAATCCTACACGCGATTGGGCCTGTGCGAGTGGGGCAGTGTATTACGTAGGTGTGCGGGAAGTTGAAGAGGTGAATTGCCAGTGTGGGTCCTCCCAGGTCTCCCCTCTACCCCCTCCACGACCTCTGCAGGCAGCCCACACCACAGGGGACTACCCTGCACCCCTGGTCATGTCCCGCAGGCAGCCCATCCACCATGGGCATGCCCCCCAGCCAAGCCACATGTCCCCTTGCACCCCCACCCCCCAGCACCGTGGGGCACCTGCCAGCAGGCCCCCAACCATGTCCCACTCATGTCCCCTTGCACCCCCACTCCCCAGCAGGCCCCCACTCATGTCCCCTTGCACCCCCACCCTCCAGCACTGTGGGGCACCTGCCAGCAGGCCCCCAACCATGTCCCACTCATGTCCACTTGCACCCCCACCCCCCAGCAGGCCCCCACTCATGTCCCCTTGCACCCCCACCCCCCAGCACTGTGGGGCACCTGCCAGCAGGCCCCCAACCATGTCCCCTTGCACCCCCACCCCCCAGCAGGCCCCCAACCATGTCCCACTCATGTCCCCTTGCACCCCCACCCCCCAGCAGGCCCCCACTCATGCCCCCTTGCACCCCCACCCCCCAGCACTGTGGGGCACCTGCCAGCAGGCCCCCAACCATGTCCCACTCATGTCCCCTTGCACCCCCACCCCCCAGCAGGCCCCCACTCATGTCCCCTTGCACCCCCACCCCCCTGCAGGCCCCCACTCATGTCCCCCTGCCCCCAGGTCCTGACGAAACGCAATCATGGCAGTAATGGGCAGCATACCCAGCACAAACACCCAGCCAAGGATTGCATCCACCCACATAGTAGATGCAATTACATGATACAACCCCAATGGCAAGTATGTAAATGAACACATGTCCGTCACACACACATACACAATGGGTGCAAGTGAATGTCAAAACCCATATCATGACATGCATGAAACCAATGAGAAAATACCACAAATGTAAGTAATAAATATATGTATTAAAGATGAAAATGAAGTAAAGAAATAAAACACACAACAATGGGGATGACAAAACAAATGGTCCATGTCCGAGAACTAATAGAAAAAATCAAAAAACAAAGGAATCCAAAAACTAATGTAGTCCAAAGCAAAATAATGGGGGAAAAAATAAGGAAAAACCATTGCCTCATGGTGAACACAAATATAAATCCAACAAATGTTTTCCAAACATCAAACTATGTACAAGAATATCCCAGGGTCCATGAGCCCAACACCATAAATGAAACCTACTACTACTAACTAATAATAAAAATATATACAGAAAAGTGTCCATTGTCCGAGCGGTTAAAAAAAAACTTAAAAAATAAAGGAAACCTAACACTAACTAACTAAAGAACTATATACAATGGCAGCGGGCAAGTCCTGCGGCTCACTCTGTGATGTTGCCGGCCAGGGCATCATCGAACTCCATGTCGATGTCCCGGAGGCGGGACTCTGTCCTGGCCCCGAGGTCTCGCAGGGACAACCCCGTGTCCACCTCAAACTCCCTGCGAGCTTCCTCGAGGCACTCAGCCCGCCTCAACGCCCGACGCATGGAGAACTCTGCCCTGACCATGGTGAGCCGCTCCTCTTCCGCCCGCTGCCGCTCCGCACCTATCCGCTGGACCAACTGCTCCCACACGGAAGACACTGCCATCCCAGGGTTCTCCTGCCCTCCGGCCGATGCCTGCCCCTCTGATCTTGATGGCCCCGAGCCATGATGCCTCCCACGTCGAGCCTACTGCTGCCTCCGACGCCACTGCCTCTGCCAGCACGACGGCATCCAGGCTGATGGAATCCACCGATGCCGTCGTGCTCGTGCCCTGCCAGATGATGCCGGCACATACTCCATCTGCAGGGGGACAGTTGCTGGTGTGTCCACCCCTGCTGGACCTTCGACTCCCGACTGTGGCAGGGATGGGGTCCCCACCGAGCTGGCTGCGTTGGTCGGGGCAGGTCCACAGGGGGCCCTGGTGGCATCTGGGCCGGAAGACGGCATGGAGCACGACTGGCGCATAGCCTCCACAGAGGAGGAGAGGGTCGCCAGAAGGCCACACACATGTAGGAAACCCCCGACCATGGCGGCTCCCAAATGGTTCACGTACGCACGGTGCTCTTCGTGATGATGTACATGCTCCTCCCGGGAAGCATGCACCTCATCACGAATGCCAGCCGTGCGCAACGCGACACCAATCAGGACCCTCTCCACACGGCCAGGGGTCCCCTCGTCCGCAGGTAGAGGAGTGTCAGATGACATGGACATCTCCCCTACCTGCGGACGGGCCTGGGATGGGGCATCCCTGCTGGTGCATGGTGGTGCAGTCACAGTGTCAGGGACAGTGACATGCACAGGCACCTCCACGGCGACCTGTGCTGCCTCCTGCCCCTGGCCCTGGACTGCACCACTTGCACCAGCGGGGATGCCCCCACCAGGCCCCATGTGTGGCTCAGTGGCGGCCTCCTCCACCTCTGTGGAAACCATCAACCTGGATGTCTACACGCCGTCTTCCGCCGGTGCAAGCCCCTGTGGGGGCTCACCCACCCCTTCCGCTGCAGCCGTGGTGGCATCCCCGCCGCTCTGCTCCACAGTGCCTTCTCCGCCCTCTTCTTCACTTGCCACTGTGTAGAGGGAGACATAGAACACAAGCATCAGGGTACTGTACAATGGTCCCCTAGACAGGAAGCAACAGCAGATGAGTGGCACTGTCATACATCACTTCCATCATGTCCCTCCACAACACATGGGTCAGTGCAGGCAAAACACATACAGTAACAGGCATGGCGCATGCCATGGACATTGGCATACATGACCAAGGGACTCATGATTCATACAATGTTGGTTTTAAACTCACATGCATCATGGGTCTTGCCATCACATGCACACACCTCACCGTAGTTCCATCCATCTGGCCTCGTACACCACAGACGCAGTGGATACAAGGATGACTAGGCTGCATCAGTGAATCTGAACATTGTCACAGACATGTGTCATGCATCCATGGCAGTTACAAGTCACAGACACGCAGGTCAGACACACACACATGGACACCATACGTGTACATGGGACCAGCACCCATCCCTCACCCCCACCCATGTCCAGGAACAGAGACTGCCATGCTTCCATGTGTCCATTCCGCACAGAGCCCCCCATGTTGCAATAGAACACATGCACCAACCATGTGGTTCACACATCACTGTACTCACATGCCTGACCATGATGTCCCTGCACACACACATACGTACATGGCCTATGTCACACATACAGGCAGGTATCAGACAACCAGCACACTGCAACATGCCCTGTCTCACACAGTAATGCTTGGCCACTTACCGGCCAACTCCAGATGGGTCTGCCTCCGAAGGATCTGGGCGTGGAGCGCTGGGTCTACGCGTTCCAGGACCCTCATCTGGATGTCACTCAGGCGTGCCCGGCCCCCCTCCGCGAGGCGCCGGGCCTTATTGAGGGTCCTGGACCTCAAGTCCTCCCAGCGCTTCTTGATGTGCTTGATGTCGCGGGTTGCCACCCCCTCCGCGTTGATGGCAACCACTACATCGTCCCAGATCCTCTCCCGTCCTTCCTTGTTGGCGCGCGGTCTTCCGAAGAGGGCATCATAATGCCCCAGGACATGCTCCACCAGGACACCAACTTCCTTCTCACTGAAGCTGGTGGCCCTCTGCCTCTCTGGCTGGGGGTCGCCACTGGTCTCAGATGGTGCTTGCCCCGACATGGCGACCCCCGAGGCAGGCGTGGGTGGGCAACTGGGTCCTGGGGCTGGGCTGTGGAGCGATGGTATCCCAGTCGGGAGTCTACTGTTCCAGCAGGGGTGGACACAGCAACTGGACCCCTGCAGATGGCTGATGTGCAGGCACCAAATGGCAGGGCACGGTGGCAGCAGGCAGGCAGGCAGGCAGGCAGCAGCAGATGGCACGTGGGAGGCTGCTCGGGGCACTGGGGGGCAGTGATTCGGCCTTCTGGGCAGGAGCGTGGTCTTCCGTGTGTATTCGCGTGGCCAGCTTGATACGGAGTGATTTGGCACGTGAAAAATCTGCACGTCAGCGTGTAATTCGAGGAAAGGCCCTTAGCGCGTAAGCGCGTCTGCATGCATACGCATTTTCATTGGACCAAAGGCCCTCAGCGCGTGACGTCTGTGACGTGTCGTGCGAGGGTGTATCCCTCATTGCACGTGAAGACAGAACACACGTGGATTTCAACCAATCGCGTGTGAAAGTTCACGGCACCCCGGAACACATGTACCCAGGCTAATCGCGTGTGGAACTACCCGCGCACCCGGAAACACACGTACCTAGGCTAATAGCGTGTGGAACTACCCGCACACCCGGAAAAACACGTACCCAGGCTAATCGCGTGTGGTACTACCCGCGCACCCGGAAACACACGTACCCAGGCTAATCGCGTGTGGAACTACCCGCGCACCCGGAAACACACGTACCCAGGCTAATCGCGTGTGGAAAACTGCACATCCGCGTGTAATGCGCGTAATCGCGCGTGAAAAACTGCACGTCCGCGTGTAAAGCGCGTAATCGCGCGTGAAAAACTGCACGTCCGCATGTGACGTGACGCGCGCGTGCGTTTCCCTCAGCACGGGTTAAAGGTGAGCGGGCCCAGCAGTTCGCTGTACGTGCCTTCCGTGGAGACCGACGTGTGTTGCTGCTTCCAGTTGTTTCGCGCGCCATCTACTTCACAGCTCTCAAGGACGTATCTCTTCTTTTGGCGGGGGTATTGGCTACGCGTGTTTTTCTGCATCGCGCTAGTCAGACGGTGAGTCGCAAACGCTCCTTTTCCCACTGCGGGTGCCCCTGTGTATTGCACCCATTTTCGATGTCATCGTAGCCTGCGTGTCCCACGTGTACACGTTATTCGTGTTACTGGGTGCCACCACGTACTGCGGGAGGTTAAATCCACGCACATAGGCTGCAGGGTTGCGTGCACGGTTTTACTGCAGTTTTGGGGTGCCTGAGCGTTGCGTGACCCGTCACCACATCACCGGGGTCACATACAGCCTTGCAGGTGCAGGGGGGCTGTTAACAAATTGCTTCCCACCCCCTTCACCCCAATTGCCCAGGTCAATTGTGGTGTACACCTCCCATTGGCACCACTCCATCTGTGCCAGCACTATTACATCTGTGCCATGGTTGGGAGGCCACCAAAGGTGAGGGGCGCCTCAGCTGGGCGTACTCCTCGTGGCGGGCGTGGTCGGGGACGTGGCCGTGGTGACCAGGGAGTAGGGGGACTCCAGGGTGTCCAGGGCAGCCACAGAGGGGGACGAGGCAGGGGTGCGCCACTTGAGCACAATGTTGTGCCATGTGTTGGTGCAGCCATGCCACCACCCCCTGTGGTTCCGGGGGATGCAGCTCCTGCATCTGGCACTGGCACCCGTATGACCCAGCAGTCCGTTCCATCGACTGCCACGGGCCCAAGGGTAGCGGTAGCTGCAGGTGCAGCTGTGGACACCGCCACCCAGGCTCAGAGTCTGCCAGCGCAGGCTGCGTTGGCACTTGAAGAGCCCTTGGTAGATCTCCAACAGGCCAGGGGGGAAACCATAGGGGCACGCCGGGCTGCTCAGACCAAGACACGTGTCCCTGGGGCAGTCATGTCATCTGCTGCCCCGAACAGCCGGGTGTTGGCAAGTGCAGGGGCAGATGCACCCAACAGCACCCCGGTTGTGAGTCTGCCAACCAGGACTGTTGCGGTCAATGACCCTGCCACAGCTGATGTTGCTGCGCAGGGTCCATTAGTGGGCACCCAGCTGCCACTGACACAAGTCAGGCCTTTGGTCATCCCTCCACCTGCCACTCCCTCGGCTCAATCCACCGAACCCACTGGCCATACTGGTCAGGGCGGCATTAGCCAGCCAGGGTCTGCGCCACAGTCCAAGAGGAGGAAGGTTGCACCTGCAGCACAGGCTGGGACCCCACACACAGCCACGACCTCCTGCACGTCGAGGAAGAAGCCTTTCTGTAAGCAGGAACTGGACTTCCTCGTGGACTACGTGCGGGGACACAGCCGTGACATGCTAGTGGGTGCCAATAGTCAGACTACGGCTGCCCAACGTGACACCCACTGGAAGCATGTTGCGGAACATGTCAGTTCATTCGGCCATGAGGTGCGCACGGCACAGGAGTGCAAAAAGCGCTGGAATGACATCAAGCGCAGCACTAAGGCTAAGCGTGCCTCAAATTACAACTTGACTCTGGTGACTGGCGGTGGGCCTGCACCAGAGGAGGAAGAACTCACTCCGCATGAGGCTCTCGTTGCGGAGTTCATACCACCAGAATTGGTCGAAGGTGTGGGAGAGATGCTGGACTTTGATGCCCAGTCCAGTGAGTGTTGATGCGTAGTTGTTGAGGACGTGTGTGTTTCACTTGTGGGATGTGTTGTGCATGATTGCTGCTACATGTGACGTGTACATGGTTCTGATGTGTAAGTAATGCAATGCTACCGTCATGCATGTCTCCTCTGCCTGCATGCGGGACTCCATGTGGGCATGCTCCCTTGCCCCTCCTCCGCCACTCTGCACCCCAGTTCCACCTTTGCACTGGTCTGCTACATTCTTGCCAATGTGTAGTTTCTTGTTCATGTGTCCTGTGTAGATGCTAACTTCCAGCTTAGAAACTGCCAGACATATGCCGTGTGGTACAGCCTTAGTACTCGATGCAGGGTATCCCACTTGTACTGTGCATGGGTCAGATGTCCCGCAGGGACATGAGTGCCCATTCATGCTCCATGTGCATTGCACGCATGCCCCTATGTGTCCTTGACTGGATGATCACTGTAGTATGAGTCCTTGGTTACATACATTGCCTGCCATATTATCGGCCTCCCCATGTCAACTGTGGCTCAGTCCTGCGTTGCACACATGTTTAGGCTCTGACAATCTGTGTGGCTCACAGGCCTCAGCCTGTTCAATGGCCAATGACTCTGTCCAACTCTTGTCGTGTCTTCTTCACACGTGGCTGGCCTCCGGATCTTCCATCATGTGTCCTGCCCACTGTCCCAGCATCATTTGCAGTGTTGTAATTTGAATCACATTAAGCTGTTGATGCCAGTCAACACTTCTTGTCAATACACAGGTGTATGGGCAGCCTTTTGATACCATGCTAGGCATCCCTGCTTTGGTACTGGGGTGGAGGGGTGCTTGGCTGCTAGACATGGTACACATTGAATACACAATGCACGTGATGTCTGAATTTGACATTGCACTGCCTTCACATTTCCTGGCACACACCATGGAGTGCTTGTACATGTAGGTAGTGAGTGGCGTACACATTTTCAGCACTGCATAGACCCACTTCCATGCAAACTGCCACCTTTCAACAGGTCTGATCACAGTAGCTATTCAAAGTAGACCCAGCATGCATGCCAGGTCATATGTTGTGTGTCACATGTCTGCCGGATGCCTTTGCTGTCGGTGTGTGTGTGTGTGTTGTGTGCTTCTGACATGTGTAGTGACCTTTTCCTCTCTATTTTTCAGGTGATGACGCAATGGATGCAGAGGATGGTGTTGTCATGCCAGACACAGGGTTGGTAAGACCACATCAACCCGGCACTAGTGGGGGTCGTGGGGTGGTAGGCCACGAAAACCCCCAAGTGCTGCACTCCATCCTGTCTCTGGCTGCCTATGAGTCCAGCCTTGATGACGACTCTGACGTCCATGTTGAGTTGTATTAGCATCAAGTCCATGTGTCAGGGGTGAGTGATTCTGATGTGGACACTCCTCTGTCTGCGACACCTGCACTGAGGGATCAGACAGTCTTGGTTCCTCCGCCCGTGGTGGATCGGGACGCAGGGTCACCCTCCACACCAGTCACTGATGTGCCTGGGACATCACGTCGACGGGGGCATGTAGTCGTGCAGCCGCAGGCGGTGCCAACACAGCGAGGACCTCCGGTCCTTGGGTCCCGCAGGGGTCAAGCCCGGCAACGCGGTCGCCGCGCGCAACCGCTGTATACTGAGTGGGAGCAAGACATGACTGCCAATTCCGAACGGCAGGGGGCAGCAATGGAGAACATCGCTGACAGCATGGAGCGTGTGGCCCGATCTGTGCTCCCCCCTGCTAGGCAGGTGCTTCTCCAGCAGCAGGCGGCACGGTCCACGGCCCGCTCGCTCAGGCTGGGCATGGCGGCCTCAGACAGGGCACGCCAGGCTGAAATGTCGTCTCTGTGTCAAGCAATTGCTGCTCACGCAGAGGCGCACATGGATGCCCTGAGGGAGGAGTATGCCTCCCTCAGATCCACTCTGGGTGTCCTTATGATGTCCCAGAGGCAGCAGGCAGAGGAGAGGTTTGCACAGCTTGAGCGCACCATCTCGGCTGAGCTACAGGCTTGCCGGGAGGTGCAGCGGTTGTCCAGCCAGGCCTTGCAGGAGGAACTCCGTGTTACACGTGCTACCTTGCAAGAGGAAGCACGTGTATCACGTGAGGTTCTGCATGCAGACCTATGTAACATCGCCACACAGAACCAGGCTCACCTGTCCGGCAGACTTGCTGCCGACGAGGGGCAAGCTGCGGCTAGGCGTGGCCAGGCTACTGTGCCACGTCCTCCTTTCCAGGATGAGCCAGACTCGGACGACCATCTACCTCCCACATAGGTCGTGCTGTGCAGGCCTTGAGCCCATGGAGGTATTTTCTTTTGGCTCAGCATCATCGCATGTGGATGTTGAGCGGCACCCTGTACCTCCCCCTTCCTGGGTGCCTCCCCTCCCCCCTGGTCATATGTGGCCATTTTTGATTTTTCTTTTAGTTTAGTTAGTTAAGTTTCTGTTTGATAGTTAGTTTAAATAGGTAATGTAGGTTTTCCATAGTTAGTGTAATTAGTTAATAGTTGAGTTACTTTAAAATTTGTAATCTATTGTGCTTTCATGTGACAGTGCGGTGCCTTGTGGTTTTTGAAGGCATCCACTGTCTGTTCCAGCTGGGCCCTTCATGGTTGTCTTGTGTATGTGTTTGCTGCTTGGGTTCCTTGACTCACATATGCCACTCCTGCCTCCCTTATCCATGGGCTCGCAAGGATGGTTCGGTGTTACAGAATTTTACACAAGGGCTTTGGACTGTCATATCTGTGGCATGTCTGGTGCTTTGTGACTTGTGTTGACACCCCTAGTGGGGATGATTTAGGTGTAATTGTCCACTGTTCAGCTTTTGCTAGATGGGGTGTGTCATGATTAATGTGGACATTGATTGCTATGCATTGTGTATTATGTCTCATATCTTTCCTGAACACGTGCCTGTTGCAATTCATGCTGTAGATAGTGTTCCACACTTTGGAAGTCAAAGACGGACTGATGGTGTGATTTGTGATGTGACTCTCTGACATGGTCAAGTAATGAGATGCCTGATGAGACACACACAGATCACTTTGATGCATTAATCATTTGTTTCATGCACTTTCTGCAGGGGGATGAGGCACCAGAGCACCTTTGCCAGCAGACATGGCCCATTGGACGACGGAATTCCTGACCCGTTTGTTGGTGCCCACATGCACATGTGTGCACGAGCAGAGCCACAGTGATTGCAGACCCACATCCTAGAACTGCTGACATGTTCCAAGGAACTCCAGGCAAGGTGAGCATCACAGGGGGGCCACAACACAGCAAAGCTTGCACCAGGCGAGTTGCACATGCAGGCTTAGTCACAGCACTGAGGGTGTGCTTAGACGAATATTGGTGTTGAAGCACACAATGCAGCTCAGATGTGTTTGTGGACTGATGGCTGTTGATAGTAGGGTTGTCTGGGACACATGCAGGGGCAGTGGCACATACCCTGCGGTACACCAAGGTTCATTGAGGCACTTGTATCAACCATGTAGCCTTCCGAGACATGGAAAGGGGCAGCTCACAGGGACATACAGCAAGGGACATACTTGGGTGCAGTGCATGTCTATTCCACGTACTTCATGATAAATGCACTGCCAACTTTGTTTTGGTCATGGTGGTACGCAACTTGCTCTGTAGTCATGGCTTGCCATATGGGTCTGTCTGATTACCCAGGGAACATTGCATGTTGTGTGAATTGTGACACATTGGTGTTCCATTTGCCACGCACCCACCAGCGCCTGACTTACTGCATTGACTGTGTATGACCCGTCACAGGGGTGATGTTATATATGGGTACGAAGCATCGAGCACTGATTGTCTGTTTGTAGAGTAGTTTGTTGCTATGGGGCATGTTTTGTGTTTTCGTAAAATTGGCACATACAGGTTGTTGACTGTCTCTCTCTTTGCAGCATTGCAGTGCTCCTGTAACCGGCCCTGAGAGTGCGCAGGCAGGAGGCCAGCACTCAAAACTAGAGCTAAGTGTCTTGGTGTTTTCCTTACAAACTGCCCTGCATAGGCTTGCTGGGGAGTGTACTGATGCATGGATGTATGTGTGGTCCTATTTGGTATGTTTTTTTCCCTAATCACCCGTGATCCTATGCAATTATGAAACCTGTACCCTCTACCGGTGTTCCTGCTTCCCGTGCCTATCCAAGCAACGTTCCCTGACCCTCTTTCCCCACTGGGGTTGCGGATGCCTGTGTAAGCCCCGAAATTGCAGGCGCCAAAACCCTAGAGGGGGTGGTTGGTTCGTACCACTCCTGAGCCTGGACTACAGAAGGCCATGACAATGATGTCCAAGTTTGTTTGGATTGTGTATGTGTTCATGCAGGTTGTACATTTTCGTGCATTCCCTAGTTTCATGTGTCATTCCTCCTCTCCTCACCTGCCACTCATTCCAGTCATCCAGTGTGTCTACACCTGTCCCGACTGCATATCCCTGAACCTCATTCCCCACCATGATCTCAGGGGCCTGTGTGAGTTTGACCTTGCAGGCACCCGGGACATGGTGTGGGTGGTTGTTTCATGAGACTCCCGCGCCTGTACAGGGGACCTGTGACAGTACACATCCATTCATGGTGCATCATCCTATGTCATGTACCACACATGTCTCACATCCTGTCGTGACATTGTTCTGCTGTGCTACCTTGGTTGTTGCATCATTGTGGTAGTACTTGGCGTTTGTGAGGTACTGCTACGTCAAGTCATCTACTGGAGGGTGTTTGGGTTTGTTTTCATGCCTTGGATTTTGTGATTTTGGAAATGAGTGTGGATTCTGAGGGTTCAGGCATCTTTTTACACACAAGGTGGGAGATGGACACGAAGCGTAAAGGTGATCCTGTGGCCAGGTGGAAATGAGGGTTGGAGGCTCCATGACCCAGGTGCAGTTGTTCAGTGGGTCATGGTCATTTGCGCGGGAGGGGGGGGTTGTTGTTGATAGTTGCATTGCCCTGCAGTGTGATGGGAACTCTGACATTGTAATGTTGTTGTCCTATGTACATGTTGTGTTCTGCTGATCAATGCCTGTTCATGTGTTGTGTTTTCCTTTCAGGTGCGAGGGGATAGTTGTGGTTTGACATGCTGGGGTGTACACATGGTGGATGTTCACATGTGATGTGTAGGGAACACTGATGGTCACTTGAGTGCACATGCATATGTGGAGTGCATGTCCCTGCAGAACCACACACTTGCACTCGGATGCACTCCATGTACTCCCACCCTTGCATATCCACGTGTACACTGTTTGCCTTCTGGTGCCCACTGTGTCCCGGCAGCACATGTTCTGTGACCGATTATGGTTCCAGTACATGCCTAATTTGATGTTTGATGTAGTCTGTCACTTAGATGTGATGCTCAGGGTGTGCATCACACGCAATCGCTGTTCACTGTGCTGTGCGCTGAGCAGTGTGATGCAGGAGTGGGACACTGCACACATGAGCTGCAGTGTTGATTTTGCAATGCATAATGTGCATATAGGCAGGCATTCATTGTGATGTTACGTCTATGACTGTTGCAACGCATTTGGAAACGACTTATTTTGGGTGGGACATTTTGTTGGTCTGTCATTTCATCTGATTCCGGGTCAGGCATCATTGTCCGATGCCACTGTACATTTAGGACATGGCAATGTGTACCTTATTGTTACTGCGTCAGTGTATGGGTATTGCTTGCCATGTCATGTTGATGTTTGGGAGGGTTTGACTGACATGACAGTGATGGCCCTGGCCTGTTTTGCAGGTGTGTGTGATGCACACCTTGCATGTCCAGGTCATCCGCTTCTCAGAGCAACTAGCTGGGGGTAGGTTTCTCTCCGCAGCAGGGCCCTCCCCCTGGAACAGACTTCCTGCCTGACTTGAACTTGAGGGGAACCATCACCAGTTCTGGAAGCACCTCAAGACCTTCCTCTTTGCTTCTGCTTACTCTCTGCCTCTCCCTTGCAGAATTCTTCACTGGAACTGCACAGGAGCTGCTACTGGGACACTCTCACCAACCTCGGTCCCTGGCCCAGCCACTGGCCACTTGCACTGCCACCCTGGCAACCCCTGCACTGCAGTACTGTCTCTCTATCCCTACAGCCCTCCCTTCCCAGCACTTGTCTGCACTTACCTTTGCAGTTGCCACCAGGCGACCTATGTATTATTTTTTTGGCCTACTTCCCCTGTACTGGACTCCCCCCACCCTTCCCCTTGCACTTTTCCCTTCCCCCTACCCCTGCACTTGCACAATCTCAAAGACACCTGGCCTAGTAGTACCGTTCTCTGTGTTCACTTGTCCCCCCCCCCCTGCCTCATTGCGCCTTGGAATACTTGTGTATGGCCCATGTCATGTCACATGTCATATGTGTGCATTTTGGTTGCACAGGATAGCTTGTGTTTAAGTAGCTAGGGATGCAAACGATGTGGCACTTCCATGGCAACTATCTCAGGGTGGTAGGGTTGTGACAGTTGACTGTCACTTTGTCATCATCGATTGTCACCTGGTATGTGTCAGGCCTGTGTGCACTCCGCAGGGGTGGGAGTTTAGGTGAAAAATGTGGCCACAAGCTGGGTCCGGGCTTCCTCGCCACGTGCCCTGTCCCCTCCCATGGGCAGCACCTGTGCCTGTGGTTGGGGATGTGGGGGCACCACCATGTCCACCGGGACGCCCTGCCGTGTTGCAACATTGTGCAGGACACATGCTGCCACAATGATCCTGCACACTACTGGTGGTGCATAGAGTAGTTGCCCACCAGAGCGGTCAAGGGAGCGGAAACGTGACTTGAGCACTCCGAATGTGCGCTCCACTATGCCCCTGGTTGCAATATGGGCGGCGTTGTATCTTACCTGGGGTGGTGTGGTGGGGTTCCGGATTGGCGTCATCATGTGGTTGCTCAGAGGGTAGGCACTGTCCCCTGGGGAGGTGATAATAATTGAGATTATTAGGGTTGGGATATTTGTCTGTGTGTGACTTGCATGCATGTGCAAGGGCATTTGTACTGACCTAGGAGCCATGTGTCGCCATGCTGCCCAGCTTCCAGGGCCCGGCTCAGGGCGGACATTCTGTATATGAAACTGTCATGGGTGGAGCCAGGGTAGTTTGCATAGACAGAGGTGATGATTCCCTTTGCATCGCATACCACCTGTACATTGATGGAATGCCAGTGCTTGCGGTTTCGGTAGATGTGCTCAGTGGCCCTAGGTGGACGTAGGGCCACATGGGTGCAATCTATGGCACCGAGCACTTAGGGGAAGTGTGCCACTCGGAAAAAATCCAGGACAACGGCCTGCCTTTCTGCGGGTGTTCTGGGCATGTATATGTGCCTGCGGACTGAGGGGCGCGCTGTCATGATTGCCAGTACCTGGTGTAGGCAGCGTGACTGCGTGGCCTGTGAGACCCCCCCACTATGGCAGTGGTCCGCTGAAACGACCCAGTGGCCAAAAAATGCAAGACATTGAGCAGCTTCTCCAAGGGGCTCAATGCTTGGGAGCAAAGGGTGTGGGATGTGAGGTCATCTTCCCACTCCCTGACCAGGTCTAGGATGACATGGGGTGGAAACCTATACCTGCCGTAGACCTGGTAGTCAGGCATCCCAAAAAGGCTTGTCCGTGGTGCAAAAATGCGTGCCCTGGCTATTCTCCTCCTCCTGCGGTGTCCCACGATCAGTGCAGCAACAAATGGGGCATTCATCGTCGCTGTATATACGCGTTTGTTGTTTGCGCGCACTTTTATGCTGTCCGCGGGACGCCTCCATGTGGGCGGACTCGTTGACACCTGTGCACGTCTTTTGCCGTGCACGTGTTTCCCGTATTCGGGTGTCATCGCGTGTGATCGGAGGGGAGCGAGCGTACACGCGATTGGCCTGGGTACGTGTGTTTCTGGGTGCGCTGGTAGTTCCACACGCGATTAGCCTGGGTACGTGTGTTTCCGGGTGCGCGGGTAGTTCCACACGCGATTAGCCTGGGTACGTGTTTTTCCGGGTGTGCGGGTAGTTCCACACGCGATTAGCCTGGGTACGTGTGTTTCCGGGTGCGCGGGTTGTTCCACACACGATTAGCCTGGGTACGTGTGTTCCGGGGTGCCGTGAACTTTCACACGCGATTGGTTGAAATCCACGTGTGTTCTGTCATTACGTGCAATGAGGGATACACCCTCGCACGACACGTCACAGACGCGCTCACGCGCTGAGGGCCTTTGGTCCAATGAAATTGCGCATGCGTGCAGACGCGCTTACGCGCTAAGGGCCTTTCCTCGAATTACACGCTGACGTGCAGATTTTTCACGTGCCAAATCACTCCGTATCAAGCTGGCCACGCGAATACACACGGAAGACCACGCTCCTGCCCAGAAGGCCGAATCACTGCCCCCCAGTGCCCCGAGCAGCCTCCCACATGCCATCTGCTGCTGCCTGCCTGCCTGCCTGCCTGCCTGCTGCCACCGTGCCCTGCCATTTGGTGCCTGCACATCAGCCATCTGCAGGGGTCCAGTTGCTGTGTCCACCCCTGCTGGAACAGTAGACTCCCGACTGGGATACCATCGCTCCACAGCCCAGCCCCAGGACCCAGTTGCCCACCCACGCCTGCCTCGGGGGTCGCCATGTCGGGGCAAGCACCATCTGAGACCAGTGGCGACCCCCAGCCAGAGAGGCAGAGGGCCACCAGCTTCAGTGAGAAGGAAGTTGGTGTCCTGGTGGAGCATGTCCTGGGGCATTATGATGCCCTCTTCGGAAGACCACGCGCCAACAAGGAAGGACGGGAGAGGATCTGGGACGATGTAGTGGTTGCCATCAACGCGGAGGGGGTGGCAACCCGCGACATCAAGCACATCAAGAAGCGCTGGGAGGACTTGAGGTCCAGGACCCTCAATAAGGCCCGGCGCCTCGCGGAGGGGGGCCGGGCACGCCTGAGTGACATCCAGATGAGGGTCCTGGAACGCGTAGACCCAGCGCTCCACGCCCAGATCCTTCGGAGGCAGACCCATCTGGAGTTGGCCGGTAAGTGGCCAAGCATTACTGTGTGAGACAGGGCATGTTGCAGTGTGCTGGTTGTCTGATACCTGCCTGTATGTGTGACATAGGCCATGTACGTATGTGTGTGTGCAGGGACATCATGGTCAGGAATGTGAGTACAGTGATGTGTGAACCACATGGTTGGTGCATGTGTTCTATTGCAACATGGGGGGCGCTGTGCGGAATGGACACATGGAAGCATGGCAGTCTCTGTTCCTGAACATGGGTGGGGGTGAGGGATGGGTGCTGGTCCCATGTACACGTATGGTGTCCATGTGTGTGTGTCTGACCTGCGTGTCTGTGACTTGTAACTGCCATGGATGCATGACACATGTCTGTGACAATGTTCAGATTCACTGATGCAGCCTAGTCATCCTTGTATCCACTGCGTCTGTGGTGTACGAGGCCAGATGGATGGAACTACGGTGAGGTGTGTGCATGTGATGGCAAGACCCATGATGCATGTGAGTTTAAAACCAACATTGTATGAATCATGAGTCCCTTGGTCATGTATGCCAATGTCCATGGCATGCGCCATGCCTGTTACTGTATGTGTTTTGCCTGCACTGACCCATGTGTTGTGGAGGGACATGATGGAAGTGATGTATGACAGTGCCACTCATCTGCTGTTGCTTCCTGTCTAGGGGACCATTGTACAGTACCCTGATGCTTGTGTTCTATGTCTCCCTCTACACAGTGGCAAGTGAAGAAGAGGGCGGAGAAGGCGCTGTGGAGCAGAGCGGCGGGGATGCCACCACGGCTGCAGCGGAAGGGGTGGGTGAGCCCCCACAGGGGCTTGCACCGGCGGAAGACGGCGTGGAGACATCCAGGTTGGTGGTTTCCACAGAGGGGGAGGAGGCCGCTACTGAGCCAAACATGGGGCCTGGTGGGGGCATCCCCGCTGGTGCAAGTGGTGCAGTCCAGGGCCAGGGGCAGGAGGCAGCACAGGTCACCGTGGAGGTGCCTGTGCATGTCACTGTCCCTGACACTGTGACTGCACCACCATGCACCAGCAGGGATGCCCCATCCCAGGCCCGTCCGCAGGTAGGGGAGATGTCCATGTCATCTGACACTCCTCTACCTGCGGACGAGGGGACCCCTGGCCGTGTGGAGAGGGTCCTGATTGGTGTCGCGTTGCGCACGGCTGGCATTCGTGATGAGGTGCATGCTTCCCGGGAGGAGCATGCACATCATCACGAAGAGCACCGTGCGTACGTGAACCATTTGGGAGCCGCCATGGTCGGGGGTTTCCTACATGTGTGTGGCCTTCTGGCGACCCTCTCCTCCTCTGTGGAGGCTATGCGCCAGTCGTGCTCCATGCCGTCTTCCGGCCCAGATGCCACCAGGGCCCCCAGTGGACCTGCCCCGACCAACGCAGCCAGCTCGGTGGGGACCCCATCCCTGCCACAGTCGGGAGTCGAAGGTCCAGCAGGGGTGGACACACCAGCAACTGTCCCCCTGCAGATGGAGGATGTGCCGGCATCATCTGGCAGGGCACGTGCACGACGGCATCGGTGGATTCCATCAGCCTGGATGCCGTCGTGCTGGCAGAGGCAGTGGCGTCGGAGGCAGCAGCAGGCTCGACGTGGGAGGCATCATGGCTCGGGCCATCAAGATCAGAGGGGCAGGCATCGGCCGGAGGGCAGAAGAACCCTGGGATGGCAGTGTCTTCCGTGTGGGAGCAGTTGGTCCAGCGGATAGGTGCGGAGCGGCAGCGGGCGGAAGAGGAGCGGCTCACCATGGTCAGGGCGGAGTTCTCCATGCGTCGGGCGTTGAGGCGGGCTGAGTGCCTCGAAGAAGCTCGCAGGGAGTTTGAGGTGGACACGGGGTTGTCCCTGCGAGACCTCGGGGCCAGGACAGAGTCCCGCCTCCGGGACATCGACATGGAGTTCGATGATGCCCTGGCCGGCAACATCACAGAGTGAGCCGCAGGACTTGCCCGCTGCCATTGTATATAGTTCTTTAGCTAGTTAGTGTTAGGTTTCCTTTATTTTTTAAGTTTTTTTTGGACCGCTCGGACAATGGCCACTTTTCTGTATATATTTTTATTATTAGTTAGTAGTAGTAGGTTTCATTTATGGTGTTGGGCTCATGGACCCTGGGATATTCTTGTACATAGTTTGATGTTTGGAAAACATTTGTTGGATTTATATTTGTGTTCACCATGAGGCAATGGTTTTTCCTTATTTTTTCCCCCATTATTTTGCTTTGGACTACATTAGTTTTTGGATTCCTTTGTTTTTTGATTTTTTCTATTAGTTCTCGGACATGGACCATTTGTTTTGTCATCCCCATTGTTGTGTGTTTTATTTCTTTACTTCATTTTCATCTTTAATACATATATTTATTACTTACATTTGTGGTATTTTCTCATTGGTTTCATGCATGTCATGATATGGGTTTTGACATTCACTTGCACCCATTGTGTATGTGTGTGTGACGGACATGTGTTCATTTACATACTTGCCATTGGGGTTGTATCATGTAATTGCATCTACTATGTGGGTGGATGCAATCCTTGGCTGGGTGTTTGTGCTGGGTATGCTGCCCATTACTGCCATGATTGCGTTTCGTCAGGACCTGGGGGCAGGGGGACATGAGTGGGGGCCTGCTGGGGGGTGGGGGTGCAAGGGGACATGAGTGGGACATGGTTGGGGGCCTGCTGGCAGGTGCCCCACAGTGCTGGGGGGTGGGGGTGCAAGGGGACATGAGTGGGGGCCTGCTGGGGGGTGGGGGTGCAAGGGGACATGAGTGGGACATGGTTGGGGGCCTGCTGGGGGGTGGGGGTGCAAGGGGACATGGTTGGGGGCCTGCTGGCAGGTGCCCCACAGTGCTGGGGGTGGAGGTGCAAGGGGACATGAGTGGGGGCCTGCTGGGGGGTGGGGGTGCAAGGGGACATGAGTGGGGGCCTGCTGGGGGGTGGGGGTGCAAGGGGACATGAGTGGGACATGGTTGGGGGCCTGCTGGCAGGTGCCCCACAGTGCTGGGGGGTGGGGGTGCAAGGGGACATGAGTGGGGGCCTACTGGGGGTGGGGGTGCAAGGGGACATGGTTGGGGGCCTGCTGGCAGGTGCCCCACAGTGCTGGGGGGTGGGGGTGCAGGGGGACATGAGTGGGGGCCTACTGGGGGGTGGGGGTGCAAGGGGACATGGTTGGGGGCCTGCTGGCAGGTGCCCCACAGTGCTGGGGGGTGGGGGTGCAAGGGGACATGAGTGGGACATGGTTGGGGGCCTGCTGGCAGGTGCCCCACAGTGCTGGGGGGTGGGGGTGCAGGGGGACATGAGTGGGGGCCTGGTGGAGGCTGCCCCTGGTGACTGGAAGGGTGGGGGTGCAAGGGGACATGAGTGGGACATGGTTGGGGGCCTGCTGGCAGGTGCCCCACAGTGCTGGGGGGTGGGGGTGCAAGGGGACATGAGTGGGGGCCTGCTGGGGGGTGGGGGTGCAAGGGGACATGAGTGGGACATGGTTGGGGGCCTGCTGGCAGGTGCCCCACAGTGCTGGGGTGTGGGGGTGCAGGGGGACATGAGTGGGGGCCTGCTGGGGGGTGGGGGTGCAAGGGGACATGAGTGGGACATGGTTGGGGGCCTGCTGGCAGGTGCCCCACAGTGCTGGGGGGTGGGGGTGCAAGGGGACATGAGTGGGGGCCTGCTGGGGGGTGGGGGTGCAAGGGGACATGAGTGGGACATGGTTGGGGGCCTGCTGGCAGGTGCCCCACAGTGCTGGGGGGTGGGGGTGCAGGGGGACATGAGTGGGGGCCTGCTGGGGGGTGGGGGTGCAATCGGACATGGTTGGGGGCCTGCTGGCAGGTGCCCCACAGTGCTGGGGGGTGGGGATGCAGGGGGACATGAGTGGGGGCCTGGTGGAGGCTGCCCCTGGTGACTGGAGGGGTGGGGGTGCAAGGGGACATGAGTGGGACATGGTTGGGGGCCTGCTGGCAGGTGCCCCACAGTGCTGGGGGGTGGGGGTGCAAGGGGACATGAGTGGGGGCCTGCTGGGGGGTGGGGGTGCAAGTGGACATGAGTGGGACATGGTTGGGGGCCTGCTGGCAGGTGCCCCACAGTGCTGGGGGGTGGGGGTGCAAGGGGACATGAGTGGGGGCCTGCTGGGGGGTGGGGGTGCAAGGGGACATGAGTGGGACATGGTTGGGGGCCTGCTGGCAGGTGCCCCACAGTGCTGGGGGTGGGGGTGCAGGGGGACATGAGTGGGGGCCTGCTGGGGGGTGGAGGTGCAAGGGGACATGGTTGGGGGCCTGCTGGCAGGTGCCCCACAGTGCTGGGGGGTGGGGGTGCAAGGGGACATGAGTGGGGGCCTGCTGGGGGGTGGGGGTGGTGGGAGACATGGTTGGGGGCCTGGTGGAGGCTGCCCCTGGTGACTGGAGGGGTGGGGGTGGTGGGAGACATGGGTGGGGGCCTTGTGGAGGCTGCCCCTGGTGACTGGGGGGTGGGGGTGGTGGGAGACATGGGTGGGGGCCTTGTGGAGGCTGCCCCTGGTGACTGGGGGGTGGGGGTGGTGGGAGACATGGTTGGGGGCCTGCTGGCAGATGCCCCACAGTGCTGGGGGGTGGGGGTGCAGGGGGACATGAGTGGGGGCCTGCTGGGGGGTGGGGGTGCAAGGGGACATGGTTGGGGGCCTGCTGGCAGGTGCCCCACAGTGCTGGGGGGTGGGGGTGCAGGGGGACATGAGTGGGGGCCTGCTGGGGGTGGGGGTGCAAGGGGACATGGTTGGGGGCCTGCTGGCAGGTGCCCCACAGTGCTGGGGGGTGGGGGTGCAAGGGGACATGAGTGGGACATGGTTGGGGGTCTGCTGGCAGGTGCCCCACGGTGCTGGGGGGTGGGGGTGCAAGGGGACATGTGGCTTGGCTGGGGGGCATGCCCATGGTGGATGGGCTGCCTGCGGGACATGACCAGGGGTGCAGGGTAGTCCCCTGTGGTGTGGGCTGCCTGCAGAGGTCGTGGACGGGGGTAGAGGGGAGACCTGGGAGGACCCACACTGGCAATTCACCTCTTCAACTTCCCGCACACCCACGTAATACACTGCCCCACTCGCACAGGCCCAATCGCGTGTAGGATTTCTCGCGCACCCCTGTAATACACGTACCCAGGCCAATCGCGTGTAGAATTTCTCGCGCACCCCCGGAATACACATACCCAGGCCAATCGCGTGTAGCATTTCTCGCGCACCCCTGAAATCCATGTACCCAGCCACCCAGCCAATCGCGTGTAGATTTTCTCGCGCACCCCTGTAATACACGTACCCAGGCCAATCGCGTGTAGATTTTCTCACGCACCCCTGTAATACACGTACCCAGGCCAATCGCGTGTAGCATTTCTCGCGCACCCCTGAAATCCACGTACCCAGGCCAATCGCGTGTAGATTTTCTCGCGCACCCCTGTAATACACGTACCCAGGCCTATCGCGTGTAGCATTTCTCGCGCACCCCTGAAATCCACGTACCCAGGCCAATCGCGTGTAGAATTTCTCGCGCACCCCTGAAATCCACGTACCCCGCTCAATCACGTATTTAACTTCCCGCGCGCCACTTTTTTGATGCGCTGGGACTCCACCGCCTGCCTTCGTGTGGCGGCCGTGTTTCAGCTTGTGCGTGTCTTTGGCTGTGCGTGGCTTTGCCCTATTCGATTCCATGAATACGTGTGGTTCGAGTGCGTGTGGGCGTTCCGTCTGCTTCCCTGCAGTACATCCCCAGTTACGCCCTTATTTTCGCGTGTTGTTCCCCATTCCGCGCGTTACGCCCCATGTCTCGCCCACTTTCTGGTGTGTGCGCTGAGGTTGTGCGCTTTCACTGTGCGTGTCGCGCACGCCTTTCGCGATGTTGCAGTGACTTGTGCGCCATGCACGGGTTTGGCGCACATCCCGCGGTGAACACGCGCAGGGACTTCCATGAATCGCACGCGTGCGCGTGCGCCTGTTTTTTTCCGCTTGCGCGAAGATTTTCGGCGCACGTTTGTTCCATGAATCGGCCTCTAAGTCACCTCAGAGGTGTGCGCCTGAACAAAGCACTTGAACTGAGTCATGTAGTGCCCTTTCACCGTGGGGGTGCATTATTCTGTATATAATGGGGACATTACCTGAAGCAGAGTGAGAATATTGCATTCGGCCAGCCAAGCCCTTGGGCAAGGATAGCATGTGTTCTACACATTTCATGCACGCCACTTTGCGCATATGCGCTTACCTGTAGACCTAACTCACACGATTCAAAAATAAAAAATACAAAAGTTACCTGTTATGATTTGGAGAGGAGATGAAAATTAGCCGCAGTGAGTTGAATCATCGTCTTAATACGACTATCTGTTGTTCTAGGTAGAGTTTTGGAATTTGATTCAATGCAAAACAAAGGTGCTCTAATGTATCCGTATTCGTTTAAATGCTATTTGCGTATCCATATGTATTGAGTGAAAGTCTGGCATTCTTTTTTTTGTAGTTTAATCATTCAGTGACGAACCCACTATAGCTTCACGTTCTAAATAAAACGTGTATTGTTGCTGTAAAAACAGGAGTGGCAAACTCTTGAACGACAGTCGAAGGAAACGTGTGTGTGTAGCCTTCCAGAAGGCCATCACATAGCACAGAAATGGCCGCAGAGTGGACGGAAGTCATCCCTGTATCATACCTGCCTACATTTGAAAATCAAACATCCTGAGATGTATGCCCCGCCCACAGTCACACAAAACTCCACCCATTTTCACATGGCCCCGCCCACATGTCGAAAAGGTAAACTGTTGTAATGTGATGTCAGAAATGTGCAGTTCCAACTGAAATATGCATATTTCATTAAATTGCCTTTTCACAACCACCCAAATTGCATAGGACAAAAAGCATTCGCCTTACATAAATTCAACACGCTAAAATGTGCACATGTAAACTCCAAGAACCAATACAAAGGTTTTCCCTGAATATTTCAGTACCGCAATTGGACATTTCACCTTAGTTGTTTTTCATCAGGTTATTTAGTGCAGTGGTGAGTTGTCCAGCCTGCAAACCTGATAGCTGTGGTTCAATGGGGCTGAGTCCACCCTTACTTGGGCAAAACCAATGAAAGCAAAAGAAACGCGCGTTCGCATTGAAAGTCAGCAAAAAAGACTGAAAGGTGAAGCAAAATAAACTCCATTCTTTTTGCCAATGTGCTGGAAGCGTTACCGTCATTGCTGCAGAGACAAGCCACACTCGGGCAGGGAGCCGCGGTATCGAAGTACTGCAAGGATTTTTAAAAAAGCAATCAGTGAAAGCTGCCCCCACCCCAACAACGGGCTCATAGGAGACACATTCGCACCGTTTGCGGGTCTGCCCAAACCTCCACCCGATTGGCTACCGGCAGCAGTCTTTGGCGGCCAATAGGCTGGAGATCTGACGTGACTGGAAAGAACACCAAAATTCCTGAGATACCAGGGTCTTCCCCGGAGACCCGGAGAATTGGTTAAAATTCCTGAGTCTCCGGGAAAAATCAGGAGGTTAGGCAGGTATGCTGTGTATGCAACGTTGCTTATATAGCACATACCGCCTTCAACGGGCAGCTTCACTGTGCTCTGGTTAGAAGAAGGCAAGGGAGCTGTGAAAGAAAGGAGATGAGTTTGGTGGTGGTCGCGTGGACAGTGTGCTATGGTTGCTTTCCTAGCCCACAATAGGGCCTTGAAGTTACTTCAAACTCTACAGTGGAAGAGGGGAATGGCAAGTAGGTTCAAAGAGGGTGGGTGAGAAAGGAGGGGGTTTGGAAGTGCAGGAGAAATTAGGGGAACATCTGCCCACGTGATAAAAATAACGCTGTGTCTCACTGGACCTCAAGTTGGGGCAAAACTGCACTGCACTCTGCTCTGGAAAACACCAAGTAGAGGGTCAACAACGCCTCCCTGCACGTTTCACATTCTAGTGACGGGTGAGTTGGATGGAACCAGTGGCCTCAGCAGGAATGAAATTCAGGAGGGGCACAGAGGGGGCCAAAGACAAACGTGGGGGGGGGCAAATATGAAAGTTAATATGTGACATCACAAGCAATCCTGCAGAGAGGCTTTTGTGCACACCAACAACCCACACCCACTGTACTTCCACTCCCATCAGAATGCAGGCACGAAACCATTCAGTGACTAATGTCCCATCATTAGCAGTTTCGTGGCTACATTCTGATCGGAGATGCTGCAGATCACTGCTAGCTTTGAGACAAAAGGAGTATTGCCGGGTGATATGCAGACATTTGCCTCAGTGAGTGTCACAAATAAGACCACGAACAGAGAACAAAGCCACTGCTCGCCTTAGGCGGTGGGGCTGGGGGCACGAGGGGGGTGTTATGTTTTAACCTATCCTGGGTTTGTGGCTATTTCCTACATATGTGTGAGTCTGTGTCTGGAATGTTTGGTATGGAGTGCTCTTTGTGGAATGTTATGATGTGAGTGCCTGTGTTCCTAGATTGTCCGTTGGAAACTGAAGCTTGGCACAGGGGGGGGGGGCAGTGGATGCTTCTATACCATGAACTTGTCTTAAATATAACCTATTTGTACTTACCTGTGTACCACGAACTCACTAAAGTTACATAAGTAAACCAAGCTCCTGAGTCATCTGTCAACCTCTAACGTCAGTTCTAACACTGGCGACGAGGATTTATTGGAAGCAGAAACTGGAAAGGAGGAAAGAAACAAGAGTACAGTAAAAGTATTGGACCTAGAAGACAAGGCTTACAAGCAAGTGACCCACCAGAAAGCTGTTAGGACCCAGAGGCATCGACCCCCCCCACCCTCGGCCCCCAAGGAAAGCACGCCCCATGCCTGCTTGAATAGAGGCAGGTTTAGCTGTGCTCAGAGGGGCTGCACTGCGTGCCTGTGAGGTCCTTGGTAAATGGCATTGGGACTGTGCAGCACCCAACTATTACAGCGCGTAAGGGGCTGGGGATCTAATGTGTAATAGTGGCCAACACTTTGTATATGCAGCTGAATAGGTAGTAGGAGCCACACCAGACAATGAAGCTTTAACGTAAAAGTATTACCGTCCTGGCATTTTTCGAAGTAGTGCTGCGTGGGCTGGAAGTTTATGCGGTCCATGGGGTCAGGCAGTCAAGCTTAGGATGACGGTTGGGCCAGAGAGCTCTGTCCGTGGCTGCGCTCTCCATCTAAATGGTGACGTCATTATGCTGCTTGAGGTATCGGCGATAATTGCTGGTGTAGAATGTTCATGCCAGCGTTCCAGGACCCTACAATGGATAGCACCCCGTCACAGAAAATTAATGGAGGTTTTGAAAAAGCACCTTCCAACGTGCTTATAGCGTGCATTATTTCCGGGTCTGAGATAGTAATTCAATGGCAAATTATGAAGGATCTTTGCCATTGCCGTTTCGGAGACATGAGGTACTGTTCTAACGTTTTTTTTGCAAGATATGGAAGGCGGTTTATACGGTGGGATGGTCACGGCATCCAAGTTCACATCTGATGTATTGTGACAATGCGATAATTTTTTGTTGTCTCATAGTGGTGTAGCGAACGACTGGCTTCGCACAGATCATTGGCAGAGTTATTATTTTTGGATGTATACAACCCATGTTAAGTTATAGATGTGTTCTCTGATGACATATATATGATTTCATCAATGTTTATTGGCCAAGTTGAACACAATTTTTGCAAGTAGATATGCAAGTGATATTAGGTTCTGTTTGAGATGTCCAAATAGGAGTCAGTGGACATGCTGTGTGTTGGTTGGTGATACCCGTTATGATGAAGCCAATAGAGTTGGCGTGGTTTGCGGAAGCCTAAATACATTTGCATGTTTTCATTGTTGTTGAAACCACATGTTGGGTGGTACGGTGCCAATGTGTTTTGGCAAGTTTTAATTGGAATGCCAATGTGGTTTTTGGCCAGTAAGCCTAAATACATTTGCATGTTTTCATTGTTGTTGAAACCACATGTTGGGTGGTACGGTGCCAATGTGTTTTGGCAAGTTTTAATTGGAATGCCAATGTGGTTTTTGGCCAGTAAGCCTAAATACATTTGCATGTTTTCATTGTTGTTGAAACCACATGTTGGGTGGTACGGTGCCAATGTGTTTTGGCAAGTTTTAATTGGAATGCCAATGTGGTTTTTGGCCAGTAAGCCTAAATACATTTGCATGTTTTCATTGTTGTTGAAACCACATGTTGGGTGTTACGGTACCAATGTGTTTTGGCAAGTTTTAATTGGAATGCCAATGTGGTTTTTGGCCAGTAAGCCTAAATACATTTGCATGTTTTCATTGTTGTTGAAACCACATGTTGGGTGTTACGGTACCAATGTGTTTTGTCAAGTTTTAATTGGAATGCCAATGTGGTTTTTGGCGAGTTATAATTGGAACTTATATGGACCTAGTGTTATGGTGCCAATGTGTCAAGTTTTAGGAAATGGTATGGAATTTGTGCAACCAAAAGAAATGTCAGTTAATAAAATGTACAGTTTTGTTTGCACTAATCCAGCATTTATCCACAGTAACTTCTCAACAAAGACTCTGCAGGCATAAATATTGTGGGACTTTTATGTGGCGCACCTAAATTCGTATTACCATAATTTTTGCTGAATTCGTCTGGTTGTTTTGAGTGGATATTGGGTGTGAGGGTGAAAGTACGAGAATTCTTGTAACACTCTTGGCATTTTGGACCGACTGCATTTCTGGGATATGTTCACTCATTCAATGGCTTAGATTAATCTAACATGTATCCACAGTTACCTTTCAAAATTGAACTCTGCCAGCATGATTTTTGGGACTCCCCTTGGTGGTGTAACTTAAAACGGTTTATTTTCTCAAATTTCAAGCAGATTTCGTTGAAATGTTTTGCTTAAGGGTTTTTTTTGTGTGGGTAATGATTTAAGGTCAGTGGTGAGATTGTGGTAGCGTGTGAACGTCTGGTTGCCAGTGTATGTTTGGCTGCTTTATGGTGAGCATGGAGTTTCATTGTCGAGTATTTAGTTGTTCAGGTTGTGAACCCGCAGTGGTGCCAATGTGAATGTGCCCGGTTGTGAGCATTTGTGTTCTCAAGGTTGGTGCCTAGGTTAGAGACCTGGCATTACGATGGCACACTATTATTGTCAATGTGTTGGTACTTTAACATTGACGATTTTGTTTAGTATCAATGTTGGTGAAGGTGACACCGACATTGTGGGTGGTGCCCATGAGGGTGTTTAGTGGACGCCTATTGTCTCTCAAGATGTATATGCGTTAGGCAGATAGTGGGGTTTAACCCTGTGTTTTTTTTTCAGGAAATCTTGATGTTAGTGAATGTTGATTCAGGGGTAACGTTGTGACGTAGGTGGTAAGGACTGTTTATGAGATGGTGGGCTGGTCCCCTGTAGCAGAGTTCCATAATTGCCCATTATGGTTCTGGGGATTGAATTGAAGTGGATTCGCTATTTGATAGCCATACTATGGACTTGGAAGGGAATAGAATTCTGCTTTTAGTGGTTTGCAGGATGGGTTTCTGTTCGAGGTATATATTGTTCATTAATGATTTCTCCTTCTGCTTTTCTCCTT